>NW_027397064.1:63613107-63867261 GCF_003265705.2 Callorhinus ursinus | reverse complement strand
CTAAAACGTCAGTGAATTTTTAACAACAGAGGCTTATTTCTTACTTAACATTACGCGCCTCCCCCAGGTCAGCTTGGCCCTGCCCTACTTTGACTTCCCTCTGGGAAAGGAGGAAAAGAGGAAAAGAGTTTATGGCAAACCCCATGCTGTACTTTAAGTGTCTACATTTCATTAGCCAACAAAAGTCACATGAAATCCCAACCCAGGGTGGAACAAGGAAAGGGGAGAAACATCCCAGAGAAAAAGAGCAAATATTTTGAATGATAATATAATCTACCATGTACTTATTGAGTTAAAATCCTTTTCCAACTAACATCCCACCCGTGGTTCTTGCTCATCATCTCTTCTTTCTACCAGTTCTCTAAGCATTAGAAAACTGCAGTCATGTTCTCTCCTTTCCAGTCTAATCAGCTCCAATTCTTTCATCAACCTGTTCCCTATATTTAGTGTTCTCACCTAACATCCTCTTTTAGAGCCTGTTCAGGCATCTTAGGTCCCCTGGTGAGAAAATTGTTGGTTTATTCTCCAGAGGAGGGCATCCCCTGAAACACTCCCCTTTGGGATGATGGGTTTTGGCTGATACTGAGTGTACAAGACAAAAAAAAAAAAAAAATTAAAAAAAAGCTTTCCTTAAAAAATACCCTATCCAATAGCTCTCCATATTTTTCATCAGCTCAGGCCCTTCAGCTTTTCACAAACTTCCAGGTCCCTTGGCTGTTACACATCAGAATGTGGAAATCTTGTGAGCACTTCTGAGAGCAGATGTCACATCCCTGACTCTACTTTAGTTAATTTAGCAATTTGAAAAGGGCTGCAAATGGGAAAAAGTAGTTGTACTGGCAAAATTGCCCAAGTCTCCTGTTGTTGTATAGGACTGGTACACAGTATGGACTTCCCGAACAATTGGTCCCAGATCAAACCTGTCTCCACTGAATACTACCTATGTGACCTAGGGCAAGTTACTTAACCCTGAGCTTTTATTTCCTCATCTAATGAGATTGGGATAATAATAGTTATTTTCTTCATGTGGTTTTTGAGAGGACTGCATGGCACGACAGAGGAGCTCAATGAATGTATTCTCTCGTTACCATACTGAGGTCCTAATGCTCCAACCTATCTCTCTGTCTATCTCCTTTAGCATCCCCTAGGCTTCCATAGCTGTGCACACTTTCTCTCCCCAAGATACCCTTCTGGGCTTATGACATCTTTCATTCCCAGTGTTAAAAATAAAACTAGGGCCAAGGTAGAGTCACTTATCCCCAGGACAGTAAGCCAAGACCTAATTGCAGTTTGAACCTCTCCAAGAGTGGAATTTTCCGGTCAGCACCAATGAGGTAATCTATCACATCAGTGTCTCCATCCCCCAAAGGAAGATGAGGCGATCCACCTAATGAGACCCCCTGCCCTTCCCCCTAGGGGAAGGTGACCTTGCCTGAAAGAATCCTGTCTTTTCTTTTGCTATTAACATCCCTGCCCCACCCTTATTCCTATAAAAACCTTCCATTTTGTAAAATTCCTCAGAGCTCCCTTCTATTTGTTAGATGGGATGCTGATTGACTCGTGAACTGCTTAATAAAGCCAGTTAGATCTTCAAATTTACTCAGCTGAATTTCTGTTCTTTAGCACCAAATTGGCATTATCCAAGCTCAACCAGTATCTCTCCAAGTGTTGTCTAAGAACAAGCTGCATTGAGGGGCACCTGGGTGGCTCAGTCAGTTAAGCAACTGACTCTTAATTTCGGCTCAGGTCATGATGTGAGATCTAGCCCCGCATCTGTTTCCCCGCTCAGCTGGGAGTCTGCTTGAGATTCTCTCTCTCCCTCTCCCTCTCCCTCTGCCCCTTGCCCCCTGCATGCACATGCACTCTCTCTCTCAAATAAATAAGTCAATCTTAAAAAAAAAAAGGGGGGGGAACAAGCCACATTGAAATCACCCGGTGGACCACTTGGCCCTATTTCAGACTTACTGAGTATGAAACTGGTTAGTCTGCATTGTAATAGACTCTCTATGTAGGGTTGCCAGATAAAATACAGGACTTCCAGTTAACTCTGAATTTCACATAAAACATATTTTTAGTATAAGTATGTATCATGCAATATTTGGGGACATACTCATGCTAAAAAATAATTTGTTATTTATCTTGAATTTTAAATTTAGCTGTGTGTTGTGTATTTTTTTATTAAAGTATAATTGATACATTGTATCCTGCATTTTTAATTGCTAAATCTGGCAAACCTATCCCAGGGATTCTGATGCCTACTAAATTTGAGAGCCGCTGATATAAGAGATTTGGCAAAAATGCCAAATTCAACTTCATGAATTTCCTCTCAAGGAAAAAAAAAAGGAGAAAAAGAGAAAAAGCTACAGAAATAACCTACATATCTCATGAGTCCCAAAACAAATATGCAGAAGAGCAAGGGTGCAGTTTTCTCTTTCTCAGAATAGGTTAACTTTTGTTCCAGCAGCCACAATAGCAAAAGTAAACAATCCAGGAGCCAGAGAAGAATCCATGTCCTTATTTCTCTCATGCTAGTCTGTTTGTAGCTTTGGCTTGGGCTTTAGCTGTTCCCTCTGTGTTTGCCTTTCCTTCCCTCTTTCTTTTCTTTCTTTCTTTCTTTTTCTTTCTTTCTTTCTTTCTTTTTCTTTCTTTCTTTCTTTCTTTTTTTCTTTCTTTCTTTCTTTCTTTCTTTCTTTCTTTCTTTCTTTCTTTTCTTTCTTTTTCTTTCTTTCTTTCTTTCTTCTTTCTTCCCTCTGTTTTTTGTTTTTGTTTTCACTTTTATTACAGAATTTTCTCAAATGCACACATGAATAAAGAGACAAGTACAATGAACCCTCACATACCTGTCACCCACCTTCTACAGTTATTTACTTTTGCCCATTTTTTTCATTTATTACCTACTTTCTTTGGTTTTGCTTGGTTTCCCTTTGGGGTAATAGTATTTTAAAGGCCTTGCTTTTTTTTTAATTTAAATTCCAGTTAGTTAATATACAGTGCAATATTAGTTTCAGTTGTACGATATAGTGATTCAACATTTCCATACATCACCGATGCGCAACACAAGTACACTCCTCAATCCCCATCACCTCTTTCACCCAATCCAACAATTTTCACCCAACTCCCCTCTGGTAACCATCATTGTGTTCTCTATAGTTACCAGTCTGTTTCTTGGTTTTCCTCTCTTTTCTTTCCCCTATGATCATTTTTTTGTTTCTTAAGTTCCACATATGAATGAAATCATATGGTATTTGTCTTTCTCTGACTGACCTTTCCTTTCTTTTCTTCTTTCTTTCTTTCCTTTCTTTCTCTCTTTCTTTCTTTCTTTCTCTTTCTTTCTTTCTTTCTTTCTTTCTTTCTTTCTTTCTTTCTTTCTTTCTTTCTTTCTTCTTTTTGGTCTAATATCTCTATGCTGGTCATCATCTACTCATCTTCCATTTGGCACTTCCTCTTTTGCTCTCCCAGAAGACATACTGAGTGTGTCTTCCTCTGTCTGCCCCAACTTCCAAATATCAGAATACTCTGCCACATGGCCATCATTCCCTTAATATCCAACCTGGTCTCCCTCAATTTCAGTCCTCTGATGGAAACTTCATAACTCATAACTCTTTGCTTTTATGTGTAATATAGTAATGTGTTGTGTTTGTATGGTTAGCGTGCATTTACGGAGTCCTTAAAATAAACATTATCTTAGTGGATTTTCACAATAACCCCATAACCTAAGCAGTTGAAGTGTCAGGGCTCAGAAAGTTTGAGACAGCAAGACTTTCGTCTGAGGGGTTTTATTGCTAGAGCAGACCCTTTTCACTCAGCTGTTGCTTCACCTCAGCTTATTACACTTATGTTGTTCATCTGTCATTTAGGATAGTGATTAAAACACAGCTGTGTGACTTTGGGCAAGTTTTGTTGTTTTTTTAAAACCTTTCTAAGCTTCCATTTCCTCATTTGTAAACTTAGGTTACTAGTAGTACCTACATCATGAGGCACTGGATTTAATGAGACAATCCGGGTCTCAGTGACTGCATTTTGTAACGACTTCGGAAATATTAGCCATTATTAAAACTATCATCTGGGCTACATCATCTTCAGGCCCAGCTCTTCTCAGTGCTGCCTTTCAGTAGAGGCAAAAATGGGAAATCTAGACCAAAACTAGCAAAATGAGAAGTACAAATGGCTGCACAAGGAGGTAATGGCCATCTAGGCTAATTTTTCTCTTAGCAAACACTTCCTCTTTCATACCATCCCCTCCCTTTATTCTCACAACTTTATTCCTCTGTACAGTAACAGTTTTAGTGCTCCTGAACCAGACTCAACAGTCTGGAGAAGAACTAACTGAAATAGTAAGGTCCTTAGTCAAAAGCAGGGACTAAAGTGTGATACCAATTGCTTGCCTCTTCTCTATCTTCTGCATTTATACTATCCTCCTTCACTTTTCCTTTGTTCCATAGTAATTGTGGCATCTGAGTGCCAGCTGGTTTGGAGCGACATTATCGCTATGTGCGTCTTCTTTTCCCATTAGGGTCTTCATATGATAATAAGCAGTGTGATAGCATGATACCCCTAGAGGATGAGATAGACTGCGCCCTACTTGGGAGACCTCAATGCACTCTTTTGAATTGCATCTATTAGGGCTATTTTCTTCAGAAAATACTCAGGGCAATGGCTCTGTGGGGAATGGGAAACAAATGGGTTTTGCACAAGGCAAATGAATGTCAAACTACAGAATAAGAAAGAGAGACCATCTGGATCAGTAGGTCTCAAGTTAGGGTCACTGTGCAGAACCAGAGATGTAAGCAGCATTCTCTTCTCACGGCTGGCCCAGCACTTGTGTCATTGCCGCCTTTCTCCTTAGACATGGCACACCACTATCCCAAAGATACGTGTGGGGCACAGCAGAGCAGACTCCTCCAAAAACTTCTTTGGAAGGAATGTGATATTTGAGCCTTTTCCTTTATGTTTTTTTTTTAATGATTTTATTTATTTATTTATGTAAGAGAGAGAGCATGAGAGAGGTAGGAGCAAGGGCAGAGGGAGAGAGAGAAGCAGGCTTCCCTCAGAGCAGGGAGCCCAATGTGGGACTCAATCCCGGGACCCTGGGATCATGACCTGAGCCGAAGGCAGACGCTTAACCAACTGAGCCACCCAGGTGCCCAATATATGAGCCTTCTAAAAAAGCCTAAAAGTGATCATCAGTGGGAAAAAAAATGGAATTTTAGAGGACTTTGTTATGTCTATTTTTGATTTAGAGTCTGTGGCTTGGTTTGTTGTTGTTGTTGTTGTTGTTGTTTGGAAAGGTGGAAATGGGTAGACATTATAATTGCTTTTACTGCTATAAACTCTAAATGGCTTAATCAAATTTAGACGAATATTGTGTAGGGATTGCTTGCCTTTTGCTGTTCAGACAGGTATCATAATCCCTTTACTACTCCATCTGGAAAATGCTGATTTGTTTTTCCTCTAAGTTGTGGAATTGTTGCTCCTTTATATCTAACAGGTTGGATTATGTATTCCATACGGGCCCCCCCATGGAAGAAAACTGCCTCGGAAACTTCATTAGGTCAAATACCCTGTCTTTGAATGGTATGAGGAAGTAGACTATACCTGGGGCATACACTTGACCTTTCTCTGCCCACTGAGATTCTAAGACTTCGATGAGGCCCATTTTAGTGCAATCTTATTCAACAAACAGTTCAATCCCACAAATACTGAGTAAGCAAGTACCATGTGCAAGACATTCATTCAATAAATATTTCCAACTTTGACTATGTATCATGCACGAAAGATTCACCTACAAGAAAAAGAAGAAGAGAAAGAGATGGGGAGGAGGAGGAGAAACTATCCTGCTCTCAAGGAACTTCAAAGCCTCCCCCAGAGAAGACATGTGAACATAATGGCACTACAGTGCATGTGTTACCTCCGTGGACTGAGAGCCGGGGGTGGTGGTGGTGCTGAGAGTGTTGGGGGGTAGATCCTCGAAGAGATAACTGGGTGTTATTAGAAAAAGGGGAAATGGATGCTGGAAGGGTAGAAACTACTGCTGAAAAATGCAAACTGAGACTTAAGTCATGCCTTAGGGAGAGGTAAGACTTTTATTTGAGTTGAAACATAGGCAGTGGAAAATATGGATGTGAGAGCTAAACATGATTTCAGACCTGACTTTGCCAACAAGCTGTATGACCTTGAACAAGTTATTTTGCTTCTCTGAGCCTTGTTGCTGAAATTGGAATTGAGGCCTCACCCTAAGTGTTAATGTAAACATTGGCTTAAGCCACTGGTCAGCCTCGCACAATAGCTCCGTGTCTGGTGCCAACACTGAGCTATTAAACTTGGGCAAGTTATTGAACCTATCAGTGCCTCAGTTTCCACATCTGAAAATGGAAATGATAATAAAAACACACCTACATCCCATGGTCGTGAGAATTAAATAATTATGTAATTAAAAGAGTGCCCACACATAGTAAGCCTTATAATCATTTGCCATTATAACCATGTGTTTGATGCAATATAAGCCATTAAATTCGTATATGCCTGGATAGCAGATGCCTAGTAAAGTTTTTTTTTTTTTGAATCAAATATAGTGCACTGTGCTAAACACCGTGAGAAATATAAGCATGTATTTTTAGAGAAGACAATGAAGGAAATTATATCCTAGTTGTAAGTAATGTTCACAATAATAATAATCAAGACAGTGTGTGATAAATGTTGCAAAGAAGAACAGATACACCCTTTTGCTTGTATTGGAGAACAAGAGGTCAGGAAAAGAAAGTATAACTATAATTGAGAGCCTAGGGGAAGGAGTGGGTGTTTCTTCCTGGGTGGAAGGAGAAATAATGATCCTTGAGTCAGCAATGCTAGGGTAAGTAGGCTGCTGTTAGATGAACCAATGTAAGGAAGACATTCTTGGCAAAACCAAGTATGTTCAAAGGCAGAGAAACATGGGAGGGCTCTGCGTGTTGCAGAGGAAACTCAATCATTCAAGGTAGATGGGTCATGAGGTGTAAACTTGGGGCCATCACTTGACTGATGGGGACACAAAGATAAATAAGACGTGGTTAAGAAGTCTTTTTGGATGATGTGTACTGAAGATTGTTTCTTGTTTCTCATATCCTTTCTCCCTTGCCTTCCTCTTATTCCTCCTCCATTCTTTCTTCCTTCAAAATATATTTATTTATAGCTATAATGTGTTAGAGAAATGTGCCTTTCCTTATGACATAGCTTTGTCAAATCAAGATTTTTTTCCAAGTTACAGTGAGATCCCAAACAGGGTTCTTTCATGAAATACCTTGTTGGTGCACAGGTCTTCTCTGACCGCCATGTCCCTGGAGGCTCGGACAGCTTACAATTCTTTCTGCAGTCCCCGGGGGCTTGGCACAGAGGAGGCAGGCAATAAATAATTGCAGAATTGAATTGCTTTGAGATCTTAAATGTTCTAGAACGTATCTTCTTCACAACTTGGTGGCAAATTCTTTAAGGAACTGAAAGTTGGGTGTTTCTTAAGAGAGCACAAGCCTGTGGCGATCCTTTCTCTCTGGTTTAATAGCATCTACATGCTGATTTTTTTGGGGGGGGCATTGGACATTCAAAAATGAGTGTTTTATTGACCTTAAATCAATGCCCATCACTGTTTCTGTTTTATACAGTGAGTTCTTTGTTTTTTTCATATTTTCATTGTGAAATTATTCAAGTGAAAAAAACAAAATCTTGTCAAATCTACTAAACAGGGAGATTTTTTAAAGGAGGTAGAACTTCGACCAGGCAATTCTATTTCTAGAATTTTATCCTACTTACATATACTTACACGTACATGGGAAGACATATATCTCAATGTTTATTACTTACTGAAGCATTGGTTGTAGGAAAAAGAAAGAAGCAGGTAACAACCCAGCTATCCTTCAATAGGGAACTGATTAAATAAACTATGGTAATCCATATAATTAAATATTACATCGGCATTAGAAAGAATAATGTAGATTTATATGGGCTTATTTGGAATGATCTCTAGGACATATTTTTAAATTAAAAAAAAAAACCATGAAAGATAAAGAAAGAGAAAAATAAAACTACGGAATAGGTATAAGGAAGAAAATTCCCACTTGTAAGACATTTAAATATCTATCTCTATGTTTTATATATTCATTTCTTACATATGAATGCTGTGTATGCACAGAAAATCTTTGAAGAGATAAGCAAGAAAGTACAAATAGCGATTACTTCTGGATGGGAATCCAGACTAGGCAACAAGCATACTTTTCATCGTATATCCTTTGTATTGTGCATTTTTTGCCATGCTAATGTATGTTTTATTAAAAATTATTTAATTGAAGAAAGAAAAGTAACAGAGAGAAGCCATTTTTGTTTTGAAATTAATTCCCATATTAATAAGCCAATATTTCCCAGCCCTAGTTTTATTACAGGGGCCCTTCAAATAGCTCAAATATGCATAGGATTATTTTAAGGATCTTAAAATAAAAATGAATGATAATTTAGTTTTAAAGGGAAACACTTCGGGAAAGAGAGGCGTTTTCAAAACGGGAGCGGTGTTCTGGTGAACAATCCTTCTGCATTCTTGCGCATCTTCACACCGAGTACAAAAGTCATAGTGTTCTTGTGGACTCCACAGTAAGCCTGTTTTATTTTCCCTATATTTAAAGGTCAAAAACACCAGAGAGCCTATCATTCTTAACTTTAGCTCATTTGAGTAATATTTCTCTTTGCTCTGGAACATGGTTGGCTCTTGGGGAAAGAAACCAACTTTTCAGTTTCTGCTTTTCATGGTTTCTGCCTGCCCCTGGGCTTCAGGGCAGGTCAGTCACACAGATAAGCATTATGCCCAGAATAAAACTGGCTTTGTTTATCTGGACTAATAAATGAATGGAACCAGTTATTTTCATTGGCTTGGTCTGGAAGGAAACCAAACCAATTTTCACAGACCTTAAATTGGACCTCAGCCAAGCTCCTTGTCCTTACTAGTGATACGAGCGGTAACGATGAACCCAAGCATAGACGTAAACATTTTTGCAAAGGTAATACATACTTATTGCCAGGAAAGGAAATTTGGCTAAAACTTGTAACTGTCGCTGGTTGCTCCGAAAGCTCTGAGAAGATCTGCTTCATTTCCATATCAATGGGTTTGAGGTTTGCGGGTCAGTGGAACCTTTCTTTATGTTCTAGAGGCGCCAGTTTCCTCGTGGTCGTAACCAAGTTATTCCGCCTTCCGGGAGGAGCACAAAATGTTTATGTGGTATCATCAAAACTTTTGTACAAACCTCTGTTTTACTCTGGAAACTTGTAAAACTCACAACTGTATTTCCAGGCTTCCCAGTAAGTACGCAGTTTATTTCCCATTTCATTAAGGAAACAGCGAGATGTTGGCTTCCGTTGTGCACAGAAAATAAATGTTCTTGCCACTGATGGTTGCTAAGCTTATGGAAGCAGTTACAGCCTCTGCTTTCGTCGTTGTTGTTGTGCCTCTGTTTAAAGGGTGTCGCTGTCCTATTTAAGATTCACGGTCGGCCTTTTCATTACACTCCCAACACTGCCTCTAGGTATAGTCCCCAAGGAAAATGGATAAAATCATTATTAAAAAGAAAACCATAGGCCCAAAATGGCATCACTTAGGCCAAGTCCCCACACCACGGCTTAATACCAAATCTAATTGCAGTTTCAAGGCCCCCCCCACCCCCCACCCAAATGTATTTTAACCGGGCAGTCAGGCATTTTCTGATCAATGCAAAGGAGTCCGCCACGGGGACCCACCCCATCCCCCAAAGGAAGATGAGGTAAACTGCATGATAAGAACCCTCCCTCACCCCTACAGGAAGGTGACCTTGTCTGAAACAATCCTTTCCTTTTGCTAATAACATTCATACCCCACCCTCCTCCTTATACAAACCTTCCTTTTTTTTTTTTTTTTTAGGTTTTATTTATTTATTTGAGAGAGAGAGAGAATGAGAGAAAGCGCAAGCAGGGGGAGGGACAGAAGGAGAGGGAGAGAGAGAGAGAATCTCAAGCACTCTCCTCACTGAGGGTGGAGCCTGACGCAGGACTCGATCTCATGGCCTGAGCTGAAACCAAGAGTCAGCCACTCAACCAACTGAGCCACCCAGGCGCCTCCAAAAACCTTCCATTTTGTGCAACTCCTAGAAGCACCCTTCTATCTGTCTGTTGCCTGGGATGCTGTCTGACTGAACCATGACTTAGCCAGTTAGTTCTTCAAATTTATTCTGTTGAATTCTGTTTTATAACAATATTTAACTTAGTTATTATCTTGCTCAAAGATTGGGACAATTTCTTGGAGTTGCTTCCAGGACTATTATTTTAGGATGCAAAAGTTGTATAGCTATTTCCCCCATAGATAATGTGGATATATGAGAGAGTGGAACAAATGCCATTAGAAGGAGGAAGGATTTGTAAAGAATTTAAACCAAAGAATAATTTTTTGTAGTATGTATTTTTTTGATGAAAATCATTTAATCTTTCTGTGATTAAAAGATAATACCTAGGGGCGCCTGGGTGGCTCAGTCAGTTAAGTGTTTACCTTCAGCTCAGGTCATGATTGCAGGGTCCTGGGATTGAGTCCTACACCAGGGTCCCTGTTCAGCAGGGAGTCTGCTTCTCCCTCTACCCCTCCCCCCCTGCTCGTTCGCTCTCTCTCTCTTTCACGCTCTCTCTCTCTCTCAAATAAATAAGTAAAATCTTAAAAAAAATAATACCTGTTTGTGGTAAAACAAACTCAAGACAATTCTTTAAAATGTAAGAAAAGAAAAGAAAAGAAAAAGAAATCCAGCCATATTCCTCAGCACCCAAAGACAATCACTATGAACAGTTTTGTGTACCTCTTTCCAGACATTTTTATGGCTGGACATTAAGAACACACACATTTTTAAGACAAAAATGGGGTACCATACTCTTAACAATATGCCCTTGAGCCCTTTAAAATACATTAAGATACATAAATAATTAGGTAAGTATAGAGAGAGATAATCTCCACATCACTGTTTATAATGCTGCGTAGTACTGGAATTCTACGGTAGTTATTTCACCAATCCACTATTAATGAACATTTAAGTAATTTCAATTCAAATGTTAAATAAGGCAAACATCCATGTGTGTTTGCTTGATTATCTCTTTAGATTTTATACCTAAAGGTTCCTGACTATGACTACTTATATATTCGCAACTAGCTCTCCAAAAATGTTAAAACGCATAGCACCGTTTCAGTATTGTTAAAGGGTGATTTCTACTTCACGGGAAAGTTACTTGGAAAGAGCCTTCAGATGAAAGGAGGTGATTAGAAGAGATGGAGGACCAAGAGATGGGCATGACACTAGATGTATTTCTTAAAGTAAAAGGCATGTGTAAGAAGGTAGGAAAAATGAGTGCAGTTTGGAGATTTTAAAAAATAATGATGAAAAAGGTTAGGTGTTCCATGAAGTCAGACACCAATTTAAAACAGGTGTTAAAGAGACCAGTTACCTAAAGGAGAGAAACCCAAAAGTTTTAGCTTGAATCAGCTGGAAAGTTACTGTTTTATTCAGGAGATTGTACCAGATAGCAAGAGATCTTGCCTAAACCTGTTTTCAAGTACAATACTCTCAACTTTTCAACAGGCTGTAAAAACAGGCCCTCCTTCTCCTACTGTACTTAAAAAATGCATTGTCTTCTTTTCCCTCCACACATCTTCAGTTTGGACCAGAACCCACTGGGTTAGAGATCTAGTTAAGAAACGTCCTTGAGGAGAAAATGTAGTTACAAATAAAAGTTATTGTTTAGAAATGTTTCCAAAGTGAATTAAGATACCTTTAACACTTCTACAAATACTTAAATTCAGGTGTGTTTATTGAAATGGCTAAAACCATTATTAGTTTTGCAAACCTGGGAAGCAGAAAAACATCTTCTTCTGGATACTGTTTTTCAATCTGCTCACCCTTTCTCAGGTGCCAAACTTCCCCGACTGCCACCACTTTGTCCCTGCAGGTCTCTCCTCATCCAGTCCAGCTCTGTCCTTTCAAGATAGGACTTTTCGGGGGGTGGGGGGGGTGGGGGGAGGGAGGCAAAGATGGTATTGACCTCACTCTGTAAGCGCACTGAGGGCTTCAGTCTTTGACTGTTTCCTTCCGGCACTCCTAAATGGTGCTGACTTATCTGATGAACTTCTTTGAAAATTAATGACTGATGGTAGTTCAGTGTGTTACTACTTCTGATAACAAAATCAATTAAAGAGTGGCCTCCAGTGCCTCAGTAGGAACAAAATCCCATCTATCAAGGGGATTCACGTTTCTTTCAACAGGATGTTTTCAAGTAAACCCACAATCACACCAAGTGAGACAACAGCTCTTGGTTTCTATTCACAATTATAGATACTGGTGGGGAAAGACTGACAAATTATTTCAACAGAGTTTTCATCTTATTTAATTTTTAATTTTATCAGAGTAATATATGTATGCATACTTTTAATAAGGAGAAGAGCACTTAGGGCTTTTCATAAAAGTGGCTAGCCCCTGTTCCATGGCCCCATCTCAAAAGCAGCACTAGATTTGTTTGTGATATGTATATCCCCCCAATTTTTCAACTACTTGCTCACTCTATCGACTTGTCAATTTGAGATATCATTTTTGATTGATTTCCCTGCATGAAAAATGAAGATCAAGTAGTCTGATGCCCCCCTCCCATCACACACCACAAATAAACATCCCCTCCTTCTGTCTTCCCACTATAGTTATAGCATACTTTGGGGTTAAGTCCGTGTTCAAGATCTATATTAAATAACTGTGCATATCACTCACGGCTGAACCACGTCACATTTTGTAACTTACATTTCTTTTCTTGTATTCATTTTTGTTTTACGTGGACTTCAAAATGGCCCTGCGCTGTTTTGTTTCCTTAGGTTCCCACGTACCTATCGTTCACACACCCTCAATATTCTGACACGGTTGTTAAACCCCTAGTGAAATCTGACACATCAGTGAACTCAGTACTACTTTTCCATGGACACGGTCTTCCTGAGGGCGTGTCTTTTTTGTACTCATGGCTGCTGCATGGGTGTGGTCTTGGAAATTTCCTCCGCCCTTGTCCTGATTATCCTCATCCTCGCTGATTTGCAATCTCCCCATTTTAGTTTGGATTCCATGCCCTCCTCTTTTTTATTTACTCCCCCATTTTGAAGAAACACACAGTTCAGTGGCCTTTTGAGAAAGAAGCCGTCAGAGGTACACATGTTAAAATATTATAAATCAGAAACTGTCTTTATTGTGTCCTTAGGTTTGATTGTGGTTTGGCCCGGTACAGAACTCAAGGTTGGAAATTAGTTTCCCTCAGAATGTTGAACGTAGTGCTCCAACTGGAACATGGCCTGCCTTGCTGTTGAGAGGTTCACTGGAATCTGAGCCCAATTCTAAATCCTTGTCATGAGAGCTGATTTTCCTCTCTGGAAAACTTTTAAAGCTTTCTGATGATGAGCCTTAATATGGGCTTTTCTTCCTTCATTGTGCTAGACCCTTCATGTGCCCCTTTGATCTGAAAATGGTCCTTCAACTCCAAACTTTTTTATTCTATCACTTCTTTGATAATTACGTCTCCTCTGTTTTATCTCTTCTCCGACTATGGAACTCTTAATTCACTGGCTATGAAACCTCTGATGTTTTTGTCTTTCCTGTTCTATTTTCCATCTCTTTGCTTTGTATTTGAGTTTCTGAAAGAGTTCCTCGAAACAATTCCTCTGTTTTTATTTGTACTGTCACATTCTTTTTAAATTTTAAGAACCCCTTTTTTTTTTAAATGTTCCTTTTAAAAAGTATTTTGTTCTTGTTTCATGGGTGCAATATCTACTTCTGTCTCTGCAGATGTTATATAGAGACACTGCCACGGCTCCATGGAATGGCTTATAGCATGCGGTGTAAGGGTAAGGAGCTTAGACTCTGCAGCCAGTTAAAATACCAGTAGTGCCATTGATTATGACCTATAACCATAAGCAAGTTGCCTGACTTCTGTTTATCAGTTTTCTTAGTAAAATATAGATAATAACAGTATCCATTGGATAGGGTTGTTGGGAGGTACAAATGACATTAATAGGTACTAGGCAATTAGAAGGGTCCCTGGAAAATAGTAAGCCTATATAATATGTTATTGTATCCATTTCTTCTGAATTCCTTTTTTCCCCGGTTTTATTTGATTTAGTCATCTTTTATGTTAGGCGCTTTCCTCCAATGCCTGATGATCCTTGGCTGCGTGTTCACATCTGAGAGTAAAGAACTAAAAAGCTGATTGGAAGCTCTGTGTGCCTTTGGACCCCTGAATTGCCACGTTGGAAACCCAATTCCCTGAGGCTGTCATGCTGGAGAGACCACACTGAGGGTCCAGAGAGGGCCAGCTGCTGTCATCACTACCTGCAGCCACAAGACACCCACCTCACCGAATCCAGTCAACCCCCAAAGCCATGAGAAGTCATAACAAGAACAAATGAGTGCTGTTGATTCATGCCACTAAGTTATGCAACAGCAGAGAAATAATACAGAGGAGGAGAATGGACTCCAGAATGAGCATGGACCCCAGCTAGTATCAGACCTTGTGACTTGTTAAGTTTCCATTAGTTGTCCGGAAATCACCTCCTGGATCTCTATTCCTAGAGTCTACTAGAGAACATCCTTATCTGATTCTCCATAGACATTAAAAATGTTTCTCTCTCTCTTCAGTTCAGAGTCAATCATAGCATCACAGCTGGGAGGTAGAAGAAGAGAAGCCCCTCTAAGGCACGGTAATCACTTGTTCCCCGAGTATTGAGATAATGCATAATAATAAACCACCTACAACAAACACAGTGTCATTTTGATCTAGATCGGTAACACTCTTTTTCCCTTTGCATCTCATCACTTCTCTTACTCATCTAAATTCGTTCCTGTGCCAGAAACAGGATTTCAGAAAAGAGATTCCTTTGCAAACTCAAAAGAGTACTTCAAACGAAGGGAAAAGAAAATGAGGTGAGAGGGCCAGAGAAAGCTCAGAAAGCTAAAACAATTCTTTGAAAAGAGATGACCGCAAACATTAAGGCTTGACTTTTAGAAGCAGATAATGCAGCATAAAATGATGTGCAATGTAATTGTCAAGAGTATATTTGTTTAAGCTGTGGTGCAGTTATTACCCTGTGGGAAGGATTTTTGGACTTTGAACATCTTGAGAGAGACCTTGTGTCTAAAACATATTTATTTCAAGTCAATAGACGTTGCTTACATTGCACTGTTTATTTTATTTCCACCACTGAGAATGAGATTAATCTTTCCCTAAAGAAGTCACTGCTACAAGGATATGGGTAAAAGCAGACAGTAGTCCAGGAGATCTCACAGGGGGAAGGTAACTAAACAGCCAAATTGAAACACTTAAAACAGTTGCAAACCATGAAATCAGCCATTTGGAATGTAACTGTCAAATTCAACCACACTTACCAAAAATTCTACTTGGTGTTTATTTGAAATGTTTACAAAACTCTTAAGTTTAAGATGAATAGCGTATTAGCCTAGCAGGGGAAATTTTCCTTATTCTAATTTTATTCAGTTATAGTGAACTATGGGGACCTAGTGTAAGTTGCCTGGAAGATATTTACTGAAACTGTCCTCACCATTCCCTGCTTGAACCTTAACCTACAGCTGCTATGTGTACGAATATGCGGAGGATGATATCTATCCTGTAAGTGTCCTAGATTCAAAGAAAAACAGATTGATACCTTTTAAAATCGTACACTGCCTCAAAAAGGATTCAGCCACTTTCATCTCCTTTTGAAGTGGGTGTCAGCTGCGGGTTGTGGTCGAAGCAGTTGTAAACCATGAAACAGAGCAGTGGTTTCTAACTTGAACACGCATTAGTCTCACGGAGAGGGCTGGATAAGACAGATTTCTGGGCCCCACTTTCGTGACTTTTGATTCAGTCAATGTGGAGGGGAGCCAGAGAATTTACCTTTCAACCAGTTAGTTCCCAGGTGATGCTGCTGCTGGTCAGGGACCACACTTTGAGAACCACTGAAATAGAGCAATCAAAACCATTACGAAGACCCATAAGTGGTGTGTGTGTGTGTGTGTGTGTGTGTGTGTGTATGCACGCACGCGTGCGCGTGTATTATCAAATTATCCTGGGCAAGGAATCCGTCTTAGCTGATTCTTTGGAAATGATCAATGTCAAGAAGAAAGCACAGACAAGCCAAGTCCTCAGGGTGGAACCCAAAGGGCTTACAGAGTGCTGAGGAAATAAGTAAGAAGACAACATGTAACCTTTGACTTGCTTCTATTGAAAAGAGCTCAAAGCACGCACGAAGGTCGGAAGGCCGTCTGTAATGCTAGATCCAGGGTGGGTCTTGGGACTATGTATAGATTTGGACTAATTGAATTAAATCAAAAGAAATTAATATTCAAAAAACTCACTACTATGACATCATTGATGTCTTACCTGGGGGATTATTTTAACACAAATAGAGTCACTGAAAAGGGTAAAATCTTGACAAGCATCTCTCAAATAGAAAATGTCATCATCATCATCATTGTACTCATTATCATCACTGTCTTTATTATTTAAATGAGTTATCATTGTGCTAAATAATTAACATACATTGTCTTACTTAAAGGCAACACTGCAAGATAGGTATACTTAAATCCATTTTAACTGGAAAGAAGGCTCTGAGACTTGACGTTTACACAGCTAAAAAGTGGCAAAGGGGGCATACGAATCCTAGTGTTTCTGACTCCAAAACCTTACTGTGAAATAATTCTAACAATGGATATTTTAACAATTAAATTTTGGTTCACTTAATTTCAAATTCATAAAAAAGTTAACAAAGTTTGATAGGACCAGATGCTATTCCAAGAGCTTTCCGTGGTTGTGTTACACTTTTATATTCCTCACTAGCCATATGCACTAGGCAAAAAAATAAAGTCTTAATGCCAACCCTGCCCATGATGTTCAGTGGGGAAAGGTTTTCCTTGATACTCCAAATTGCCTGTGAAAGCCTTATCTACCTCTGATAGCACTGTGAAGATTTATCTAGCCTCTTCATAGTCTTTGCAATCTGCTCAATCATACAAATAGTCAAGATGACAAGGTCAAACCTGTAACTTCTCTCTAGAGTAATCTATATTATCATCAAGCGAGAACGTATTGTATCAAGGGAATAAATGCTGGTTGGTGAATTTTAATCATTGACAATACCCCTAGAAGAGCTTCTGTGTATTTCTCCTTTGTAGAGCAGGGAAAGGAGATATAGAATGGCAGGGTGTGTGGTACAGAGTAGTTTGGAGGAAAAGAAATCCTCTTTTGCCGTAAGGCTCTCACTTTATTTGTAATGACTCCACCTCTGGATCAAGAGTATTGTGGAAAAATTATTAATAATTGTGGATTGTTATAAGTGGTAAAATAGAAAGTTATTACTCTTAGTCTTTATGATTCTACCAACATATGTGTATATGTGTGTGTTATGAATTCACTCCTGTAAACACTGTGTGTGTGTGTGTGTTATAAATTTACCACTAAAAACATTAAGCATCAATGGGGACAGTTATCTGTATCACTAAGTAAGATCTATCTGTCAAGGCAAAGGGCCTAGAGTTCTGGGGAATGGAGTGGGGTGGTCTTGTGGCCTACCAGGAGAGAACTTCCATGACTGATGAAGGGTTCAAAGCTGAGTCAACTTCCCTTAACACAACCACACTCAATGGAGTGGTCAAAGCCTTCAAGTACTCCATTCAAGATTCAGCAGCTTCAATGGCCAATTCCACTTTGCCAAGAAGAATGCCCCTGTAGTTCACTCATCTGCATAGAGCCCAAAGAACTGTTCTAAATCACAAGAAACACCTTCCCTCCAGACCTGAAGAGTGGGCCAGTCATCCTTACTACCTTCTGTTTTCTCGTTTTCTGGCCAAACGTAGTGGTAAAATTGCGGAGCACTAAAGACATTTTGTTTTCTCCTTGTCTTGGGATAAAATCATCTGCTGTGGAGAAATGGTAATGAAACTTAATCAGGGCTTTAGGAAAAAACCCACATCTGAAACCTTGTTAGCACCCTTGTATCACAATGGCTGCTTTTTCTTTCTGAGACTGGCCTGAAATTAAACCAGTCTTTGAAGACAGAACTTCATAGCAATCTCCAGAATGAGAAAGTCTGGGCTTATTCATTCATTTATTCTTTCAAGAAATATTTATGGGCTGACTTCTAGGTGGCACAGCATTCCCATGTTTTCTTGTTGGACGTTAAAGCAGAAAATGTGTGGCAGCCTAACCCTCACAATCCAAAGCCTGACAGCGAAAAATTGGAAAATTGAAATGGAGGTGGGGCTTGGTTTTTGTTTTCCCCTAATGTTTTTAGAAACCCCCACCTCTCCTGCCCACTGAATTTCCTAATGAAGGTGTGAGGTTTATTATTCAATGACCAGGGAATTCCTGGATCCTTGGATGTCTAGAAGAGGTGATCAGGGTCATGGGTCACTATGGCTCCCAAATGCTTTTGGTAAAGAGCCTCAGCTGGAACTTTTGGGAGTCATTCATTCTCTGGGCTTCAGTTTCCTAGGATTTCCGCCCTCCCTCCCCAGGTTTTAAATGGACATTAAAACAAAACCAAAACTACTTCACAAAGAAATAAAGAGAGAACTTCCGCAGGGAACTTGATCATCAAATGTGAGATAACACATCCAAGATCACTAAAATAGGAACTTGAACCAGGACAGATTGCTTCAAATTGCAGGGGATCTAAAATGCCATATAAGAGTGTCAGACAAAATGCTTCACCAGTTCAAAGGGGGGGATGCTTTATTCCTCTGTGGAGCACTCCCCTATTGAATGTGTTTTGAGAAATGGTGCTATGGCAGTAAAATCAGGTGGCCCAACCTGGCCTTTTCCCTAGAGGCATACCCTAGAGAGGCATGCCCCCTTTATGTTTTTTCCTGGGTAGAAAGAGAAAAGGAAGTTCATGGAGAATTAAAGCCTCACTCTCCTCTTTTGATAAAGACATCTGGCAGGAACCACCATGGAATTCCAGAGCATTAGTCCTTGGGAGATCTACATCACTGAAGAACAGAAAAACCTGTTGCTACAAGTTTCTTGTCAGGAATAATTTGGACTGACCAGTCTGGCTCTTCCACTCAATTTGGCTGCTGGTTCTCGAAGATGTGAACTTCTAGAGGTGTGTTTAGGTCATGGGTAGCTTTAAGTATACTGAAGAACCCTACTATTTTGACAAAATTGAGGATATGATTTGTTTGTGTTTGTCTATTTTATCTAATAAGAAAGAGACAGCAAGCTCCATTAGAGCAAGAATTTTGCCTCCCTGGCCTACTGCAGGTTCTCTTTTTTTTTTTGTTTTTAAAGATTTATTTATTTATTTATTGAGAGAGAGAGAGAATGGTAGAGAGAGAGCATGAGAGGTTAGAAGGTCAGAGGGAGAAGCAGACTCCCCGCTGAGCAGGGAGCCCGATGTGGGACTCGATCCCGGGACTCCAGGATCATGACCTGAGCCGAAGGCAGTCGCTTAACCAACTGAGCCACCCAGGCGCCCTTACTGCAGGTTCTAAATAAATAAGTAAGCAAGTAAGTAAATAAATGCCAGAAAAAAAACCTGTGAAAAGATTTATGTAGTTCTATTTTGGGGATTTTTAATGATGAGGAAGGTGGCAAGAATTACACGGAATAAGAAGAAATGCAGCCTTTAATTTATTATGTTTTTTGACATAATTTGAAGATAAAGCCAATATGCCAAGAAGGCAGAGCTGGAGAGATCTGCAGAGAAATGGAGCCTTATCACCCAGAGTCTGCCTTATCTCTGGCCTTAGTGTTAAGACAATGTGTTTCCTTATTGCTCAAATCTGTTTTTCTAATATTTGTGGTTAAAAGCATCACGACTGGTTCAGCATCAGTGCATTTACTTACACTGAAGCAAATTCCTTACCAGAAATGCATTTATCTCCTATTCTCGCACCCTTTTTTTATGTTGGAAGATCTAGGGAGCCAGATTAGTCATCAGATGGTTCTCCTTCCCCTCCACCCAACCTCCATATCTCTATCTCTATCTACTTCCATCTCTACCTCTATCTTCTTCTCTTTCTCTTTCTCTTTCTCTTTCTCTTTTTCTCTTTCTCTTTCTCCTCTTTCTCTTTCTCTTTCATCTCTTTCTCTTTCTCCTTTCTGAGAGTGAAGTCTTTTTAAAGGGAATGGGATAGTTATGGATAGTTTTCCAGAGGATGTTAACTCAGTCTTTAGAATTCCAGTTAAAATATTGCTATTCAGAAACAGGGAGCCTCTCTCTAGTGACTGGAAAATTCAGTGCACTCCAGAGCAAGACTTTTATTTCCTCTTGGACAATGATAGAGACCCTCTGTCCTTGTGTTCTTCTTTACTGGTGTTTATATAGGCCATCAGGGTTGAAAAGAAAGATAACATGAGCCTCAAGTGTGAGCAGAGAAATTTCCTAGTAGCCATGTTTTTAAACGTAATGAGAAATAGGTGAAATTAAATTTCATGATATATTTTTAAATCCATAAATCTAAAATATCATTTCAACATGTAGTCAATATAAAATTATTTTTTCAATATAAAATTATTGTTATTTTACATTCTTATTTTTGTACTAACTCTTTGGAAGTCTGTGAAATCTTATTTTACATTTCTAGCACTCCCCAGTTTGGATCAGTCACATTTCAAGTGCCTAGCAGTGCAGTTGTAGCTGGATACAAATCTCTACTTCTGTTACAGCCTGAGACACATGGGCACATGACATTTGATTAGGTGCTTGCATTACATGTTATTGCACTCATCCCCAAACTAGTGCCATTCATCCTTTTATCTGATTTAGTGCAGTCTTATGGTGTAATAGTTTTCTGTTTTGTTTTATTTTTAAGTAGGCTCAATGTCCAACATGAGGCTTGAACTCACAACTCTGAGATCAAGAGTCATATGCTCCTGACCGGCTGAGCCAGCCAGTGCCCTGTGTGTCATAGTTTCTAATAGTAAGTGAACAAGCCAGTCTTCTTGATAGATAGAAGGGAGGCCATTTGTCTTTATCCAAGGATTTCCTTATTAGTCCTTAAAATGTATATTACATATAATATAATATATATATATGTATAGAGAGAATATATTCTTTATTTCAAAAAGTGACTGAATGTTAGTTTTACAGCTATTAGATGGAAATATTATAATTCATCCTAGGAACTCTACTTTTAAACTATGTATTGACCAAAAGTAAATATGTACAAAGTGTCTGTTTATTCATGGTAAACAGGGATAGCTAATGTAGCAAACAGGTACTCAAACCAAAAAGTAAACTTTACTTTGTTGGCCTTTTGGTTTTAAAAGTGTTTTTATCTGATTAGTTGCATTCTAACTATCTTGAGAAATGGATGAACTGAGTGTCCAAGAGACGGTGTATCACAGTGAAAAGAACATGGCCATCAGTCAAGCCACTTGGCTCTATTGTTTACGAGCTGTGGGACAATGGGCATATTTGTTAACTTCTCTTCATCTGTTTCCTCATTTGTAGAATGAGAATGACAACATACCATGATGGAGACTGTGAGTTTTATCCCAATATCTATTCTTCCTTTCTTTATCAGCCCCAAATCCCCAGATGATAGCTAGACACCAGGATGCCCAAAGTGAAGTCCGCATTTCCAGCCTCCCTTGCAGTTAGATGTGCTTATGTGATTAATTTCTCCCCAAAGAGGTGAAAAGAAAGGTGGAGCCTGCCACTTCCAAGAAGTTTCCCTAAAAGAAGAGGGAGATTGCCCTTGGGCTTCCCTTTTCTTCCCCTTCTCAGGCTGGGATTCAGATGAGGCCGGTGGAGATGAATTAGGGGTCTTGAAAAATGAGAGGTAAGCAGAGTGTGGAGCCTAACCCAGCAAGAGCAGGAACTTGGGCATTTAGCTTCTAGGGCATTTGGGAACCTAAATGATCCCTTGTCAGAAGGAGAGCCGCCTCCTGGGTTGGGTCTTTGGGACCAGTGGGGATTAGGGCCTAATGGCTCTTGAATAGCTACCAGGCAACCAGTGATGCAGCTTGCCCTGGAGAGATGAGTCACAGGGTGCAGTGGGTAGCAAGTCCCTGGGAGGAGCCAACTGTGGGTGTCTGCTCCCAGGAAGGAGCCAAGCTGATGTGGACTGATGGCTCTGGGGCAGTGGAAGTGGACTGTGACAGGAACTATCACTCAGAAGGGGCAAATGGGAACTCCACCTCGAAAGATGGTAGCCTTCACCTTATAAATCTGATAATTTTGCCATTCCCCAAATGTCTTAAGTATAATTATACCAGACCCTGAAAAACAGAATGAATTAGGGGAAAAAATGAAATGAAATTATTTTGTACAAACACACAATTCTGCCTTCAAAGATGTTAGGTGCCCGTAAATAATGTTAAAAATAAATCCAAGAGCACCTCATATTCTAAAACTGGAGTATTCAGGAATCTGTATGTATCTGAGATGGGTAGTAACTTTTTTCAGAACATTTCTGATTTCTTGTGAACCTGGAGCCTTGAATGGTCATAGCTGGATCGGAAATAACATTGAACTCAGTACCATCATATACTTTTTTGCTCTTGTAGCATTCAAGGCCTTGAAATCCATCTCTCACTGCTCTTGAAAAACTCTGGGTCTTAAAGAAGGAATGCCTTTCGTCGTATATCCACCAGGGATGGGAAACCTTTTGATAATCCCCACAAAGTCTTTGCTGGTGGAGGTCTTGCTTGGACAGGCTGAGAGACCTAGGTTTGGATCTCAGTAGAAGTGCCTGCCACCACCATCATTCCTGTTTATATGAAGCCATTCTCAATCCCATAAACTCATAGGGTCATGGCATTTAGAACTTGTTAAGTATCTTAGAAATTGCCAATTTGAACTCATTTTATAGAAGAGATAACTGAGCCATGGAGAAGAGTGTTGCCCAAGTTTAGATAGCTAATAATAATTTTATCCAAGGACATTAATATAATCTTTTATGAGTTTGTTCATAGTCCCATTTTTATTAATGTATCACTAAAACTTTACTGTGTATTTATTGAGGTTTAAGTAGACAGGTAAAAATAAAGGCAATTCTGCTTACTGCTTAGGTCATAAAAAATGTTGGCTCTCAGTATAGACTTCCATATTCTGCTATTTTACTACATTCAAGATTTCCAGTTAAAATGTTGTGGTCACTTCCTCTGAGAAATCTTTTTTTTCCTCTCTAGAATAGGTTGGGTATCCCTCCCATGCGCCTGCCCATCACCTTGGTTTTCTCTCTGATAACATTTGTGACATTATATTATAGTTGTCATTTAAATTTTGATTCCCTATAACCCCTAAGCTCTATCAAATGAAGGAGCCAGGGGCACCTGGGTGGCTCAGTCGTTAAGTGTCTGCCTTCAGCTCAGGTCATGATCCCGGGGTCCTGGGGTCGAGAGCCCCGCATCGGGCTCCCTGCTCCACGGGAAGCCTGCTTCTCCCTCTCCCACTCCCCCTGCTTGTGTTCCCTCTCTCGCTGTGTCTCTCTCTGTCAAATAAATAAAATCTTTAAAAAAAAATGAAGGAGCCAAATAAGAGAGGTACAAATAAATGTAAGAATTAAATAGTTACAAAGTTTATAAAATTTATAATTACAATTTAAAATTAAGAATTACAAAAATTCACAAAGTTTTAAGATTTCTAAGTAGGACAGAATAAAATACTCGTTAGCAGAGTTCCCTGTCTTTGCCTTTATGTGCCTATTTACATGTGGGGGTGTTGGAGGTGTGTGGCAGACACCATCTAGGGGACCCCCCATGTTTCCTGCCCCCTGAGGTTCACATCTTTCTGTAATTCTCTCCCCTTGCATGTGGCCTTTGACCTTCTTCAAACCAATGAATATAGCAGAGGCAAGGAGGTGTCACTCTTGAGATTATATTACCTTATATAAACAGTCTGGCAAGCCGACTTCTCTAAAGGCTCTCCTTGCTGGCTCAGAGAAGGAAGCCACAGGAAAGCCTGTGTGGCAAGGAGCTGCAGGTGGCCTCTAGGAAATGGGGGTGTCTGCTAGGAACTGAGGGCAACATCCCGCTGACACTCAACAAGAAGCCAAGATCTTCAGTCTTACAAGTGCAAGGAGAATGAGTTCTGCCAACAACCTGAATACACTCGGAAGAAGATTCTTCCCTATTTAAGCCTCCAGATAAGAATACAGCCCAGCTGACACCTTTCTTGTGGCTTTGTAAGTAAGATCTTAAGCAAAGGACTCAACTAGGTCATGCCTAGACTCCAGACTCACAGAAATTGTGAGATAATAAATGTGTGCTATTTTCAGCCATGAAATTTGTGGTAATTCATCACACAGCAAGAGATAACTAGTATAAAGTGTTAGTTTATACAGATGCTGCATAAATAACTAGCCCTCCATTGGAAGGAAGGAAGGAAGGAATATAGCTTTAGTTAAAGTTTCTAGATTTTTAGAGGATTTATTTGGTCACTTTAAAATCAGTTTAGAAAACACCCAAAGATGTTACCTTAAAAGATTTTAAGAAAATAGCAAACATCAAATATCTACCTGACCTGGGAGGTTTAGGCAAATTTTTATGGGTGAATTTTGTGAATGTATAGGACTGAAGAAGATCTTAAGAAGACTGGTGATTTATGTGTGTCTTCAGGCAAGGTTGTCCCTAAACCTTCCCAAACATACAGTGACAATGATGATGATGACATGAATATTATGAGGTTCCAATATTGAGTTCCTCATATGCATCACACAGAATAAGAAGCAACTGACTTTTACAGAGCACTTAAAATTGTTCATGTATTGTACTGTGAACTTTATATAAATAATCCTATATTAAATATAGGATTTCTCTTTCACAATAAGCCTCGAGTATTATCTTCCCCCATTTTATTGCCACACGTGGGCTCACATGCTTAGCATGCATGCAAAAAGAGACACACGGAGAGATAGCGCTTTACTCCAAGTCAACCAGCAATTAAGTTGTGAAACTGTGATTCAAATACATAATTAACCATTCTTACTACCTGGAAATTTCCCCAAACAATCTGATTTCCAACTTTCATGCTATATTTTAATCCCAAGGTTGCTACAGATGTGAAAAAGGCAATTCACAGAAGAGAATGGCAAATGGCTCATAAGTATACAGTCCAATGGTCACCCTCACTAGCAGTCAGAGAAATATATATATATATATATCAGGTTGGGAAAAATTAAAACTTTCAATAATATCAAGTGTTGGTCAGTCTGATTAGATCAATTTGCAGTATTTGGAGAGATTCACCTTGTGTAGATCTAAGACCTAACCTAGGGCCAGCAACCTAGTTTGTAGAAGCTAGGAGCTGGTGTCAACCTAGATCTATCATTGGAAGAATGGATAATTAAAATGTGTTGGATGCCTCCTATGAAATAACACACAGTGGTTAGAAGCAATGAATTAGTACATATAGCATCATCTTAAAAATACAGCATTGAATGAATAAAAAGTACAGGAGAGAATGAGATCTACTGTACAGCACCACTTATGTATATTAAGACACGCATACATGCAACCAGTTTATATATATATTTTTTTTTAAAGATTTTATTTATTTGACAGAGAGAGACAAAGCCAGAGAAGGAACACAAGCAGGGGGAGTGGGAGAGGGAGAAGCGGGCTTCTCGCGGAGCAGGGAGCCCGATGCGGGGCTCGATCCCAGGACCCTGGGATCATGACCTGAACCGAAGGCAGACGCTTAACGACTGAGCCACCCAGGCGCCCCCCAGTTTATATATTTTTAAAAGACATTTACAATAACCTATATTGAACTCATTAAAAATGGCTTCCTGTAGGGGAGGGAAAGATCGATGGTGGGTGGCGGGGGAGGGATAAGGAACAGACTGAAAGAAAAAAAACATATGAAGGAAAATAAAGGTGGGGTCTTGACCAGACTAAAAATTGTTAATTATGAACTAATTAACTAATTAACTAATTAACTAATCTCTCGGCATTTGAGGTCCCCCAAAAGACAACTAAAAATGCTGTGGAATGAAGCTTTATTATTATTGGCTAAAGACCTTATGTTGATCTGGGATATTTGAATTTAAAAATATGGGTACCCAACTTTTTTACTGGAAAGAAGAGTCACATCAGGCAACGCACTCTCAAATGCTGAGGGAAATAGAGATTTTTTCTCTAAAAATAAAGTGGGTAATTTAGATTTGTACTTGGAGAAAACACAATGACAAATATTTTGGCAAGGTGTTAGAACTTGTGCATTAGTCTTGTCTTAATGGAAGAGAATCTGATGAAATCATTACATTTAAGCAGAGCAATCTTATAGTAGATGACGCTCTATCTATGTATAAACAGCCAAAAGAGACTTTCAGCCTAGGTTTCATGGTGCATCCCACTTATATACTCTCTAGCCAAGGACTGTGGGATCATCTCAGGTCTATGTGAATATCCAGATCAACAAGGCAGGGTACACTAATGGGATTTTTTTAATCCCAGTCAATCTGAGTTCACAAGGAAGAAATTACAAGGAATAGTTGACATATGTCTTTTCCAAACCATTACACATATTTGACATAGTTTAGACATGTGATTCAGAATACATTTTCAATCTAGCATTTTAGAACTCACTTGGGAAGTCACAAATTATAAAATAATGAATGAATAAACAAATAAACCAATGAAAGCAAGGCAAACAAAAATAGAAAATGCAAGGTACATGTCTTTGCTATGAATACAATTATCACCATTGGCTATGAATTTGAGGGAGTATGTCCCACAATAAATGCTATCATTTGGCTGAAAATGATTTTTGCCTATTTTGAAAAGTAGCAGATAGATGGAGAATAAAGAAAAGGTGAGTAAGAAATTTAACGACACAGAGAACATTAGCATGGACCCTATGCAAGGATGACGTAAATTCGTGAAGTGTCCCATATTAGAAAAAAAAAATAGGAAATTACTCCATTTATCTATACCTTGGGGGAATGATGAGATGTTTTATATAAGTGATTGATCACTTAACCTGATGACTACTTTTTTTTGGTTCACTCACCTCCTTTTCTTAATGTAAACACTTTCTGTGGAATTTTCTGGTTTGTACAGTGGATAGAAATTAATGATATACTTTTAGGCATAAGATCTCCAGGTATCCATCAACTCTGATGTAACACAGTAATGTCTGTAAGGGCCTTTGGGCTGTAAAGGCTTAGCATCATATATATAGCCCCAAACTCCACATGTTTACAAACCTAGTCTGCCTTTTATTGGTATCTTCCTTCTCAGTCTTCTGTTGTTTCCTCCTGCCATGATTGTTTTAGCTGTTCTACCCTTTCTTGGCCATTCCCATGCCTACCACATTCACATCCTCTCCCATCGGAAAAGAATCCACGGACTTTGTGACAACCATGTAGAGTAGCTATTTTCTTCTCACTTCCTGGTGTGTGTATCCAACTCGAATACCCAAGGCAAATTCTAAAAGCATAGTGGTACCCAGATTAGAAAATCCTTTCTGATTGAAATTATTTTAAATCAAACCGTCACAGTTTTTATTAGGATTTTCCTGTCTACTAATAGGTAAATGTGTCCCATTTGGAGTTTATAGTTCATTTCATTCTACAAGGTGATCCACCAACACACCAGATATAATTTTATCCATACCTATTTTATTGTGCTCCTCCTGCATTTTACTAGTGAGTTCAAGATAAGTTTTTTTTTCCTCTTGGCTCTCTTCTGCTAACTCCAAAATTTTCCAGAGGCTAATTAAATCTGAAACTTAATAAGCTCCGAGTTATAGCAACAGCAAAATTTTAGCATAGCTTAAGAGATAGGAATAAAACTTCCCAGGCTTTTTTCTCATTAGAATGCTACTCTCCCGATCCATAGACTAAGCCTCATGAATGAAGCTATGCTTAACAGTAGAACTGTAACAAAATTTCAGTGAGCAGCTTTTCATTGGAAGCCCTCTAAAGTTGAGCCTTTAGCATGGCCCACAGTACATAAACTATGACCTACAAACATAAGCCTTTCAAACACTAAATACAGTGCCCTGTTCCTAGTAGGTACTTTATAAATAGTAGAGCACCATTTCCCTCTCTTTACTCCTTAAAATAACCTTAACCAGTAAACATTTCAACCTCATTTTTCTGGATGGAAATTAAAAATAACAATAACCACTTGGCCCTACTTGGTCAGAATGAAAGAAGGTACATCTGACTACCCAGGGTGATTATAGAAGCTTAGTGGTAAAACTATTTCCGAATTGGTCTGCATTCTTCCAACTTAGAGGCTTCCTTAAGTATCAGCCACCATCCTGCTTTGCAGGACTGTAATTGTTAGAGTTGAGGAAGGGTTGGGTGGTCTGGGCTGTGCACCATGTCATGCTCTGCGCAGTCAATCAAATGGCCATCAGAACAGTGCGAGGACAACTGAATGCCTATGTGAGTAATTCTGAGTCTGTAAGCACAGAGTGTACACAGGAGAACAACCCTTAAAAGGTCTAAAAAGCATAAACTGCAATATGCTGGACTCCCACAGTCACACTCCAATTCAGTAATGTTTTCACTCAGTATTAATGAAAGGTCCTTTTTCAGGGGCTCACATGTTATTTTCCTGAAAGGAACAAAACATGCTAGAAGACTATCTTCTAATTCCTATCATTGTTTCTTTAATATTATTAAATAATAATGTACAGTAAACTCTGATGTCATACTGAGACAATACTTCTGTAAATCTAACATTTTTATTACACTCTCAAGTCACAAATACGGTTATATCACAAATTTACGTGTAATGCATAGTCCCCAAAGAAAGAACTCCATTCCCTAAAAAAGTGACAAAGCATTTGGGCATATTTCTGAGCAATAACATTCAAATCAAAATTACCAACAAGTGGTAGGTGACTGTTTTGAATGAAGAAAACTATAGAAAATAATTGAATCAGTTTACCATTTGTAGCAAAAATAAAATAATCCATACTTGATGCATTCTGTGATACTTTAGAAACTTTCCAATCATGGCATTTGCAAAAAGAAACGTATGTGTATCTAATATTTTTCTTCTGATATACATATAAAGTACAAGAACAATCATGACAATCAAAAGTTTTATGTAATTTTTAAATTTGATTTAAGAATGTCCAGTGGAAAGCCACTTTTAAAGCTTAATATCACAACAATTAAAACATCTACAGTTCATTAAATTTAAAAATATTCTTTTACTTTCCACCTGAAAGGTCAACAATTAATCCATGTTATTATAATTTATTTTGTAATCTACCTCAATTTAATACTTGCAGGATTAATTTATCTGCAACTTTTCTTTAATATTCTGGAATTCAAAGTTCTTTCTAAAAGGTTTCTGAAAATATTGGTATTTTTCTTCCCCTTGTATAAGAGGAGTTACTTTTTTTGGAAGGGGGGGAGTTGCTTTAAAAAAAAAACACATGAAATGTGAGTGGGCATTCAGTTACACACTATTTTAGTTTAAAATGGGAGGGGATGGTGGTGGGAAATACTCACAAAAAGATACCTGTCATGCAGACTCTTCAATTCGTTCATTTTATGTTTTCTTTCTTTTTTTCCTCCTTAATGAATGAGAGGAAAATAAATCTTTGGCATTCCAAGGAAGTGATTCTGAAGTGTAACCTCCATCAGATCATCTAGAAGATCAACTGTCCAACAACATTATATTAAAGGCCGTAAATAAGGTTGTTCCAAAGACCAGCCGAAAGCTGGAGCTTCCGTCAATGGCCATGACTGAAACTCATCATGGTTTGGACGCTGCAGCTGAAACCTCAAGCCTTATGCACTGAGCAACAATGAAGATATTGTACAATCAACCAGGATTACAGTGAAGAAAAACAAAGTGCTTTCAGATCATAAAAGAAATGATTATCACGAGGAAAGAGAAGGGGCTGTTGGATTTAAAAGGCAACCAGAGAAAAATAAAACCAAAAGTAAATATAAAACATCAGCACCCTACCCCTCGAGGATGTTAAAATCACAAAGAATTTCCAAAGGAAGTATAATAAGCTCACAGATGAAAAAGCATTTACACAATCCATTTTAGGATGTACACTTTGCTAAATGATCTGTAAAATGAGAAAAAGAAACTGATACATTGTAGAGGTGCATTATCTGAAGAGTACACAGTGTCCAGAAATTCTGTTGCTTCTTTCATAAGAATCAGTTTGAGGTTTGCATTAGTAAAGATGGAGAAGTTATTTTATAAGAAGAAGGAGGAGGAGGAGGGCCAGGAGGAGGAGGAGGGGCAGGAGGAGGAAGGGGGAAAAGAAAGCTAGAGAACTAGTATCAAGCCAAGAAGCAAAAGGGAGTGTCAACAATGTTTATTTCCGAATGTGGAGAGGACTTATTGCAATATAATAAAGTGCCTCCTTTTTCCTTCAACTAAGATAGAAAAGTTAAAAATCTCCAGTATTCCTGAAAAGAGATGGTTTCTGCAAATGATACATTTTTTAAATACCTTTCAATAGCTACTGTTGAAGTTTGGCTCATGAAAAAGTTGCCAGAGGGGAGGGCAAAATAGGTGAAGAGGAGCTGGAGGTACAGTTTTCTGGTTAGGGAATGAAAAAGCCGTGGAGCTACAAGTCACAGAGTAGGGCATATTGTCAGTGGCATTGTAACCGCGCTGTATGGTGACAGACGGGAGCTATACTTGTAGTGAGCATGGTATAGACTTGTCCAACCACTATGTTGGACACCTGAAGCTATTATAACCTTGTGTGTCAACTATTCTTCAGTTTTTAAAAGAAAAAAAGTAAAAAAAAAAAAAAGCTGCAGTTACATTGTTCATGAGGCAAATGACACTAGGCACACCAGTTAGTTGTGCAATGTCATGCCACTGTTTTGTTTCAGGTACACTTGTGTCAAAATTTTAACAGTGGTTCTTATCCTCTTATGTCCTAATACATCTGATGTAAATGTTATTCTCCTAGCAGTAACAGGCATCACTGCAGTAATCATGAATCCTTTCAGAGAAGATGATGTTGAGTGTTAAAACGCTTCTCTAGTGGGAAGCTGAGAAGGGGCCGCAGCTTTAAATACCTTGTTCAGGAGCTTCTGATAGGACCCCCAAGGGGTGTAAATCTCTTCCCCCTTTGAGAATAACTAATTTCCTCAAAGGCTTATAAACTCCTTTCCCCCTTAAGAATAACTGATCTTTGAATGAAGATAATTTTTTCTCCATGCCAAGTTAGCAAGATTCCAAAACATAGTGTATATATGCTGGATTCACCAAGGTCATTCAGTAACCCACATTTGGTAGGGCTTGCACTTTGAGATAGATATATATATATTTTTTTTCCCCTTGTAGCAATGAAAGATTTATACCTATCCATCACTTTATTGTGATCACCAGCAGAGGAGAGTTGTCTGGGGTTAAGGGTATAGACAGACCATGGGATAGAATGAAGTTTCACTTTGGCTTATCTGCTCGGCAATTCTAACCAAAGCTAATAAACCATAGATCAAAGTCATATGTTTACAGTAATATTAATGGCAACCTCAGTTTTAAGTAAATTATCTGGGCCTTTCACTCAGATGTGTGGATCTTAGGAAGATGAAGGAAGAGGTCAGACAAGCCTTGGCTGTGACAACATTCACTAGTATGACTAGCAACTGAAACAATTAGCTTTAGTAGCTTTAAGTGCTTAATGACTATTTTTCTATCCCAATGACTGAAAAACTATATAAAAAAGTAATCTCCTTATACATAGGCATTGCATCCCACCAGTGGATTCTGTAGTAGGCACCATCTTCCTCTTCAGGATCAAAGCATTCCTTCCCCCAGCTGCCAGGATGTTGGCTGCTGGTGGCTCACAGCTAAGCCCTTTTTTAGGAATTATCCTTGGCCTAAGATTATACCTCTTACTGGAGTGGGGGGAGGGATAGCCTGCGTACAATGCAGGGCCAAGAGGAAGGTGGAGCAAGTGAGGAACGGGCCTTGCCACAAAACTCAGTAATCAAGTGAAATAATATCTTCATGCACTATTTTTAAAAATAAAAAATATAAAGAATCCACGATGATCAAATATGACAATTTTAAATAAAGACAGCATCGGTAATAACTAATTTCTCTTTCGGCCTGAGGCTCCAATATGGGTCCACACAGCACTCTTACTGATCCCATCTTTATTTAACATGGTTCAATATTTTGTTCATTGTGATGTTGTATTAATTTAGATTTCTAGAAATAGTGCATTAAAATATTTATCTTGGTTACTGAGTTTTTTGGCACCCCTAAATTTTGTCCTTGAGCAGAGCGCCTCCCTTACCTCACCCTAGTTCCAACCCTGGCAGGTGGTACCATTGCTTGGTTCATTTGCCCTATAGAGGGACAATGTTGAAGGGCCATCCCAGCAACAGAATCCCTGTGGGACTGGCTGAAGCCTTTCTTGTGACTTCATTGAAGTCCAATCCTGTTTCATTCCCTTCCCAGTGTTCCCAGAACAGCCTTACGGGCAAGTCTCTGTCTCTGTGTGTGTTTCCCCTAAAACATCCCCATAGAAGACAGGTGAAAATCAAAACTCAGAGAAGCTGTGGGACTTGCCCAGGTTCTCCAAGCTCCTGAGTGGTGGAGATGAGGACCCAGGTATGTCCAACTTGAAGCCAGGCCTCCTCTTTGTAACACCCATAGACTAAGACCAGAATTTAGGACTACAGTCGAATAAGCCAAAGGTCAAACCCAGATACCAACAATCCCCATGCATTTACCTGATAATGAACTGGAAATCAGGCTGATTCCCAGGAGGTAAGCCTCTGCTTATGTCAGACCCTGCAGCATACAGAATAATGCCCGCCCTACCCCGCAACAAAGATATCTCCTCCTAATCCCTAGAACCTAGGAATATGTTAACTGACATGGGAAAATGGATTTTTCAGCTGTCATTAAGCTAAGGATCTTGAGATGGGCAGATTATACTGCATTTCCAGGTGGGCCCAATATAAGCACAAGGGGCCTTTTAGGGAAAGAGTTGTGATGATAGAAGCAGAGGTCAGAGGGGTGTGACCATGAGCCAAAGAATGCGGGCATCCTCTAGAATCTGGAAAAGTCAAGGAACAGATTCTCCCCTGGAGCCTCCAAAAGAAACACAGTTCTACTTGACCTTGATTTTAGCCCCATAAGAGCCATTTGGACTTCTGACCTCCAGCAGTATGAGAAAATAAGTTCGTGCTCTCTCAAGCCACTCCGTTTGTGGTAATTTGTTACAGCAGCAATAGGAAAGGAAAACAGATCCCAAAGGTGGCATCTTAACCCTCACGTCATGGCCCTGCTCACCACACTCAGAGGTGGAATGAATCCCTCACAGAAATCAGACAGAACCAGCAGTGGAATTTAACAAATGACTTCTCAGTTGTGTTATATAGAAAAAAAATTTTTTTAAAGAACTTGGATATGTGGAAGGATTGATGATCTTGTTCTGACTCCAGATGGTCATGTTCTCCTAATGACAGATGGAAGTCAGGACAGGCGGGCTCCTCTCCATGGAAGAAAGAGAGAAATCATTAATAGAAGAAGGCCAGCAAGATCCAAGATCTCTTTAAAGCAAGCTTCTTTCTTTTCAGATTCTTCATTAACTCTCTCTGAATTGTGAACATTATATTCCTAATTTTTACAATGGAACAAACTACTCTTGTTTTTCTTCTCTTTCCTTGCTGCACTTGAAGAGTTTAGAGTTTAAGCTTCTGCACTGAAACAACAACATTTTTTTTGTTCTTGTTGATCAGATTTGGGGTCTGATGTGCCATCAATTTTATTATAAAAAAGCTGAATCTCGGGGTGCCTGGGTGGCTCAGTTGGTTACACCTCTGCCTTCAGCTCAGGTCATGGTCCCAGGGTCCTGGGATCGAGCCCCGCATCCGGCTCGCTGCTCAGCGGGGAGCCTGCTTCTCCCTCTCCCTGTGCCCCTCCCCCCTGCTTGTGCGTGCGTGTGCACGCACGCGCTCGCGCGCTGTCTCTCTCTGTCAAATAAATAAATAAAATCTTTAAAAAAATTTAAAAAGCTGAGTATTACAGAGGTTTTTATTTTTTTGTTTTGTAAGACTCACTAGAAGAAAGAGGACAAAATAGTTCGGCTAGAAGCCAAAACAAGAGAATTTGGGGCACCAAGAAAATATCTTGAACAGAAACAGAAAACAGTAGGGCTTCGCTACAGGTAGGAAAGGGGTCCTGTCATGGGGACAGACAAGAAGAGACAAGAGAGTACCAGCACCGTGTGTATGTAAATCAGGGGTGGGACGGGGAGGAAAAGGGGCAAGGGGGGGCGGTTATACCTAAGCAGATGGGACCTCGAGTAGCCTTGCAACCATAGTCTTGCGTCAGTGTGTCCCCGTGAGATGTAGTACCACCAGCGACCTCACAGGAGCAGTCCTCACCGGGGAGTGTTAGCCTTCAGCCAAGGGAGCGTCTCCTGCCTCTGTAGGCTCCCTTGGCTTTACTAACTTGCCTTCCGCTTCAGCTGAAGATTTCGCTCCATCAGTTAGCATCTTGTTTGCGGCCTCCCTGAAGAAATGATGCAGATCCATTTCCTTAAATTTTGCTTGGTTTCTGCCTAACTGGGTCTTACCTCACATTGCCTCAGGACATAATGTGGGCCCAAGAGAAGTGGGCTGGAGTCCTGGAGACTTAATGGGATAGCACAGCAAAAAATCCTTGGGAGCTAAATGGAACCAGGTTAATTTGTTACCCCCTGCCCCCGTATGTCTTTCACATGAGATGGGATAATGTTTAATGGCCTCCTTTTACACGATAATAGAATAATGTGTAAATATAAGGGCCATCCTGCACAGAAGGAATATGCAGGTCAAAGGTCTTGTTATAGATCAACATAGTCTTTGAAATAGCTTACTAATCAGTATGGAGGAGCACTGGTCATTACGGTTGTTTTTTCCCTGCTGTGGAAAAGCATCGGCCTGGACAGTTATGGAGTCACTGAGACTCTCAGCAAGGTAGGCCCCCTGAACTCCTAGTTAGCACTGAAGTGGTGCAGAGCATGGTAGGTCCTCTGCTGGGTTTTTTAGACATCTGGTAGAAAGCAACCAGATGAAAGAATTACGATTTTGAACAAATAATTTACCATGTTAAAAATTAGTTTATCAGTGAAGCTTGAGGACTTTTTCCCATTATTTAACTGAAGTGTGTGTTTTTTTATGTAGATGGTCAGCTATGCTAGTGTCTGAATGACTTTTAAAAAAATATACCATATTAAATACTATGGAGGGAGATGTGCAAAAAGATCAGAGGGCATGCTTGTAGTGGGGCCTTTGGGCTGCCTGCCCAGAGCTTTCTGAGCCAAAGAGGGAGACTTGGGTAGCCTGTTTCACTGGGTGGCCTCTCTCGTGGCCAGAATGGGAGAGAGATGGGACCAAGGGGCTGTATGTCCGTCCCTGCATGTGGCTAAACGTGGACCACGGGAGCAGGGAAATGTCCCTGAGAAATGGAGAAGAGCATGTCTGCTTTGTTTGATGTTCTCTTGCCTGGCGCAGAAGATGTCTTCAGTGAGCATTTGTTGAATGTCTTGAATTAGTAAATGGCTGAATGGAAGGATGAATACAGACATGCAGAAAACAGCAGAGGAAAAGCGGTAGAGTCCACATTCCAATCCATGGTTCCAGTTCCTTCCTGCCTCCTAGCTCCAGTGCTGACCTACATAGCCCTCCATGAGGTCCTAAGAACCTCATGTGTAACTTGGGCCATTCTATGTTGGTTTCTGTTACTTGCAAATTATAATCACTAATGATAATGGGAAGTTTGGAGTCTCCTTTGAGACAAACATAAAAAAAAAAATCTGTAAGACTTATTCTCATATATGTGTATAGTTATATGAGTGCATGTGTATGTATATATAGTATCATGTACATATATAGAGCTCCAAATGAGCTGGATCAATTAATCAGTGTCCCTGAGCTCTCTCTTCCTTATATGTAAAATGAAGGGATTAGACTAAATGATCTGAATTTTTAAGAGGTAATGCTTTCTAGGAATTATGCCAATGATTTGTATAGAAGATATAATGTTGCCAGCAAACAGCGCCCAAGATAGGCACTTGGGAAATTCTTACACTTTCCATGTTGTGTCATTGCTGAAAACAGTTTGGCGGCTCTTTTGGAAGTGCATTGGGAGGTGGTCGCCCACTATTTGAACTCCCTCCACGGAGGCAGACCTCCAGTCTGATGAAAGGGTGACTGAGGGTGTTGGTAACACCAGTTTGGGCAGAAAGCAAAATCTGGCTGTACAATAGCAGTTTTCCTGTGACCTGGCCCTGGAGGCAGACCCCAAGGGCGTGCCGTGTTGTAGGGATGGAGTATCCGTGACAATGACAAACCGAACTGGAATGTCTGGAGGCGGGAAGGGGGATAACCTGCAGGCATCACTTACACGTGGCTGCCCTCTTTCTGGCTGGGACTTCGGGATCCCTCTCACGTTGAGCACAATGCTGGGCCTGTACCGTGTGTTCAATAAGCGCCGGGTGATTGACGGAGCCAGATTCATAGTGACAGCCAGGTCGCTTTACATAGATTTTCTTATTTCACACTGTCAACAGTCTCCTTTTTAGGCCCATTTCAAATGTTAGGAAAGAAACTTCAGGAACTTAAGCAACTTGTCCCAAATCCCACCACTAGCAAGCGGCAGAGGACTGAAGCCAGGCTGTCTGACTCCAGAGCCCACTATGGTCTCCTGCCTCCCCCTTCTCAACCATAATTGGAGGCAAGCGAGAATGGCACAAGGCATTTTACCCTCTACCTGATTTAACTAGCAATCATGAAGACTCTCCATTAAATAATATTGATCTGAGCCATAATGTTTTCCTGAATAGCATCGTCTGCCTAGAAAATAAAGTTAGGGGATCATAAATGGTTCCAAACATTGCCCGTCAATATTTTCACAATGTGAAAATAACATGCATTTCTAGCTGTTATTTTTACTTTGTATTTTCCGGATGTCTGAAAGGGCAGCATATCTTCTAGAATACTCTTCTCTACGTGTCTCTGCTGCCCATGTGGGCTTATACTGGCATTGCATTATCGTCCCCTCCTTCTCTTATGTGCCTTCAGTTAGGGCAATTCTGCCACCCACTGAAGCTCAGTTCTAAAAAGCGAATAGCTTTGGCAAAACAGCAGAGGGGTTAGTTATTTTCTTTTTTCAAGTTAGTGTGGAGAAAAGGGAACAGAACGGGTTCTTCCCAGCTGCCTGATTTCTAGTCAGCATGCTGCATGAATCCCTGGTTGAACACATTTCAGCCATCCTGTGCCTAAGGAGAAAACCACCACTTGTGCCTGCGTCGCTATGGTAACTGATGCTCAGCAGGCAGTTGCAGTTTCATTTAACATAACTGGCTTTTAGAACTTGAGGGGAAAGTATGCTTTCATGTAAGAGAAAGGGAAAGGCGAGTGGTTTAATTAACGTGTCTCGATTTAACATAGGGATACAGGTCACTTCCACTGTTTGACCATAACGTGTGTAGCTCTGTTTTATATCTGTACCAGATCTAAGGCATCAAAGGATGGAATATTGCTCTCATCATGTGTGAAGTGTACAAAGTGGGCAGAAAAGCAGAGACGCGTTGTGTTGGACCCTTTGCGAAAGGTTTTTCACTTTATAAAACCATCTCGGCTTGAGAGTGTATAGAAGAATTGCTTCCTCTTCTCGCATCCACAAAGGAGGCCTGAGAGATGGGTTGCTAAGCAACCTCACACCGAAGACTGGGGCTCTTTGAAATTAACATAGCTGACCTCCCCGTCAGCTCTGCAGCTCTGCTATTCAAAACCATTTTGTGAGGCCGTAGGATGCAAGAAAATAGCTATAAAATGTAAATACAAAAATAAAGACTAAGGGAAATACATCTAACTTTTTCCAGCAGAGACCAGGATTCTCTCAATGAAAAAGGCAACAGTATGAAAGGGCAGGCTAAGGGGAAAATGGTGTTAGTGGCTATAGATCTAGAAACTTGTATTTTGAATAATCTAGGAAGCAAAATCTCCTATGTTTTTAGAGATGTTTATAACTGCCACATAAACTATCATAGCAAAGGGTCTGAAAATACGTGAGGGCAAATAGAAATCAGTTTATGATAATAAGATCTGCTACATATTTTTAACAAAACGCTCAACTCTCAGTCCTCAGAACCTGATGTTTTGCTTAAGCTCCAGAGTCTCCTATTCTCCTTCCTGCGACTACATCATTAATATGACACTGGTTAGTGTGGGAAGGGATGGCATTTATTTTCCAAGTAGATGAATATTTGGAGGGAGATTGCAAAGTTGGTTTATGGAGCAAATCATACACTCTTGTCAGCAATAAATTATTTAGTTTGATTTTTAAAATACCTCATACCGCTGCAAAATGCTTATGGCAACACTTTAAGATAGGTTGTTAAATTTATCAACATTAAAATCAATCAAAATTGGTGGTGCTGAGGAAGGTGGGAGACAGCAAACAAATCTTGAGGTCTTTAGTAGGTTTGCTTTTTGTCATGAGTGTTGGGTGAAGCAATTCTGAAACTATTTTAGATGGATTATAGGATTGAAGAAATGAACAAATATGTTGAGGTTGTTGGGACTCAAGGTCTCACTGTGGAAGAAGGGAGGTACAAATGAAGACTGGGGGAAAGCAAGAAAGAACCCAAGATGATAAATTGGAATTGGAGAAATGGATGTAGTTTTGTGATTTCTAAAATATGTGTGTATAATTTGTGCATTCATGTGTATGTGCACACATGTGTGTATACATGTGTACGTGTGCAAATGCACGCATGTTTTTTATTTGCTCAAAGTGTTTACATTTCTTTTTAGAAGATTTATTCATTTGAGAAAGAGAGAGAGAGTGAGCGAGGGGAGGGGCAGAGCGAGAGGGAGAGAATCTCAAACAGACTCCCCGCTGAGCGCAGAACCTGACACAGGGCTCTATCTCATGACCGTGAAGTCATGACCTGAGCCAAAACCAGGAGTCAGACACTTAACCGACTGAGCCCCCAAGGCGCCCCTGCTCAGAGTGTTTAGAAGCAATTTACCCTAGCAGCAGTGAGCACTTTAGCAGTAAGATCTTGATCTCTAACACCATCCCCTCACTAAAGGGAACCAGGGCTCCTTGGAGAAACTGCTGACTGCAGGGCTGGGGAAGGGCAATTAAAAGTTCAACCTAAGACATTTTGTTATACTAGAAAGTAGGGAAGTGCTCAGAAAGGAAAAAAAAAAACAAAAACGATGGGGGCATGTCACAAGACCAGAGGAGCCAGCTTAACGCAGGTCCTGCTGGCCAAATCTGAAACAATTTGAGCACCAAAATAAGGACATTAGTGACTTATGAGTCATTGGGGGGGGCAATAAAAAGAATTCATGAATCCATAAATAATAGATTAATTCATAAAAAGTAAAAAATAATAAGTAAGAAAGGGAGGGGCTCTTGCTTACAGTAAAATGCTGAGGGCTGACTGGTTGGTACATGTGGAGAATGTGCTGATGATAGACGAGACTGTCTTTTATAATCATCATGGTAAAGAAGAGATCAGGAAAGAATCATGCTAACCTAGGGAATATTTTTGAAGAAGAGTAGACTCTTTGTATGATCTAAAAGTATCTCCTCACAGATTGGTTACTAGTTACAAGGGAAAACACTAACAACTCCAGAGTGGGAAATTTGACTGGGTAATCAAAATTAATGTCACCAACCAGGACAGATGGACACTGTGTGCTTCCAGAGGATATCCTAAGGACAAGGCATTACTTATATCGGATTATGGCCAGGTATGCTCAATGTAAATCTAATCATGAAGAGCTACCAGACTATCCCCAAATGAGGAACAACTCTACAATAAAGAAAAGGGCTGGATGACTGTATCCTTCAGACATGGCTGTGTTACAAAAGACAGAGAAAGGTTGTGGGAATTGCCCCAGCTTTAAACAAGACTAAAGAGGCATGACAAGCAATGCAGTCCCCGATTCCAGAGTGGAACCGGATTGGAGGAAAAGGATGCGAAGGGATAGAGGACATTATGGCACCAACTGGCAGTAGAGTGGGACATTAAAATTCTTGTGTCGATGTTAAATTTACTCAAGCTCACGACTGTACTGTGATTGGAGAAGGATTTCCATTCTTGGGAAATACACAAGAAAGTACTTAGGAGAACAGGGGCATGTATAATATATGCAACTTAGTCTCAAAATGCTCAGAAAAAAAATTCTATGTATGGGTATGAGTATATAAGTGTGTATGCATCAACGTATATATAAACATAGTAACTGCACAGAGAAGGCACACAGGATGGAGCCTTGAGGTAAGACAATGGCAATATTTTTATATCTGAGTAAACGGCAGGTGGGTAGTCTCTGTACTTTTCCTATTCGTGCAACTTCTGTAAGTCTGACAAGATTTCCAAATGAAAAGTTAAGTCAACCAAAAAAGAAAAAAAAGTTCTCTTTTTGTGAAAACAAAAACAATTTGTACTGGAACTAAAATAATGAATATTTGACATTTTAAGAAATCTATGACAACAATGACAAAAACGTACAAAAAGATGTGACACTATAACTTGGAGTTATGTGTTTAGCACAGAGAAGTGCTAGCAGGGTCCAGACACACCCTGTTTGTAACATTTCTTCCTCTTGCCTCTTTGTGGGGCATATGTTCAATCATTTTAACTTTGCTCTTGGGTGTTCTTAAAATCCTGGACTTTCCCAATTCCTAAATTCCCCTCCAAATGTCCTCTGCAATTTGTGACTTAAGTCAATGTGAAAAATTGGTCAGACGTTTTTCAAGAAATTATATGTCGGGGAGAAGTTTTTATTCATTAACTAGAGCAATTTCAAGTATTTAACTTAAACCATTTGAAAAGAGCATTTATATAACTGCTTAGCATTTTAGCACATTTTTTTTTCCTTCAAAGTTTTTAAACTTAGTTTTTCAAAGAAAGTTTAATCTCTAACTGGGGAGCAGAACCTCTTACCCTGGCCCATTGAAAGTGAGGATACTACGCCTCCTCAGCTCTGTTTGTGATTAAAAAAAAAAAAAAAATTTTTTTTTTTTAACTTCTTACATCATTTACCCATTAAAAATAAAAGTAGCCTGCCTTTGGGGGAAACTGAAATAGTAATTACCTTCTTAAAATACCCTTATTTTTTTTTTTAAACAGAGTTTCTTTTATGTTGCCAAAACAATTTGTTTGAAGAAAGATAAAAATAACATGCACACTATTTGAAAACAGTTTGGTTTAAAGATTGCCATAGCTTCTAAGGTTATACCACTCGGAAGGAAGACATTTAGAACCTGCTCATTACTCAGCTTTCATTTATGGGATCAAATTGCTTTTGTGGGCATGGTGCCAGATTCATTTATGTGCACTGTAAGGCAGATTGTAGAGTGAAGCATTTTTCTAGAAAACATCTGGTTCTTAAGAAGAGTATTAAAAGGTGGGTAGCACTTTTTTCCGCCCATAACTATGATTTATTATGTTACAGTAACCCCCCTCTAATCTGGCAGGCAGACTTCCAGCAACCACAACCAGGAACCTGGAAGTAAGTGAAAAATACTTCAGAGCCCAAGGGAAACAGAGGCCCCCAAATTCCATGCATATGAAGGAGTGGTACTGCATTTAGGTCAAAGTCCATTTTATTTATTACAAAATTATTGGAGCCAATTAGCATAAGGGCTCCCGAGGCCACCTTTATATGTCATACCTCTTTTCTGCAGTTTTTTGGTTCCGATATTCTCCTTACAAAAATCACACCTCCCTGCAAACTCTAATTCTTCTAAACGCCCCTGGACCCTCACCCTTTTCCTACTCCAGTTTTCCCCTCTTCTCTTTCTTATATCTTCAATATCTGTTGGCTTTCAATATTCCAAGATGCTCAAGTAGCTCCTATCTTAGAAAACAGAAAAACAAAGCAAGACACTGGTCATGTCATATGGCTCTGCAGCCAGCGCGCCCCCAATCCCTTACCCTCAGCTCTGTATCTAAACATTTCCTAGGCTGTCTGCTGTCTGTAACTCCTCACCTTCCATTCACAGGGCTGTTACTAACCTACAAGGAGTCTTTGTTCAGATTAGAAGAGGGGGCCCTCTTCCTCCAAGGGAGGGGGGAGGTTCACGACACCAAACTGAACGACCACACTTTGTGGCCCTGTGTGAGTTCAGTTATTTCCACTGGCTTATTAAATTTGGTAGGATCAGCACTAGAACTTTATTAGAATATGAGATAAAACTGCAGAGAACTGGCTTTGCTCTCAATTTTTCTGCAGTTGCGAGACTGTGCTCTTTACCCATTTTGACGAGAAACTTCTAGCCTCCTTAGTAATCCCATGTCCTCCTATTATCATGGCTATTACCACCCCTGTTAACATTTTGCGGCAGTCTTTTTCTATCTTCTACATCCTGAATCTTTTCCTCTGACAAGTGAAATAAACCAGATTACATTTTGCATAAACAATTAGTAGTAAAATGTGGTGTTCAGAGTTGAAAGAATGTTAGTGTTTGTTTAGTTTTTCCTACTCATCTTTGCTCAGCTAAAGAACTTTAAACAGTCAGCAAGAAGCAAGTTTGAGAATGTTATTCTCTAAAATAAAAAAATTTTTTTAGTGTATATGTTCATTGCAGCTAACTTGTGAAATACATCTCTGATTATTTCGGCACTCAGATATGATGAGTTAAAAATTGGGTTATTTAAAATAAAAAGATTTATTTATTTGAGAGAGAACATGAGTCGGGCAGGTGGGGGGTGGAGGGAGAGGGAGAAGCAGAGTCCCCGCTAAGCAGGGAGCCTGACGTGGGGCTCGATCCCAGGACCCTGGGATCATGACCTGAGCCGAAGGCAGACACTTAACTGACTGAGCCACCCAAGTGCCTCCCAAAAACTGGGTTAGTTTCATCTGGCTTTGTATGTATTTATATCCATGCATCTATTTTTTTCCAAGTTAATATTTTATATGGAGTTATGTTTCCTGCTATTTTGCTTATTATTTTGTGAGAACTTTAGCAGTTAAAAATCTTTGAGAAGGGGCGTCTGGGTGGCTCAGTCGTTAAGTGTCTGTCTTCTGCTCGGGTCATGATCCCACGGTCCTGGGATCGAGCCCCACATCGGGGTCCCTGCTCAGCGGGAGGCCTGCTTCTCCCTCTTCCACTCCCCCTGCTTGTGTTCCTTCTCTCACTCTGTCTCTGTGAAATAAATAAATAAAATCTTTAAAAAAAAAAATCTTTGAGAAGTTTCAAAAAACACATAAAAACATCTTTGAAAATAGTTTTGATGACTACATAGTACTCCACTATTGGGTAAACTTTAATAATTTGACCACTTCCTTTTTGTTGAGTGTTTTGGTAACAAAAACAACAAAAAACCCAAAAAACAGTACGTTTTTTGTTATTTTTAACTGAAAAATTTTGAGAAATTTCTGAATATCTCCCATGAAAAACTTCTCTAAGTGCGATTACTCAAAGGACAAGCTGTTAATTCATGCTGCCGACTGCCCTTCAGGAAGGCTGACTATACTGTGCCAGCAGAGTATGAGCGTGTTAGCTTCCTTGCACCTTTGCCAGTCTTTCATGTATTACTTTATCAGCGCTAGCAGTGCTATATAATCCTATTATAAGGCTAGTCACTTGTCTCCAGTCCCAAACTAAAAGTTTCTGTCAGTTTTAATTGGTCATTTGGTTTCCACAGCGACTCTACTGGCTCTAGCAGAGACCAGAGGTACCCTAATGCAAGGTTCAACGTAGCTTCCTCAGCTGTGCATGCGGAAAACCCTTCCAGAACTGCTCTAGGTTCTTGACTTCTAGGGTAGAAAGCTACTTCTTCTTGGGACCCAGTTCATCATACTAGCTGGCTTAAGGTCAAGGTGCATTAAACTTGTAACTGCTTCCTCACCATGAGGGGATGGTATTCTGATCCCAGGTTGACAGAAAATTCTTTCATGTTGTGCTCCTCTGCTCTCCGTCCTTAGCGCAGCCCCCAAACTTTCACTGCACCTGATTCCTTCAACTAGCAGTTCGAGTTCCCGCTTTCCTCGATATGTGATCTTGCGTACATCACGTAAGGCCTGGTCATAAACCGTGCCTCAGTGAACAAGAAAACATCAGAACTGGTTAAGTGTTAAACAGTTTAAAAAGGGTGATAAGATACAGCATGACAGGATGGCTACTTCAGGCTGTGGGCCCGGATGTCGACACGGCCTCTGAGGAGGTGACAATAAACTGACACCTGAAAGAAAGAAAGAAAGAAAGAAAAAGCCTAGAGCAGGAAGCTTGGAGACAGGAAGCAGGGCAAGGGAGAGGAGAGCAGGGAGAGAACCCCGGGTTGGAGGAGGCTAGAGCAAAGGCAGAGATGGATGAAAAGAGATCGTGCACGTAGAGAGTCCAGCACAGTGTCTGGTGTGGGGAGGGGAGAGGACAGCGGGGTAAGGAGGGGGGAAGTGTGGGGAGGAGCGCGAGCATGAATGAGAACCCTGAACCCCGTTCGGCTGAGCGGTCTTGGGGAACTCACCTCTCCTCTTTATCTCACCTTGGACTTCATTTTTTTCTTCTGTGAAGGTTTTTCTCAGTTGCAGTTACTACTTGGCCCTGTTCCACTTATAATAAGTAGGTAGAGCCACTATTCACTAAGAGCCTAAGTGAGTCAGGTTCATTACACGTTTTATGTTTTCTCATTTAATCCTTACAACGACCTGAGGCAGATTATCCTTATATGCTTCTTTATGGATGAGAAGACAGAAGCTCAGAGACCCTACATAACTTGAGAAAGATTAAACACCTTGTAAGTGGTACAGCCCAGCTGAAACCCAGGCTGGTCTGATTTCAAATCCATGTACTTAACTGCCGCACTACACTACTCCTCAGCTAGACTTCCTTTCGGTAGTTTCATGTTTGTAAGAACTGTTCACTCCACTCAGTTCATCTTGTTCCTCATTACTTGACTAGCTCTGTGATAGAACACTTAAGTTTCTTCTGCTAGCCAGATGTAGACAAGAGAATTTTTTCTTAGAGACACAATCCCTCTTACTGATGCAAAATGTCTTAATAGAGGAAACAGGGCGTGAGCTTTGAAGTTTTCTGGGTCAGTATGGCATCCAGATTCTGACACTTTTTCTGTGACCTTGGGCAAATCATTTAGTTGAAACTCCATCCTCCTCATCTGAACAATAAGAGTATTGTTTCTCTGGGGAGCTGAGTGTGAATTCTAAGACATAATGTAAGTAAAGTTCCTAGAATAGTACCTCACAAATGGCAGGTGCAAAATATTCAGTGGTTGCTAAAGAAACAAAAACAAACTCCCCATTTTACAGATAGGAAGACTGATTTGGAAGTGTCTTGCTGGGAGAAGAGATGTTCTACTTTCTCTTTCCAATTTCCAGGACTCTAGCATTCCATGATGCAAATTCACTGGAACTACTTAAGGTACTCTGTTATATAATATCCTTAACAACGTCCATTCAGGCTGAATTACAAAGAAAGAGCTAATCTGCCGCAGTTCCAGAATCACATATTCTAGGGTTCTGGTGATCAACTGTAATAAGACACGTGCAAGTGTTCTAACAGATATGAAATGCTTCATAAATGCTCCTAAATATTTTCATGAAATGCCATAAATAAGGTAGGTGAAAAAGAAGAATGATGAGAATTTTATGACGTATAACTGGAATTAGAAGGACCTCGGAAAATTGCAAAAGTAGTCAAAAACAAGAGAACATCGCCCCCCCCCCAAAATAAACATAGGACACTTATAAGCAACAGGCGACTTAAAAATACTCTGTATTTATTGGAAATGCAAGCGAAAGAGTAGACCCTATTTATGGTATTTTTAAAGACAACTGAAAAAGATGTAGACAACAAGTCAGAAATAATGCTGAACACTGAGATGATTAAGATTAGGTTAAAAATTTAACCTGAGAGGCTGAGAGCCGCTATGCCAGAGGGTGGCAGGCACGGTAAGGGAAGCAGCTGTTTTCACAGGGTGTGCCTGGTGAGTCCCTGCTGACCAAAACTGTCCTGTCACTCTTCCCGGCCACATGTTACCGTGTCTGAAGTGCCATCAAGAGATCTAGTCTTTGGGTTAAGGTGAATTATTGCTACAAGAGCTTACCTATTTTAACTGATTTCACATCCAGATTATTTCTTAAGATCACATTGGCATCGAAAGCAGAAAGAATGAGTTCAACAAAGGGAATGGAAGCTCCTGTTCTTTACACTTTTCCAAAAAGATTTTTCTAGGAATGTCACATATTCCAACGACTCATTAGCAGTGCAAATTGTTTAGGGGGCTTACCCTGATTTTGCAGAACTTACCACGTCTTTTGAGTTCCAAGAGCAATACAAACCATACATTTATAAAGTTTTTATTAAAATATACTTTTTCTTTCCATACATTATTTACAAGAACATTTTTCTCAAACCTTTGAAACAACAGAGAATGTTACAAAAAATTTTAAGAACAACAGCATTTTGAATGTATTTCCTGAAATAAACAACTAATATTCCTTAGAAAAGATACAGGATACTTAATTACCTCGTATTTAACAAAATATTCTTTATAGAAATGGGTTATAATCTGTACCACAGAGACACCAAATCTGCTCCTAATCAAGAAAGTCAATCAAATAAACCAGCTCCCACTGACCTCCATCAGAAACCCATCCATTTGCCATAGCATTTCTCTTTATATACAATAGCAGCCTCTGCTGGAGAAAGAAAAGTATGCTTCTGTTACAAAGTTTTAGCTCAAACCTATTCTGAACGATAAGAACTGATACCTGTCATTTCCTGCATAACCAACAAACTAAATTAAAATACTTTTCAAGGCCTCAAAGATGTACGGGCTTTATCAAGTATATCCTTCCTGATTTTTGGATAAGCTGGATGTGCTTCAAGAACCTGCAAAAACAAAAAAACAAAAAACAAAACAAAAGCACGAGAACTTGTAAATGATTACTGAGAACTGGAGAGCTACAAAACTTGCTGGAAATGAGCGTTACAGTTGAGATTTCATTGTATTAATATTACAAATATAACAACACTTCTTAAAGGTGACAGCTGAAATGTGACATAACTCATAGTAACAGTAATTAGATGACAACAATAGAATACAAATACACGTGAGAAACACAACAAATATGCTTACTTCCTTAATAGATCAGTTGCAAAAAGCAAGTACGTATCAATGATTTTAAATATTTAGAAAATTTAGGCTATTCATACGATATTTAAAAAACCCTTACAGAGTTATTTTTGACCAGGAGCACACATCATATTTACCTGGAGGGATTTTGAAACATAAATTTCCAGGTCTACTGAGTCTAGGAGTGGGGAGATAGTCATGTTTAAAAGAATTCCACAAATGATTCTAATGTATAACTTACATTAATGCACAACCTTAACCTTAATGTGAAATGTGAAGTTAATGTGAAATACTGCCTTACAGAGTTCAGCAATCAACAGCAATCACTGAAGCCACGTATTTGCTATAATGATGCTGAGACAGCCATCTGGGGTAGGAGACATTACATAATTCTTTTCTAAGGAGCTTTTCTTGGAGCTCCTAACGATGTTGAATATAATGCCTTATCTGGAACAATGGGGCAATGCTTTATATATCAACGAGACATTGTATATATAAAGAAGCTGCAAATTCTGAAAGTGTAACTTAAATATTTGTCATTTTAGTAAGGGATTGTTTAGTTAGGGATCAATTACAGAAATGTAATCGAATGGCTTCTAAATAACAGAAATACCTCTTATTTCTAATTTATAAATCTGAATTCCCTACTAACCAGACTTGGACACATTCACAAGAACTTCATTCAGAACATGGCTTGGAGAATCAGTAGTTTTATTTCACGTGCTTCTCCTCTAGCCTCTTTCACTTGACAGAAACGTTTTATTATTGGAGCCCCAATTAAAAACATGTTTAAGGAAACTTGATCATTTTCTAAACTTGGAAAGGTGGTAATCTCTCTCAGAGGTATTTGATGAGTCACTTAACCGAAACACAACATCCTCTACCTCTATTCATGTACATTTTGAGATGAACTAAAAGTAGGAAATTGTGCAGCCGAAAAATTTTAAGAAATCTAAATTGAAGTGTTACCTGGTGACATATGTCAATGGCATCCACATATCTTTTTGCTTTTAAGTAATTAAATGCCAGTTTGTATCCTGTTAAGACAAAAAAAAAAAAAAAAAGCCATAATGATGTAGTACTATTTATAGAGCACATGGCTAGCATTACCTTTTTTGCCTCCTCCTTTGTTTGCTTACTCACAGGAGAAGTCTAAAAGAAGGCTGGTGAGCACACTAGAAGAGAGAAGTGATGGGATGATGGGAGGGAGAACAGGTACAACAGAAAATGGAGCTGGAAAAGGGCCTGCAGTGAGAAGACTGCCATCCTGCAAGATGGCTTTTGGAACTTACCAACAAAGTACCATTTATGTCAGGTTATAGTATAGACTCATCACTGGACAGTAAATGATACCACAGCTATCCATTTAGACAGCATAGATTTATTTCGCCCTTAACATGTCAGGCACACTGTTCCTACAGGCAGGAGGTTTGCAGTCTATTAGGAAATAAAGTAGGTTATTTAAATAATCACGCAAGTAAGTTACCACTTTCAAAAGTGAGATAAATGGTAGGTAGGAAAGCAAGGTACGGGCCAAGGCCCGTAGAGTAGGAGACCTGGATGGGGAGAGGGTGGGTGTCAGGCAACGCTTGCAGTCTGAAGGATGAGGCCTGCACTGGGCCAAGGGAACGGAAGCGTGAACGCTCTTAGGCAGAGGAAACTGCTCCGATAAAAGGCAGTGATGGGAGCCACAGGAATGGAACAGACCCAGAGTACAGCGTGACAGGGCAGAGCAGTTAGGGGAGCCACCCAGAAGAGGGCAGAGTAGTCGTCAGACATTCCACATCAACCATTAGTAACAATTATCGCAAGCACTGATACTGAAGTGCCAGGTTTCAAATACTGACATTTAAAATAAGGTTTTAAGACATTCTTAAAGGACTGCTATTTTTCCAATAAGAACGCTATGAGAGTTAGCAAACAGAAGGAGATAAGAAAGTAACAGTGGCATTGTACTCCACAAATGCGAAGTGATATACCACGATGTAAAATAATATGTTAAAATTCATAAATTCGGTATTTCACTTTACGTCTTACAAATATAAATTAGGGAAATTTGAATGCTGCTCCTGGGCCCTAATAAAAGTACCAAAGCATTTTCTTTTTTAATTTCAAACAAATATTTGAAAAGAATTACTGGCTAATGTAATCATAAGGTAGTGAACGGTAAGAGAGAGGAATTATCTAAAATTCATAATATTTGATATAAACACACATAAACATACATGCCTATAAAACTGTCAATGATGAAAACAGTAAGTTTCAGAGAGTTAAACTTGATATCATTACCAAGGAAATGTAAAACGGGTTAAAAATAAAGTCGGTGACATTTAAAAAGGAAAACAATTTAAGATGTCATGCCATGCCAATCATACTTTACATGGAAACTAGAGCCAAAAAGCCTGGATTTCAGTTTTGGTTTCTGGCTTCCTGACTAGCTTGGAGACCTTAGCAAGTCAGGTGAGCTGTCAATTTCAAGTTTCCTCAATGGAACCCCACCCCCAACTCTGAGTGCGATTTTAAGATCAAATGAAATACTTGTGAAATGCTTTTAGAAGTTTTAGAGCGCCACACATATATTAGCAATTGAGTCAATACTAAATTGGAAGCATAAAGTTTTAATGTTGGAAGAAACTTGACAGATCATCTTGTCCAAAAAATCTGAGAGAGGAAATAAGGGGCCAGAAATGGCGAAGAAAATGTGCACTGCTGCCACATTACACCTGTCAAGCTTACAAAAATGCAACACCATGTAATCAGGGGGGAGAAAGGTAGCAGGGGAGGGGAGCGGAGAGAGGAACATGAACACTGTGAACAGTCTAGTCAGTGGTGCCCTGTGGCCCGAGGATGGGTGCAGAGGGGCAGACATAGATGTGTTTTCTTCCTGGCGCTTCTCACAGTGATAGCACTCAAGCCTGAATCTTACGGAAAGAACAAGACCATGATTTGAAGGATTTCCTGACAACTGAAAAAGTGAAATGCACTGTTAAATGTGGCCAGTTAACAACTGCGGGTGTTAGATGCAATGACGACCTTAAGGAAGAAACTAAAGAATGAATTGAGAGCCTCAGAGAAAACTTACCAATGAGAAGTCGGGGAAATTGATAAAACCATCTATAAAATACACAGATGACACAATGGAAGAACTAATGAGTTAGAATCTCTATATTTGCTGAAGTCTTCCAAGGAATAGAATGTTTAATTTAAACTTCTAAATGTATACCTTCTATGGAATAAAGTATCAAAATTACATATATTTTTAAAGACATTTAAGGAATTTTCATTTTACAAGCTGACTTGATTCTGTAGGATATAGGATACTTGAGAAGGAAAAATACCATCAACAAATGTGCCCTATACCAGTCTAGTAAAGTAACAGACCCCGGAAAAATACATGGTGGGGGAAGTCCTGAACTAACAGCAGTTAATGTAAAGATGACCTATCAGACTGCAAATTAAATCTGAGTCCATACCATGACATGGCTGCTAAAGACAGATGCTACCTTAAGGCCGAGTTAACAACTACTAAAATGCCTAATAAAAAAATCCAGCTTGATTATACATAATCTTAAGTATAATTCAGGAACTTGTTCATTTCTAGTACAAGAGGTCAGGAGGGGCATGGCCCAGTAAAACGACCTTTTCCAAACTCATCTGGCCATGAAATCTAATCTCCTCATACTCAACTCTCTCTTTTCATTTGTTCTTTTTTGTAAAGAAATAACTATTAATATCTCACCAAGTATTCCAAAGCACAGATTGGGAAGCACTATTTTAGAGTTTCCAGGAGACGGCAACAAGGAGGGTGAAAGATTTGGAAGCAAGTCTCAGGAAAAATGGGCGAGTAACCGAGAAAGGTTGAAGAGATGCGTTCGGAGAGACAGGACAGAAAGCTGAATTAGAGTATACCACACATGTAAGAAGGAAAGGGCTCTGTGGGTTGCTCCAGAAAGAAGACCTGGCAGCTTCAATGCAGCATATTTCGGCTCAGTACAAAGAAAGGGAAGAACATAGGGATGAGCTCCCTCACAATGTGGGGGGAGGCTAGTCACTAAGTATATCCCAGATCTGTCTATCTGGTAGGGATGTTGGAGAGCGCATTCCTTGAGTCTATCACTGGAACAAGCTGATGTTTCTAGATGCTCAAGAAAAAAAAAATGTCTATGGTCATACTATCGGGGGAAACATGTCCCCTCTGTGACATCCATCACAATTTGCATTAGTGTATAAAAGCACAGAGAAGTCCTGCAATAAAGAAACCTACAGAACTTGATTTAATGAAATGTTTTCCTAACTGACCTGATGCAGGAACACTTTTCCCCCCCAGCATTACCATTCAGAAATGGCTGAGGGTTAAGGGAGAGAAAGGGGCAGAATTAGATTAGATGTCCTTTAAGGTGACTGAGGACCAGTTTGAATCTCAAGAAATTATACTTAATAACTATTAAGTTAATAATCTATTATGAATATAAAATTTATTTTTTCAGAAGGACTAATAAGTTGGCTCTTAATGTATATTTTGTTCTTAAAAAGAAATCAAATGCATTTAAATGAAGATTTACAAACAGAACCCAAGTTTCCAGTGAAAACCTTGTATCTAATTTGTTAAACTCACCGACTGTTGGATTTGTCTGATTGCCATGTTTCCACGCCATCTCATAGTTTAAGGCAGCATCTGTGTATGCTTGCTCTTTTTCCATAATGTACCCCATATATTCATAAGCTTTGCAGCAAGACTGAAGGAAAATGGAAGAGGTATTAATAGACTAAACTTGATTTGATGGGGTGCTTAGGACTGTAGAGGTCGACCGTATTAACTCATTTAATTGGCACATAAAACAATGTTTTTCAACCTTGGCTATGCAATCAAATCATCTATGGGACTTAATAAAAGATTCTGATCAAGGCCGACTCCCATTCCCCCCAGAGTCAGGATTTTTAGGGGACAGGCAAGGGAATGTATATTTTACATACGTACATATACAGTTTTTATTACAAATAATTTCAAGTTAAAATTTACAGTGTAATGAACCCCATGAACCTGTATCTTCAACAATTAAATCACGACTAATACTGTTTTAACCTCTACCTCCCCATACTCGTCCTTCTGTATTAGCAAATAAAAAATCCTCAGATATTGTACCATCTCATTCATAAATATTTTAGTATGCTTCTTTAAATATAAGGACTTCCTTTAGACAGAACCACAGTTTATCATACCTAAAACGTAACAACTCCTTGGTATTACCAAATATCCAGTCATTATTCAAATTCCAAGTGGTCTCAATATAATTTTGTTTTGTCTTTAGTTTGTTAGGATGATGAGCCAAACAAGGCCCTCATGTTGTGACTGGCTGAAATGTCTCTTAACTTTCTTTTGATTTAGAGGTTTCCCTTCCATTTCTCTCTAGGTCTCTTTTCTTGTGGTTAAATGTAGCAAACAAGAATTTTTATCCTCGAGTTTGTCACAGCCCAGATTTAGTTGAGTGCATCCTTGCGGTGCTTATGTAATGTATTCCCATGTCACCGATATCTGGAAATTATAATTAGATCTAGAGGTTTAAATTTGATTTCCATCTTTGGGGAGAGAGGTGAAAGGACTTTAGAGGTCAGTGACCCTACTGAGCCACATTGGAGCCTGAGGCAAAAGGAAAAATGCACAACTCTGTATACATGTTTTTGTGATTTTTTTTAATTGTTAGTTTTTTCCCAAACATTAATTTTTACAAATCAAACTGAAAAGTGGGGATGTTGAAATACACATTTTAAATCTGGATATTTTCTTTATACCCAAACAAAATTTATTATTTTGTTTTCCTGACTTTAATGGGACTAAATATGTCAAATAATATTTTCATTAAAATCATTACCCATTGAAAAATACATAAAAACATGGATATGGAGGCATACATTTTCCCTTTTGTTTCTGGCTTCAATACCGCTCAGCACAGCACTGTCAGATGCTATTTACTTACCGTTTTGATTTAAAAAACATTGCATTATTTATTATAATTTTTATTATAATTTATTATAATATTCTATAATAACCTTGATTAAATGCTTATTTATCTACAGTGGATTGGATGTTTAAAAAATTCATACATTGAGGGGCGCCTGGGTGGCTCAGCCGGTTAAGCGTCTGCCTTTGGCTCAGGTCATGATCCCGGGGTCCTGGGATCGAGCCCCGCGTCGGGCTCCCTGCTCCGCGGGGAGCCTGCTTCTCCCTCTGCCTCTGTCTGCCGCTCTGCCTACTTGTCCTCTCTCTCTCTCTCTCTCTCTGTCAAATAAATAAAAATCTTTAAAAAAATAAAATAAAATAAAAAAATAAAAAATTCATACCTTGAAACCCTCACCTCCAGTGTGATGGTACTAGGAGATGGAGTCTTTGTGAGGGAATTAGGTCATGAGGATGGAGCTCTCACGAGTGGGACCAGCGTCCTTATAAGAGACCCCAGCCAGTTCTCTCGCCTTCTCCTTCCACCATGTGAGGCTAAAACAAAAAGTTGGTGGTCTGCAACCCAGAAGAAAGCCCTCACCGGAACTGAACCAGGCTGGCTTCCTGGTCTTAAACATCCGGCCTCCAGAACTGGGAGAAGTCAATTTCTGCTGTTTATAAGACACCCAGTCTATGGGACTTTGTTATAGTAGCACCAGCTGCTGAAGATAATTCCTGAGACTTAAAGTGCCCTTTTATATTCCGGACCCCAAGTGAGGGTTTGACTTGCTCACCCCAGTCCGGCCCCATCATAGATGGCACGTTCTTCCCTCAGCAGGCACATAATATCAGATTCTCTTTTTATGATGTTATATCCATTCCTTAATTTATCAGGGATGGAAAATGGTGATAGCCTACCACTCTTCATTTATTAGCCGGAAAATATCTATCATGAGAAATGTCTCCTTTTATGCTCTATTGTTACCCAGTAGTATAATTCACATAGAAAAGGTAGGCTAAGTGCTTAATGCCTTCCCCTTATTTGCTGGCTTCAGAAATAACAGTTCATGAGCATAGTTCAGTGGTGACCAATTAGGTTTTCGATTTTTTTTTCTTTTTTGGATCTTTGTAAACTCATGGATTTAAACTTATTTGGTGTGTTTCAATCCACTGCAGTTACTATTCTTACTGATAGTTAATGTGTTCCAACTTTGGCTAGTGTGAGTGTCTTCAAGTTGGCTCCTAAGTCCTTGACGTGACTCTAATCGTCTTCGATAGCTTCCTTGCCATCTGGTATGACAAGATGGTCTAGTATCATCTTGTACATTTCTGTCCCAGATCTGGATGATCTCCATCTTTTAATTATACAATTCAAGGTTTCTAAGCTCTAGTTCCTGAATCTCATGCTTCCAATATTGACATGTCTAATCAGCCAAACTGGCGCCTCTGAAGTAGCCATCGTGTTCAACCATGCAATGTATCGCTGTCAGTGTTCTGGCAAACTGAAATTCTATCTATACTGAAATCCTGATTCCCCTGTAATCTTGCTTAATCCTAGACTAGGCATGTAAGGGTCAGCCATCTGGCAGTTTACATTTTTTTTTCCTTTTTTTTTTTTAGTGAAGTATAGTTGACCCACAATGTTACATTAATTTTAGGTGTACAACAGAGTGATTTAACAAGTCTATACCTTATGCTATGCTCATCACAAGTGCAGCTACCATCTGTTATCATACAATACTATTACAATATCACATATTCCCTATGCTGTACCTTTCGTCCCCATGACTTATTCATCCCATAACTGGAAGTCTGTATCTCCCATTTCTCTTCACCCATTTCGCCCATCCCCTTACTCCCGAGCCCTCTGGCAACCATTAGTTTGTTCTTTGAATTTATGAATCTGTTTTTTTGTTGTTGTTGTTTGTTTAGATTCCACATGTAAGTGAAATCTATGGTATCTGTCTTTCTCTGTCTTATTTCACTTAGCATAATACCCTCTAGGGTCATCCATGTTGTCACAAATGGCAAGGACTCATTCTGTTTTATGGCTGATAATACTCCATTATATATATATATACCACACCTTCTTTATTAGTTCATCTCTCGATGTACACTTGGGTCACTTTTTTTTTAAAGATTTATTTATTTATTTATTTAGAGAGAGAAACATGAGTGGGGGAGGGGCAGAGGCCTGGGGGGGGAGGGGGGGAGAGAGAGGGGGAGGGAGGGAGAGAGAGAGAGAGGGAGGGAGAGAGAGAGGCAGACTCCCTGAATTAGTACTTTCATTTTCTTTGGGTAAATACCCAGTAGTGGAATTATTGGATCATATGATAGTGGCTGCACCAATACACATTCCCACCAACACATTCCCACAAGAGTTTCCTTATCTCCACATACTTGCCAACACTTGTTATCTTTTGTCTTTTCGATTCTACCCATTGTGACAAGTATAAAGTAATATTTCATCATGGTTTTGATTTGCGTTTCCCTGATGGTTAGTGATGTTGAGCATCTTTTCATGTGTCCATTTTGGCCACCTGTATGTCTTCTTTGGAAAAAAATGTCTATTCAGGTCCTCTGCCCATTTTTAAATTGGATTATTTGGAGGTTTTTTGGTGTTGAGTTGTACAACTTCTCTGTATCTTTGGATAGTAATCTCTTATCAAATATATCATTGCAAATATCTTCTCCCACGCACAGATTGCCTTTTTGTTCTGTTGATGGTTTCCTTCTCTGTGCAGAAGCTTTTTATTCTGGTGTAATCCCAACAGTTTATTTTTGTTTTGTTTTCCTTGCCTGAGGGGTCTGGGAGTTTAGATTTTTGAAAACCTATTAATGAGAATCTGTTTTTCAAGGACAATTTAACTTAAAATTAGATGTACAGACTCTAAATTGATAAATGGCTTGATGTTTTAGGTTTTTAAAGTTCCTAAGAAAATAATAGCATTAGATGATCATAATTGTTTAAAAAACAAATGATCCACTTTGTAATCTAATTTGCTGAAAATCAAACAGATTTACTATGATTAAAATGTTGAAGTAATTGTTATGAATCTGTAAAGATAAATATCCTCAAGTTCCTACGTTAAGTACAATTATTTCTCAACAAATACTAACAAATTCTTAAAAAATGATAAAATAAAACCTTCTTTTTTTGTGACTAAACACCAAAATGCACTGTTACTAAAAGGCCTTGGGTTTCCAGACTTGAAGATTTTCAATTTCATACCTAAAGATAAGGACTTTTTAATAAACAAATTAAATGCTGAAAAGACTTTTACCCACAAAATGTATTATGCATAGTGGATTCTAATAATGTGAAAACAACATGCAGCTGCGGTAAATTCATCTAGAGTATTTCTTAATAGGAGGGACAGACGTCCGCAATTAACGTTCTTCTGCAATTTTCATTAGGTCTGGGATGAGCTCGATAATCACAGGCAAATGCTTGACATTCCATAAACACTCTCTGTAAGTGGGGCATACCACAGCTGAAACTTGAAACTGAATAAATCTCTATTTTCAAGAGCAAATGGCTTCTTTCTTCTTATTAATGTTTATTTCCTGACTGTGGTTAAGAATAAACATTTAATGTTCAAAAAACACACAAGAACCCTTAGAAATGGACCATCATTCTATAATAACCTATTACAGAAAACTTTTACATCGAAGGTTAACAGTTATTTTTTACTCTTCAGTCACCTACCTTATTATGACGCAGGCACCGTTTCAGCAGCTCTTCCGCCATGTCGTATTTTGCTGATTGAATATAAATATCAGCAAGCAGCAGCCAACCCTTCTCAAAGTCCTCAGCATCAATAGGATTCCAGTTCATTTTCGCAATCCGCTTCAGCTGGTTTCTGGCTCGTGGAGTCTGTTTCAAGATCATATAAGCTGTTGCCATTCCCAGAAGTGCTGGAATATGATCTTTCTGTAAGGACGCAAAACTTCAGACCCCCAGATCCACAAACACAGATGTCCTATGTTTAGAAGGAAACATGGCAAGTACCAAGGGCTCCACAATATGAGAACTGGCCTGTGGACTCCATATCTGGCTCCTCACAGATAACTGTGATATGGTCATTCTTTAATGCACCAAGTAACCTCAAGCTACCATGAAGAAACTTGGTCAGGCACCACGTGGTCAAAATAATCCAATAAATACGCAGATGCCATAACCACACGATTCAGACAATTAGGGCGACTTGATCTTTAATGGGACTGACTATTATGGTTTTATGTAGAAACAGAAAAAAACAAAATTCTATTTCAATATAATCCTAACTGGAACATTTGTGTTTCAGATTCAGCATTTTGGCTGCTTAGTTCTTTCACTTGTAAAACAAGAATGAGACTGATTTACCTGCAAATGATATTCCTTACCTACAGGAACTTGTACTGACTTACCTATATTGACTTTTTATAAAAACTGACTTCTATTGCTCCTTTTCCCTTCCTTCTTGTTTTATTCAAAAGCTTTTTCACTCAATAAAGTTTTACCAATGAAATGTTATAAACAAGGCATGTGATTAATGAATCACTTGGAAATTATGAAATAAATTCATGCCTTAAAATACTTTTAGACTTAAGAGTCTGCAGCTTCTTGATAGTGTCTGTAAAACGCAATGTTCTTTTAGAGGGAGTTCAATGTCAGAAAATGTCACTCTGTGAAACCAACAAACTAATAAGAATTGGTATAAAATGGAAGCTATTGGTAATCCACCCAGGAAACCAAATTACCTAAGCAGTATGTGTATATCCCTGATAAAACAAGGGTGGCTTCTTACATTTCAGCAGAGGGATTGTGATGTTTTTATAAAGGGGAGGCTTCAGGTTAAAATACAAACAAAGGATGAGCAACTGTGATATAGAAATTATATCAAGACTATAATAAAAGTGCACGGTTAGACAGAAAGTTTGGGTAACCAATACGGAACACTGTAAAAGGAGAATAGAGCGGTTTGTTCATTGTCCAACACCGACCATGGTTGGAAGTCAGAAAAAACCCTGGAAGAGAGAAGGACAATTCCTTAGAGCTTGATGAAAATAATTTTTCGGAAGATAAAACTTTGGTTGTAATTCTATGCCTACCCACAATCTTCCAATATGTGATTTGTCCTCCTAATTAAGGAATGGCAAAAAGGTCTGAGTGCCAAATCCAGCTAACTGGTAGTAGGTTTCGGAGACACGAGGGGTATATCATCCATTTATTGAGGACCCCTTCCCCTGCCTCCTCCTGTAGAAAGGAAAGAAAGTAGAGGCCTGCTCTGAATTTCTCAGCCAGGTCCTAGGACATTCCAAGCCAAGAAGGGTCCTGTAAACATGTCCAGATCTAGTCACATGTTAAAAATATCCCACACTATACATTTAAAAATAAGTTCTCTGATTTTAAAATACCACACCCTGAGTTTGAGTAGAATTAATCAATATCTCACAGCTTGATCACTACTGAATGAACTCAAGAATAGTTTCTAAAAGTACAAACCTGAGTTCCAACCCCTGCATTAGACCCACATGTCTTTTTTGGTGCAGACACCCTAAGGTGTTCAGCTGGCTTTCCTCTGTCTTTCTCAGTCACTCTGAACTGCAACGACTTTAGATCACAGAGGACAATACAGCCATGTTATAAACAACACACCCTTCAGGTTCAAGGTGACAGGATGAAAGCAGGTGGAAACATTTTGCTTGGGTTTAAGGTATCTTGCACTGCTTCCTACCCTGACTTTCTGTCATGTAACTCTTTTTCAATCAATCTGAATGCCACATAGTGTCGTGAGTATACAGGATGCTTCCCTGCCTCCTTGCCTTTGTTCATATTTTCCCCTGCCTCTAGAATGTATCTTCTCCATCTCTGCCTGTGAAATGCAATTTATCGTGGTTCTTCTTAAATCATACTTCTCCACAAAAGGGCCTCCCCACTCTCCTAATATTGTTTCCTACAGCACTTTTATCTGCAACTCTAGAACAGAATGTAATAGATTTTGGTTTGTACACGGTCAGTATGCTTTGCCTCATCTTCCCTGGATTGTGATAAACTTGACAGAAGAGACTGTCGTTGGTTTATCTTTAGGATTCCCCCACTGTCCTTAGCACCCACTGGCTGCTTAATGAATATTCATTATATTTAATACATGCAGCTTATGAATTGAAAGGAAAAAACGTAAGATAAAAAACTCATTGTTTCTGAAACTTCATGCATCAGTCTTTGGCTGGTATTGTCAGTAGACAGATTTGAGGGTAGCATATTACTAATCACATATGTAAGAATGGTAAAAAAAAATGCAGTCTCACCAACACAAGAAACTGGTCTTTGTAGGAAATAGCCACACTGTCACTCACAGCTTTTGGTGTTATCTCAAACATCACACTTTAAACTCTCTCTCCTACTTCGGGTCTCCATTTGTCAGCCACTGTCATCCATCTGCTGCCCCGTGGCCTGCCCCCTGAGAACATTACTTCACGGGCAGCAGACGGGCCCTGCTCTAGGACGTTGCTGCTGCGGGAGCTACCTGCTGTTTAGTTCCAAGGTGGCTTACAGTGCTCATAAAATGCCATCTAGGATACGTGTTCCGAAATGGCAACAGGGGCTGCAGGTTCCCCAAAGCTCTCCCGGGTCCCAGGAGGCAGGAGGAAGGGGCCCCTGTAGGGAGTTTTTAGTAGCTTACTGCCACCACTGTGACCACTGAACCACAAGGAAACACAGCAAAGTTCTGCATATCCGCTGAGAGACACAAATTTTGAGTTTTCGGTGGCCTACAACACTGGTGAGTGGAAGAACACGAAATCCAATGAGTACGCTTAGACCTAGCTATCGCCCACTGCTCACAGAGTGGGCACCTAGAATCCCTTCCTTAATATCAAGCAATCGAAGAAATATAGGACTATGTGAGGGAAGGAAAAACAGAGCGCCCAGAGAGTGAGAAGGTGGGTCTGAGTGAGTTGGAAAGAGAAGAAAGCCTCTGCTCTAATTATTATTATTGTTGTTACTACTATTATTATTGCAGGGGGTTATTTCAGCATTGCTAAAAAACACCACCATTATTCGCATGACTGAATTATAAGCTGTCAGTACTGATCTCATTTAGCCTTAGAGCTGGAAACATTTCAAGTCTGCCTAAGTGAAAAGGTGAGTTATCAATGCAGCCAGGTGTTTTTCACTTAGTCACTTAAGCGAAACAACACAGAACTTCTCCAGACAATACAGCCATTCCTTTGAGAGTTAATTTATGCCCTTTTGAAGAATTCTTCTTTCTCTAGAATTTATCATTCTAATAGAAAAATATAACAATGTATCAAAATAGTAACAAAATACTATCTTCTAGAAACAAAGGTACATTATGTAGAATTATGCCAAAGTATAGAGACAATTTTTACTTGTAATTAAGTCAATCTTCAGAAAATACACAGCTCATCAAAATACATATTTCTATACTGCCAAGGAAAGAGAATACAAAGCTGAAAAACAAAATCTACTGACCTCAGATGTTGCTATCTCGGTGAAGGTATTCAATGCTTGCTCAACATTAGACTTCTGTTTGGTAGCGACAAGGCAATAGTTTTCCATGATGCGAAGCTGTACGTGACCCTGAATGGTCTGAGGTTTTAGTTCTTTAAGGAGTTTTTCTGCTGTTCTCACTGCTAACTGCACAGACTCTTGCTTTTCAGTTGAATTACTATATACAATTAAAAATAAATCTCTTATGTCTATTACTCATGAAGTAAAATTCATTGAGATTAGACTGAGCCCTAGGGTACACTGGTTTCTTTTCTGCCACTAATTTGAAGTAATCCTTTTGCAGAATATCACTCATTCTCTTCTAATACAAAGCGAACCACAGTTATAATGCATTACATTTACACAAAATTAATGTAGCTTTTTTTTAAAAGATTTTATTTATTTATTTGACAGAGAGACACAGCGAGAGAGGGAACACAAGCAGGGAGAGTGGGAGAGGGAGAAGCAGGCTTCCTGCGGAGCAGGGAGCCTGATGCGGGGCTCGATCCCAGGACCCTGGGATCATGACCTGAGCCGAAGGCAGATGCTCAATGACTGAGCCACCCAGGCGCCCCCAAAATTAATGTAGCTTTAATAATACACCATTAAACATTTATTCACTTTAGACTGAAGACAAAAATTGGACAGTATCTACATGTGGTAAGTGTGTTCATTTCTGCTAACATAAAACTAGAATTCAGGATAAGTAGAATCATATAATTATCAAGTAGATCTACTCAGAAAATGAAAGAAAGGAGGGAGTAAAAACTGACCTTGCTAAAGCACCTACTCTGTGCCAAGCACTGCAATATTTTTAGCTGCCTATCTGACTCTCAGAAGAGAAGCTATGTATCTGGGGCGCCTGGGTGGCTCAGACAGTTAAGCATCTGCCTTCAGCTCAGGTCTTGCTATCATTCACTCTTTGCCCCCCCCCCCCCCCGTTCTCTCTCTCTAATAAATAAAATCTTAAAAAAAAAGAAACTATGTATCTGTCAAAAGGTTGCAAATTTCAAGTGCAATAACAATTCGAATATGTAGTATCAATTTTTTTTTAAATATATAAATCAATTAATAAAAGGAAACTAAATTCTCAAAGCCCAATCACTAAAGCTATTGGTCTTTTTCTTAGGCTTTAGGCTTTATCTTCTCTAAAACATTTCACACTGTTAGGTACCTTCTTCGAAGTTCCCCTCCTTTGCCTTTTGTAACATTACACAGTTCTGGGTCTCTTTCTACCACACTGATTGCCCTTTTCTGACCTCCCTTCCAACTCCAATCCCCTTAAATGTCAGCATGCTCAAAATTTAGTTCTCAAACTTCTGTCACTGCATTCTATTTGCAAAGAGGCCATTCACTGGGTTCCAACTATCTACTCTGAGGATCCATCCCCCAAACCTGCATCTCCAGCTGCGACCTCCCTCTTGTTTTGTTGTTTTGTATTTTCAACTATTTGCTAGAGATTTCCAGGAGAACAGCCTATAGTTGCACAACACTACGTTACCTTAACCTTTCTAACACAAACAAACATGCCTCTCCCTTGCTCTAAAACTTTCAATGGTCTCTATAATCTAAGCCTTCAAATCTGTCATTAAAACCTCTCAGCAGTCTGGTTCTAATTTTCTCTCACTCCTCTGTTCATCTTCCCCCGACTGCTTGGCGGCACTGCTAGGATTTCTGTGAATTCCTGTAACACTTAATATCCATTTTGCCCATTCCTGTTTTGTCAGAGACTGGTTTCAAGATACTGTCTTGCCTCCTAGGTAAGTTACTATGCTCCTGAAGGCAGAAACTACCTTATATACCTTATACATTTACATCTTTACATATCCCCTATCATGCTTTGCCCAGTTTTGGGAACAGCAACAAACACAGGTTGATAGCAATAACACCACTTATCTGCAGTGCACTACAGGGGCTCCCAGCAGGGGCTTCACGGAAAAAGAGAAATTAATCCACATCTTGCCCCCACCCTTGACTACTACATTAGGTTAACTCTGAGCTTAGTTCACAACGCTGTTGCAGGGAGCAAATAAGACAATGCATATGAAGTATGAAGTACAGGGTATGGCACAGAACTACCATTTGCTAAGGGGTTACTATCATTGTGTGGATAGCTTTTGCTAACATAATCACATTCTACAATTTATCCTGTTCTCAACAGAGTAACTAGGGGAGCGTCTTCGTAACATGCTTATTCTGATTTCGGAAACCTAAAAGCATTTCATGCTTGTTTCAAAGAACAGCCATTCTAGCTATGATTTTTTCTTTTTTTTTAATTTTAATTTTTTTTTAACTATGATTTTTTTCATCTGACCTTTCATTAGTGCTGTCCTAGAATTGAGCCCTCTTTCAGAAGGTATCCTTGCCGATTATCCCTAACAAGTGTTTCCAGAAAAGGGATAATTTGTCAAACGATAACTCACCCCAGGTCTCCATCCAGATTTTCAAATACTTCACCTCCAACAGTTTCATTATCTGGATTCAGACAGATTTCTATCATATTATAAAGGGCATTTTGGCCCCAGTCACTGTCTTTCCGAGCTTTATTAAAATGTCGAAGGGCATCATTTGGTTCTCCAGTATACCTTGTTAGGTGTTTAAAAAAAAAAAATCACTTATTTCAGTCGTTGACTACAAACTTTGTCATTTATAATCTCTTTGGTAAATAAAATTATTGACATTTTTTAAAATGTAGATCTTAAGACAAGGAAATTTATTCTACTTTATTCACAATGAGAAAAAAGCTATTACATAGGATTTATTCACCAATAGATTTACCAAAGATATAGTCCTTTACAGTATTGAAATCCTGGCTCCAATTTTGCTCTGGAGTTATGTTTTTCAGCCATTAAGAAAAATCTTGGAACATCCTCAAGTTTTCCACATCGTCTCAGGAAATCAATTAAACGAGATAATGTCATATAATTATCTAGAAACAAAGAATATTTTGGAAATAGATAACATTTTATATCTCTTGTTTTGACAGTTATAATCCTACTTCATTAAAGTATAGTTTACTTCAAATGAAGTAGAATTTAAATACAATCAAAAGGAATGCCTTAGGGGTTATAAATCCCTGCTAAGTCCAAGGTTACTAGATATTAAAGTGGAGGAAGAGGGCTGAGAAATACAAATGGACCAATAATTTAGGGCCATCTTATTTTCAAAATAATGCTATGGGCAACTGGATAAGGGTTTGGTTGGTCTGGACAGTGAAAGAAGCTAATCTATAAAATACAATACAATCTATAAAAATGTACATTTGTTGTAGCTTAATTTTCAACTGTTCCTGGGAACAAAACCTAGAAACAGTCTCTGAATTGGTCATCTAAACTCTAGCTGTGAAATTCAGGAGGGTTGATGAGATTGCACAGGCTGAGTCTATCTCTGACGTAAGGACTGCAGTATTCACTGCAGCTAGGAAGGGGGCAAGAACAGTACCTTTTGATTATAATGTTTGGGGCGGGCAATTAGAAATTTTACTCCAGACTTTCCTTAATATGCGTATGTGACTAATATACTAGACGCTAGCTTACCATAATATAACTGTGATAAATTAGTCCCAGTATTTTTTTTTTTTAAAGATTTTGTTTATTTATTTGACAGAGAGAGACAGCGAGAGAGGGAACACAAGCAGGGGAAATGGGAGAGGGAGAAGCAGACTTCCCGTGGAGCAGGGAGCCCGACGCGGGGCTCGATCCCAGGACCGTGGGATCATGACCTGAGCCAAAGGCAGACGCTTAATGATTGAGCCACCCAGGTGCCCCTAGTCCCAGTATTTTACTCCTATTTTATCTTCTCCCAAGAAAAAAGAATTAATTTAGTTCTTTGGTGTCAGGTATAATTTCCTGGCAGTTTCCTAGAAAGCCTTCTCCCAATTCTATCTAGTTCTTTTGCATCACTAAAATACCAAGTTTTGAGAAAAAATTAATATTTTTAAGATTGTAAAAATAATGCAGACACTTTAGAAAATTTGGAAAAACAAAGAAAAAGAGAAGTATAAAGAAGAAAAAAAAATTACTCATATTCCCACCAGCTAAAGATTACCACCTTTTGGTACATTTCCTTTCATATAGTTATGAGTGAAAATCATCCTATCAATATTTAAAACATATTTCTTTGCTTACATATATACAAAGTTGAAGTCACACTTTGGGTTTTAATTTTGGCTCAACACTGGTACAGTAAACGTTTCCCAAATGTCAATAAATGGTCTTCAAAAACATGAGTTAAATGGCTTCATAACAGTCTATTATATTGATGGGTCACATTTTGTTTCTCTGTAGTTGTCCTTTGTAGATAATTTGGGCTCTCAAGTTTCAGTTAGTACAGGACTCATAGTAGGGGATTTGCAAAATTCCTCATTATATAAGCTATGCTGATCTTGTTTGTAGGGTTAGAATTAAAACACACAAACAAAAACTTTATCTTTGATTTTATGTTCTAAGAGAAAATATCGTATGATCCAGCAAGTCCACTTCTGGGTATATATTCAAAAGAACTGAAAGCAGGGAATCAAGCAAATATTTGTGCATCAGTGTCTACAGCAGCATTACTCACAGTAACCAAAAGTGGAAACAACCCCAATGTTCATCATCAGATGAATGAATAAATAAAAACGTGGTGTATATATACACAATGGGATATTATTTGGCCTTAAAAAGGAAGGGAATTCTGACACATGCTACAACACGAATGAACCTTGAAAACATTCTATTAAGTGAAATAAGCCAGGCACAAAAGGACAAATACCATATGGTTCCACTTTATAAAAGTATCTATAGGAGTCAAATTCATAGAGAGGTAGAATGGTGGTTGCCAGGGGATGGGGAGAGGGGGAGTTAGTGTTTATCAGTTACAGAATGTTAGCTTGGAAGGATGAAAATGTTCTGAAGATGAATAATGGTGATGGTTACAAAAATAATTTGAATGTACTTAATGTCCTTTAGCTGTACACTTAAAGATGGCTAAAATGGTAAATTTTATTTTTATGTTATCTCAATAAAAATATTTAAAAAAAGAACTTCTGTAGGCTTTGTATCTATCTACTCTATTGTATGATGTCAAGATAATCCAGGTTATGATGACAACATCATCACTCACCTTCCTTGACCTATAATCTTGGGTATCAAGATTTTGTTCTTCCTGCCTTTTGGCATCACTAAAAAGCAGAGGATGGTAAGACCATAGCTTCAGAAAGAGAGGATTCAAATATCGGTCTTGTATTTTGGCTATGCAAATTCAAGCAAATTATTCAAATTCTATGAGTCAAGAAATACTTATTTTCTTAAAAGAGGATTATAATCTTGACCCTCAAAATATCACTGAGACCAAATAAAATAAGGTCATGAAAGAGCTTTAAAAATACAATGGTCATTAGGAATATTTACAACTCCAGAAGTTTTGATAGGAACTAGGGATAACTACCTAGAATAAAGTCACAGAATCTAGAAGTTGTATTGGATTAGGCAGGACATAAAGGTTAAAATTTCAGGCCAAAGTTTTTTTGTATGATATTACTAATATGTGCGATGCATGATGTTGCTAATATTATCTAAAGTCAACCTTGGGAGGCCAGGTAATAATTATCACCTTCTAATATTACTGAAATGTATTATTAAATTATCATCACCACTGATAGATTAAATTACATTAACTTGTCTCTTACTTAAACATGAAATTTGACAGCAGGCAAATTTCTGTACTTAAGGAATCCATTGAAAACTGAAATGTATTACATTCTAAAAAAACATAGCTCATACTTATTGATGGATAGTGAGAAAATATCAAAATACAGTGTGATGTGATGCAGCAGGAATAAAGTGCTAGGGAATTACAACGCACGGAATTCCTCACTTTGCCTGGAGGAGGTTTTGTACAGAATCAGACTTGTGGGCAGCCTGAAGGCTAAGAGGAGGATCTTGCCAGCCACACAGAGACATTCCAAGAGGCAGATGGTGTGTGCAGGGACGGAGCAGCAGAGCCCGGGGAGTGCTGCTAAGTCCAAGGTTACTAGATATTAAAAGTGGAGGAAGAGGGCTGAGAAATACAAATGGACCAATAATTTAGGGCCATCTTATTTTTCAAAATAATGCTGTGATTTTAGACTGTACCCTGGAGAGCCATCCTAATTTTTTAAGCAAAGGACTAGCTTCTGATTTATAAAAGTGATGTGATAATCCTATGAAGGTGTGGGGCAGCAAGAAATGAGAGGCTGGAAGGTGAGTGGGGGACTGCACCGCCTGGGTCAGAGGGGAGAGTGGCCCTAATTCGAGCCAGGGGCTAGGAGAGGGCAGCCTGCATATGACAGCAGGCTCTTCAGCACACAGAACCGATGGGACTTGTTCAGCAGTTAGTGTCGGGGAAGGAAAACCCAGGATGATGTGGAGATTTTGAGAGAGAAGAAGTGTCACTTGTCAAGAGAAGAGTAATTCTATCTCTAAGAAGGATTCTCTACTAGCTGGGTTAAGTCAAATTAGACAGTACATTTCTGAAGTAAGCTAAAATACAGCATTAACTTAAGGTATAACATGTACTGCTAAGGATGACCTATAATTCATGCAGAAAGTATAGATACGTAATTCTGATAAAACAGATCTGTGAATGGAGTCCTATTAGGAATAAAGCATAAACTACATAAAATATGACATAGACAGTAACAATCTTCTTAACATTTTACATTTTTAAATGACTAGATATTTGAGTCATTCATTGGTCCATGCAACCAATTAACATTTCTTCTGCACCACCTACATGTCAGGCAATGTGTGTGACACCAGGGATGTAAGACGTGTATGACATGATGCCCACAAACATGCGGGGCCTGCAGTCTCATGGAGAAGACAAATGTATGCATAAGTATTTTCAGAAAAACGCTAAAAGAGCTAAAGAGGTATGGAAGAAGTTTCCAGGAATGGGGTGATCGACTCATCCCAGTTTGTTGAGACTTTCTTTCTTTTAGGATCAGAAGTCCTGCATTGTGCAGGAGATCCCCCAGTCTCAGGCAAATCGAGGCATCACATAAGGCATCTTAAAACGTCGTAGGTGGTGGCAGTAAGATATAGGCTTTTGTTTTTGGCAAAGGGTGAGTAGATTTCAGATTATGTGTTGGGAAAGACAGAGAAGAAGAAGAAGAAGGCAGGCACAGTACACTTTAGGCAAAAGGAAAAAGAAACATGCAAAGACTGGGAGGTGTGGATGTATGTCCTTTGATATTTGATATTTCTGGAGTACAAGATCCTTACACTGATAAACTTGCAAATAATTTTTGTTTATAAACAGTCAGTCCAAAGTTTCCAGTCGACTACGCCAATTTGACTATTATTTATTTTAAAAGACTGCTGATGCTAAGTTGCCTGGCTGAGACCAAATTCACATGAGAGATGAGGGCTTCTTCAAATCTTCCATGTGAGCACACACTAGTGTCCTCAATGGCTTACAAGATTTGCAAGAGGGGAGGTGTGTTTTTAAAGAAGCCAGGCTGAATTACTGTCTCAGAGGGCAGTGCTACAATATGCGAACAGCTTAAGGCAGAACGTCAGTAGTACGTGCATCCCCTTAAGAGGCAATTCAGAGAAGAAGAAAAGGACACAACTGAGTCTGGAACCCAGGAGAGGAAAGCATGAGAAAAATAACTAGGCTGAAAGAAAGCAAGAATCCACTTTGGGCAACTGGGCGGGAAGGCCAGGCCTGTATTTTGGAGCCCTAGCGAGTAGAAAAGGTAAGGTAAGGTGCTGATGTCATGAACACCGAGCAGAGGCTGGGGCCAACGAGGCCAAGAAACAACCGCATGGCCTGAGGCAATCCGGTGGTGGGAGAACATTTAAAAAAAGACAATAAAAATGATACAAAGAAAAATGTTGATATGACCATACAGACAGACAGGACTTTTTTCCTCTCAATCTTGACCCTAGCTAGGGGTACTTTATTCGTAAGCAGAAAGCGTTGTTCTCAAATTCAAACTTTTTAAAGGTACAAGCGTTAGTAAGTACAACACGGAGAGGACACCTGGTGCTTTGAGTCGCCCTACTTGAAGGAGAGCCGTCCGTGTGTCCACGCCGCCCGGGCCAGGCAGCTCTGATCGCCCGCATCATCCCGCCACGAAGGCGTCAGGGTTTACAAGAACCGAATGACAGCTCCAGGGCTCCTCTGGGACTTCAAATTCTCCTTGGTAAAAACGTAAGTAACGCACATTACTGTTTCTACCTTCCCTTCCTGTTTTCCCCTTCCTTCCCTTCGCTCCTTTCCTTTGCTCCTTCCACTCTTCTTTCTATTCAACATTCACTGAGCACCGAACCAGCCAGATACCGTTCTAAATCCTGGAAACAGCAACGAAGACAAACTTCCTGGCCACTTGATGCTTATTTTCAGTGATTTATAATTTTTGTTTTGTTTTGTTTTACAAGGGTGATATGAAACAACAAAACACAAGACAGAAAGATGGAGAGCAGTAAGAGGCGCTGTTGATACAGGATGGCCGCGGAAGGGTGCTCTCAGGAAGTGGCATTCTGGCGCCACGTCCTGAAAGAAGGAAGTAGCCGCCACCTGGCTGTTTGGGAGAAGCATATTCCAGGACGGGGGAAGGGCAACTCTAAAGTCTCTGGGCACTAACCTGCTCAGACTGTTGCCTACCTAATATCTATTATCCCTTTCTTCCTCACTATCAGAATTCTGACTTTATACGACGTGGCCCTGGGTTCAGGTAAAGGATGACATTACCCACCATCTTGGCAGCCATGGAGGTGCTTTTAGAAAGGAGTTTTTTAAAGAAAAAAAAAAAAAAAAAAGGGTTCACTGGGGAGGTATGCCTTTGGCCCACCCCTACCCCAGCCTTTCTTCCCCATCCAGGTCCTGGAACACTGAGGCTAGAGCTGCAGTCATCCTGGACCATGAGGTGATCCTCGGAATGGAAGTTAGGCTGGTGACGACTGAAGAAAAAGGCAGAGGACTCAGGTGTCCTGATGATACTGTGGAACCTCCGTGCTACTCCCTGCATAACCTACTTTTAAATTTCTTTTACATAAGAGAAAGACAAAAAGCCGTAATTATTTAGGCCACCGGAATTTCAAGGCGGGGAGGCTCTGCTCCTTTCAGCTGAAAGCATTTCTAAACTGTCCAGAGGCAAGGAACAGAAACTGGGGTGCTTACGAGAACGGAGCAGTAATAATCGACAGGAGAGCTGATGATGGGCAGCTGAGCCCCGGTGGCAGCAGCACAGGAGGTAAAAGGTGATGGGATCCCAGACGGACCCTGAAGGTAGAGCAAAGAGGGATCTGCTGACAGGCGGCATGTGGTACAGACAAAGATGAGCCAAAGGCCACTGTAAGAATTAGGGCCCGACAAAGTGGGTAAATGGTGCTGCTATTTACTGAGGTGAGAAATGGAGAAGGAGCAGATTTGAAGGGACGGAAAGATCAACCGTTCTCCGTGGGCATGTTAAGCTGGAGATCCTCCAGGACAGCTGAGTGGGAACGTAAACAGACAGTGGTGTGTGTGAGGCAGGACGGGAGATGCACATCTACAAGACACCAGCACGCACACAGGACGTAAAGCCACGGGCCTGCATGAAGTCACCCAGAGGGCATAATGTATAAAAAAAGAGAAAAAGTTCAAGAGCCAAGGTCTAGAACATTCTGAGATTGACAGGTCATAAAGAGAAAACAGATCAAGCAAAGGGGTGGGGCAGCAGAAAGCAGAAAACCCAGGACATCCTAGCACCCCAGTAGACAAGTGGAGAAAGTCCTTCCTGAGGGCGGAGAGAAGCTGTGCTAATAAGGACGAGGGCAGGCCGCGCTGGCGGAGAGCTGAGACCTGAACGCGGGCCCCGCAGCACAGAATTGGCTGGCTGTCCTGCAGGAGCAGCTTCCCTGGACTGCAGGAGTGGAGCAGCCTAAGGGGACGCAGCTTTGAGGCGATTTGCTAGAAAGGGAGACAGAAGAATGGAGCCATCACTGGGAGGAGAGTTAAGAATTGGTTTTTATTTATTAACGTATTTAGTATGTTTGTGTGTGGACAGGGGCAACAATGGTGGTGCAGGAGAGAGAGGGGTCAGGAGGGAAGCGCTCTAGGAGGTGAGGGGTGGCGTCCCGGGCCCATGGGGAGATGCTGGCTGCATGGTGGGATGGCAGACCTGGGGAGGGCGATGGCTGGGAGCAGGCCGACTTTGTGACAGGTGGATGTAGACATTCTCTTTCAGTTGCTCATATTTTCCTACTCAGGTAGGAGGCAACATTTTTAGCTGAGGACAAGGAAGGGGCAGAGTGGACTGGAGGTTTTAGGAGGGAGGAGAAGTGTAAAAAGTACTTGGAGGGAGCGAAATCATTAGAGAAATACAGCAGGATGGCCAGGCAGCATCTGAGGGCCCATTGGGGTCTGTGGTCATCATTTAAGGCGAGGCCAGTCCATGCTCTTGCATTTTCCTTACAGCTATTTCTGCAGCTCAAGGGCAAGTGTGGACTAAGTAGACAGCTGGATTCAGCCGAGGCTTCCATAATAGCCAAAAAGAGGCTATTATGCATTAGAAAAAAAACATAATCAGTGGATATTTACCTGGTTTGCGTTCTAAAAGCTGCTGTAAATGAAACACTGCTTGTTCATAGTCCTGTTTTCTGAACATGAGATCTGCCATCATCTATAAAGGTAAAAGTTGGTTCTAAAAATATTGCCATTATGTTTTAGAAAGCACATCTTTCCTATCAGATAGATTTACGGCTATGCAAACACATACAAAAAACACGAGGGAGGCAAAGATTATAAAAAGGAGCCATTTAAAATTCAAGTATACCTTAAGCAAATTAGCACTGATATCAGCCTAACAGAAGATAATTAAGGATGTGAAACAGATCGCTCTGTTCACAAAACTTTATTTTTAGCAGAAAATATGTTCCAACTGGTTATTTTAAAAACAGAAATTTGAAGGGAATTGCACACTCTATGTGTTATCATTGAAAAGATACCTCCCTGGACTTGGCTAAAATGATGGGAAGATTTAAAAAAACCAAAACACTCTTAAACCCTCAATATTTCAAAAGAATTTAAAATGAGCAAAATCTACTGAGATTTTCTTATTGTGTGTTTTAAAAGGGATACTTTCTATATTTCTTTTTAGTTATAACTTTCAGTGAACCTCATGCACTGTCATCTATGTAGCTGTTTGAAAGCTAATGAATACCTCAACCCAGGCAAAAATGAGAAAGCAAAAGCAAAACTCTGAAACACACCATCTTAGAATGATATACGAAGTTTTCCTCTGAAACTCCAAAAGTCCCACAGAAACTTTTAAATGAGTCCAGCATGTCTGGGTAAGAACTTAAGACTTAGTCGTTAGCAAATTATAGCTTTATCACATGAACTCCTCCTGACCAAGTATCCTCTTTGGCATAAAGAAAAATTAACTAGGCCTGCCAGGGCAAGTGAAGATCTGATCCAGGTTTACCATTCTTATAAAACAAAAAGACTCTTGGTCTTTATTGGTAAAATGAACTAATAATGTTAAAAATATTATTTCTTCCAAAAGCCAACATGAGCTAGGTCTCTCTAGTATTAGTTTTATCCGGTAAAACTGAAAACTTCCCCATGGAATATAAAACACAACGGCCCTTATGGCACTGAAGTCTCACGGACTGACCATGGTGGCAGCCTCACTGTCCTGGTCACTCTGGAGAAGGAGGGTACAGTGCCGCAGGCAGGCATCGGGGTCATCCTGTGCCAGGTATAATCGTGCCAGCTCCAACAGTATCTACAGAAAAAGGGCAACATCAGTCAGAAACTATCTGGAATAAAACGTGAGTAAGGAAAATGTTTGGACACAGATTACGCCTTAGTTGACCAAAACTGATTGCAATAAAAATGCCAAACCTGAGAGGCAGGAAAGCTAAGGCATGTTCGGCTCTACTTTCTCTTATACTGGAACAAAAGGGGAAAAACAGGTAGCAACTCACTCGAAAGGCAGAGAGACACAAAGCACTGTGAAAAGAACACTGGTCTTAAATCAGGGATTAGATTCTGGTCCAGGCTTCTCCACGATGGGCCTAAGTCCCTGTTACCTCTCTAAACCTGTTTTCCCGTTTGAAAAATATAAAGCTTGGAGCAGATGATTTCTAAGGTATGCTTCAGATTTCAAACCATGATTCCAACTCCCTCAGCCACCACTAAACAAGGTACCTGTTTGGTTATGCCTTAAAGGTTACTTCTGCCTCACATCTGAGTTGTATTCATTTTAAAATATTCAATTTAAAACCTTAAATTCTAACATATGGCCGTCTTTTGTTCTATACCATGAAATAAAGTCAGTCAGAGAAAGACAAATACCATATGATTTCACTCATATGTGGAATTTAAGAAACAAAACACACAGGCAAAGAAAAAAAAAGAAGAGAAAGAGGAAAACCAAGAAAGACTCTTAACCACAGAGAACACACTGCTGGTTACCAGAGTGGGGGGAGGTGTGGGGGGGAATGGGTGACACAGGTGATGGGGATTAAGGAGGGCACTTGTTATGATGAGCACAGGGTTACGTATGGAAGTGTTGAATCACCGTATTGTACACTGGAAACTAATATTACACTGTATGTTAACTGGAATTTAAATTAAAAAAAAGGAAAAAAGAAGTATTTAGCCATATATAAGTTTTTAAAAAAAATTAATCTATCAAGATCTGAAAGAGTAACAGGATTTTAATTTACATAACCAGAGACTGTAAAGTTTTCTATACCAGTATTATCCTTACATTATTCTCATGCTGAACCACTTGAGGTAAGCGATTCAATCTAGTCACCTTTTTTTGCATATCCAGCACAAACAGCAATTGAAATGCAGAGGTATACAACAGCACTTTAGTAAAGTGAACTGAAGCATCTAGATCCAGATATTCGAGACGGAGAAATTGTTTTAAAGTGATTATTAAAACACAGATTAATATCAACAAAACCAAAGACCTTACAGATTTACTTTATATCACTTGTTCTGTAACTTTAAAACTCTAACATTATTAAGGCATCATATAAGTATTTCAAAGAATTTCTAGAAACGATATTTATTTTTTGGCTTGTGTTTTTATTACATTTCTTTTTTGACAAATAAACTGGTAAGAATTTTACATTTGGGGCAACAATGTAACAGATGACATCTGGAATAAAAGGTGGTGAAATTGTATAAAGGTACTGACCTTATTATCTGTTTCACAATGAACAAGAGCCTCTCTATAAAACTTAATTGCTTTTTCATAGTCTCGCTGAGCAACAGAATGTTTTGCAATCCCTGCACAAATTTCAGCCGCTAAGTGTTTCTGTGCAGGAGCTGCGTCTGGCTGTTCCATCTGAACACGTTTTAGTACCCGAGCTTGTAATTCTCGAGCCTAAAAAAAAATGAGGATAAAAAAGAATTTAAAAAAGAAAGAGAAAATAAATTAAACCATTCTCAATAATTCACACACAGCATAATTGTACAGAAGATCTATTTAAGCATTACTGGCCCTCAATGTAACAAAGCCTGATCCAAAGAAAATGTCTTAATTAAGGTCTTAAACATGCGCTTGTTTGCAAATGAGCCAGCGTGCACATATCTTTCCAACCAAAGTAGAAGAACATTACTGAGTCTTTTCCCACTGTTATAAGGATTATGTACAGAAAGCTCATGAAGGAGGAAATGCAGCCATGAAACAAAAATTTGAAAAAGAATCTAGATGCTGTAAATAAGTGGAAATGTAAAATGTTTATTAAATTAATAAACTAGTATCTAAAAATTATTAAATCAAATATTGGCAGGTTTCAGAGAGTAAGTACATCCACATATTGTTAATGGCATACGAATGAGTCCAATCTTTCTAGACTGGACTAAACAAAACATGCCAACTTGGTAAAACTAACCAGACTATTGAACTTAGTTGTTCCACTCTTAGGAAGGTATTATGGATATTACTGGAAGAAAAAAGGAAACATGTTATCTATTATAAGGAAAAAACAATCTCTGTTATTTGTTGTAAAAAGAAAAAAGAAACAACAAAAAACTAGAAATCTGAAAGCAACTCAAATGTCTAATGACGGGGAAATGACTAATCAATTGATGGTGTATATATGAGGTCCAATGCTATATACAGAAACCCAGAAAGAAGGCAGGGGCCTCCTTCAAGAGGAGTACAGGGCCTACTCCTGCAGAGTAGGCTGCTAAACGGGGAAGAGTATCAGCCTTATCACCTATATGTTTGATTTCTGAAACACTGAGACCTTCCTTTTGTAAGTGACAGAGAAATCCTATGTTTTAGGCCTTCACAATAAAATTTAACTTTGAGCTATAGATAAGCATCCACTAATGCATTCATGCATTCATTTAACAAAGAGTAAATGCCCACCATCTGCCACACATTCTGCTACACACAGGGAGCCCTTCTGGGGACTCCTGTCAAAATGTTGGTTGACAACTGGTATTTGATGAAGATGGTCTAAAGCTGAGTATTCTTCAGAACCACGGGTCATAAAATTAATTTAAGGCAACATAATAAGCATTCTTTTGGAAATGAAAGAGGAAAGATTAGAAAATAATGGTGTATATAGCATGTGGTCAAGGGTAATACTGTTTCATGGAAGTTTTACTTTGGTTATATTAATGTGTGCTTATTTTAAGTACAGAGATATGTGCACATTTGTGTATTTCATTTTTTTATATATGTAAATATTGGTGTGCATGGTTTTGCACACAGGTGAACATATGCACACAATGACAAAAAACTCTGAAAAACCAGTCTAAATAGAGTGATCGTTTCTTTCCGTTTCGCAGTACCTTTTATACCTGTTGTTCCAGCTTAATTCTGCCTTCTTCCCTTTCAAAAGTATTTTGACTTGAATGATAAATTCTATGGTCACCCTAGGTCTAAAAGATATACAATTCATTCTCTAGCTAGTCTAATTTTTATCTCTGCAGCAACTAAATCTCTACAAAGTCAGACAAGACCTCATTAGCTTAACTTCCTAGAGAAACACATTTATAAGTTAGATTTTGTGATGCTTTGCATTTTTTTTTTTTTGTTAAAAGATTTTATTTGAGAGGGAGAGAGAAAGAGAGAGAGAGCGCATGGGTTGGGGGAGGAGCAGAAGGAGAAGCAGGCTTCCCACTGAGCAGGGAGTCCGACGTGGAACTCAATCCCAGGACCCTGAGACCATGACCTGAGCTGAAGGCAGACGCTTAACCGACTAAGCCACCCAGGTGCAAAGAAATGCTTTGCATTTTCTTAAAGGTAAATAATCAGGGCAGATTTTTTGCGCAAAATTCTTTTGCATTTCTTATAAAAGGCATTTCATGAAAGAACGCTCAATTATTGTAAGTAGATACAATGATCATTATGAAACATTTTCATGCACAATAAAATTTTCTTAAAGAATTGATACCATTCCCTATGTTTTCCTTGGATTCCAGAAAGATCAGAACTAAATTTAATTATCTATTACAATAACTATGTTAACCTTGATTGTCAATGCATTTACATTTCTCAGGGGTGCCTGGTAGCTCAGGTGGTTAAGCATCTGCCTTCGGCTCTGGTCAGGATCCCAGGATCCTGGGATCGAGCCCTGCAACAGGCTCTCTGCTCAGCAGGAAGCCTGCTTGTCCCTCTGCCTACTCACCACTCTTGCCTATGTGTTCTCTCTGTGTAAAATAAATAAAATATTTTTTAAAAAATCAGAATATCACATTACTTTTTATATGATGAATTGTAAGTGACAGAGAAATCCTATGTTTTAGGCCTTCACAATAAAATTTAACTTTGAGGTATAAATAAGCATCCACTAATGCATTCATGCATTTATTTAACAAAGAGTAAATGGACCTATATAGACATAATGGAAAAATCCACACAAATGAATGTTAAGTGAAAGCAGCAAAAATAATCTGTATTATTTAAATATATAAAGTTAGAAAGTCATAAAATTCTTAGTGTTTTATGGCATATGGGTTATTTATATATGATTTATTTAATTTCATTTTCACAGAAATGATGGTTAATGTAATATGTCAAAAAGTGATTTTTTCCCTGTAATTAAAAAATTAAAATAATGTATGGTTTCCTTTCAGTCATTCAACTAAAATTTCAAGCACCTATCATGGTTGACAGATTTTAAGAGGACTCCCATGATCCTCACCTCTTGGTCTTCACTACCTTGTATAATCACCTCCTTTGTGTGAGGCGCGACCTATAACTTGCTTGTAACCAGTAGAATACGGCAAATATGATGGAATATCACTCCCATGATTACATCATGTAAGACTGTCTTGTTAGCAGACTCATTCTACAGCCTTTCTCCCTTGCTGGCTTTGAAGAACTAAGTAGTCATATCAGCTGGCCTATCAGGCAGGGTGCTGATGAACCTCTAGGGTGTGAGAACCTCTAGGATCTGCAACAAGAAGCAAACAAGAAGCTGGAGCCCTAAGTCTTACAGCCTTGAGGAAATGAATTCTGCTAATAACCTATGTAAGCTTGGAAGTAGATCCTCCACCAGACAAGTCTCTAGATAAGAACCGAATCCTGGCCATACCTTGACTATCTTTTTTTTTTTTTAAGATTTTATTTATTTATTTATTTATTTATTTATTTATTTATTTATTTTAATTGACAGAGAGAGAGAGATATCGAGAGAGAGAGAGACAGCGAGAGAGGGGACACAAGCAGGGGGAGTGGCAGAGGGAGAAGCTGGCTCCCGTGGAGCAGGGAGCCTGATGTGGGGCTTGATCCCAGGACCCTGGGATTATGACCTGAGCTGAAGGCAGCCACTCAACCAACTGAGCCACCCTGATGCCCCCACACCTTGACTATCTTGACACCTTGTAGAGAACCCAGCTAACACATGCCCAGAATATGGACCCACAGAAACTGTGAAAAAAATAAATGCGTGTATTGTTTTCATCAACTAAAATTTGTGGTAATTTGCTACACAGCACAGAAAACTAATGAGACAAGCATTTGCTAGGGTCACAAAACATGGGACTACACCTACTCTCCCGGAAATTTTAATTTTAGCAGAAAGATAGATAATAAAATAATTACAGCAAATTATGAGGAGTTTTATGACTGGGAAATACCACTTTCCATGGGAGTACATAATATGAGACCTAACCTAGTCTTGGAGGTGAAGTGAGATATAAAGAATTACTGGTAGTTACATCCATGTTGAGTTTGGGAAAAGAAAGGAGATGGAACCAGAGTACAGACATTAGGAATTACAGGTGAAGGAAAGAAGGTAAGGGATACTATTGTTTGACCAAAGAATTAGAAGGAAAAATGGCTAGAAATACAGAGAAAATTTATGTCAGGTAAGTCTGTTAAATAATTTGCTGTTTATTCTAGAGGGCAGTTTTCTCTACAGAGCAGTTACTACTACATGTTTATAAGCGACGGAGTAACAAGATTAGGTCTGCCTTTCAGACCGATTACACTGGTGTTGTGGAGAACCGACTGGAATGAAACAAGATTGGAAGAGGAGAGGGATCAGGCAGGAGGCTACTGGAGGAGTCTGGGCAAAAGATAATGCTGGACAGGGCTAAAAGGTGACAGAGATGACAGAGATGGAAAAATGGGGAGTAATTTCAGAAATCTGGAGTTTTTAAAAAGTGAATTAATTAAGACGTGGGGATTCCCTAAATGTAGCAGTTCTGACACTGCCTAAAATGTTTAGCAACTATGCAAAAATACTACGATGGAACTCCTAAATTTCTATACTGTGGGGATTAGGCTCAATAAATGGTTCCTGAATAAATGACCTTTAAATACCAAAAACTATGATTACATGTGTAAGTTTCTGTTTGAACTGTAACTCAAGATTTATCTTTTTGGATATCAGAATGCAGAGAATGTTAACGATTGGGAAGAATTTTTGGCTCTTTAAATTTTATTAAAGATGAATAATCTCCGTGCTGTAACATATGAACTTAAAATTAATTAAATTTGGTTCACTGGCAGAGCCTAACCATGTATACTGTTTATCCTCTTCTTAGTGTTGCTTGAAATATCTGCTCGTGTAACATAAGGACTCACGTAACCAGGGCAGCTGGGACTAGTAATATTCATAAAAAGGTAAAATGGGCCAAATTCACTTCTAAAATATTTTAAACATCTAAATTTACTGAAACTACACTTTCTTTGTAGCTAGTGGTAGCTAACCTAGGATTAGGCATAATTTTCTTACCATGGGATCAGAATATAAGGATAAAACATACCAACAATTAAGGATAGGATATTAACATTTTAAAGATGACATGTTGTAATGAAATCATAAATTTAGATGGTTATCACAGAAATCAAATGGCCCAAGCTCAATTCATTCACAACTAGAATAAAAAAATTGGACATACTGGACAAATTACTGAAATATTTTACACACAGATACACACACCCCACTGTTAGCTAAAGCTCAAAGTCAAAACATTTAATAAATTATTTGGAAAATGCAGAACTCTTCTGGGTACATGAAAATTAGGTCAAAAGGTGGCAAGTAGTGCGGTATTCTAGAAAGCATACAGGATTACTAGTGAAGTACTCTATGTTCTACTTCAAGCTCTGAGAAGATGGAGGATAAATCAATTCACAAACCTGACTTAACTACCACATATTGAACTAAGCATTCAGTAATGCCAGAAACACATTATTTCAAATCCACATGGAACCTATAGCAAAACTGATTATAATATAGGACAGATACCAAGTTTTGACAAATATCAAAGGATTGAATTGTTCAAAGTATGTCTTTGACCACGGTGGAATTAAACTAGAAATCAATATCCAAAAGATAATAAGGACTCAAATACAGAGAACTGGTGGTTGCCAGAAGGGATGGGGTGGAGGGATGGGCAAAATAGGTGAAAGGGATTAAGAGGTACCAAAAAAAAAAAAAAAAGATAACAAGAAAATCAGAACTGCCTGGAAATAACCCATGGGTTAAAGAAGCAATCAAAGTAGAAAGGAGGAATATTATGAACAGAGTAATAATAAACTTGTGGGAGGTAGCTAAAGCAATGCTTGAGAAAAATTATCACCTTGAATGAATAAGAACAGAACTAAGGCTAACTAATCCATTACCGAACATACTATTTCAATAAGCTAGGCAAAGATCAACAAACCAAACCCAAAAAGAAAGTAGAAGAAACTAATTAATGAGATAAAAGGAAAACATTTAATGAAGCCAGAAAAGGCAAAAGTTGGTTCTTTGAAAATATTAAGATAATAAACTCCTGGCATAATTGATCATTAATAGAAGGAAAATAAAATAAAATCACCAATATCAGGGCCATAAAAAAAGACATTTTTATAGCACTTGCAGACATTCAAAAATAAGATATAATGAACAAATTTAAAAATACAGCTGTTCAACCTAACCTAAGAGGTTTAAAAATGATCAATCTGAATTCTAAAGATGTTGAATCCACCAATAAAAACCTTCCATCAATGAAGCCTCAAGGTCCAAATGGTTTTAACTGAATTGTTCCAAACATTAAAGAAACAGCAATAGTCTTAGAGATCCAAACACCTTCATGAACGTAGATATACAAATTTTGCACTAGTATCTTTAAATTCCAGCAATATCTTTTTAAAAATCACAATAAAGTGACATTTAAGAAAGATAAGGGTGGTTTAGCATTTGAAAATCAATTTAATACACCACATTAACAGGGAACAAAATAATAGGAGAAAAGTCAGATGATGACCTTGATAGCTGTGGAGTGCTGTAGATAAAATTTAAGTCATTTATTACAAAATTGTTAAACTAGAAATTGAAAAATCATCAAAAACCATCAGCTGCTTAGGAATACATCTAAGCAAATGTATATAAAACCTCTCCTTAGAAAAACCTCGAAATATTAAGAGAAATTAAGGAAGATATAAATAAGCAAAAGAGGAAAAAAAATGAGTTCACATCCGGCCTATGACCCTATTCATGTGACTTTACACAAATTATTAAACCAAGCTTCCTCAGCTATAAGAGATTAAAAATAACAACTTGCCCTAATTGTTATATTAATTAGCAATAACATATTTAACCAGTACAATCCATTCACATTCAATCATTATTTCTATTTTGGCTTATTTTCTGTGGCAGTTGAGCAGAAATAAATTGTCTTCCTCTGTTACATGTGGCATTTTGCCTTCTGCTCCCACCTCCCACCCCACAACCACTCACAACCAAACACATTTACCTGTTGTAATGAAGTGATTGCATCTCCAGGTCTTTCCATTTTACTATAAACTTTTGCTAGAAGAACATGAGAACGTCCATCTTCCATGACAGCGGACAGTTCATTTACTAGGAGAGAAGATATTGGGAACAAATATTCATTTTAATCAACATTTACATTCTTCTACAAGTTTTGAAACTGCTCTTTAGGAAGAATGACTTTGAACAATAGCAAATAAAGTTGAAAAAGTTTTAGTCAGTTAACTGAAGGATGGCCAAATTAAAAAAAAAAAAAAAGATTTAGGATGAAAACTAGCTGGAAAAAAAGTTAAAGAAATGGATAACAACAAGGTTTTCTTAAACATATATTAAGAGATAACAATGTAACAACATATATAAAAATTTCAATTTTCATTTTTAAGTCTGTAAACATCTTTGTTTACTGAAGCATTAAAAAATAATCAGACTAATTGCTATGGGCAATTAAGAAGATAACTGCTGTTTTTAAAATAATAGATACTTGATAAGCGATGAAGTATGGTTCTTAAGAGCACCGACTTTGATAGCAATCTGTCTGGTTTCAAATCTAGGCCTTCTCACTTACTAGCTATTTAACCTTGAACAAGGTACTTTTCCATTTTGTGCTTCTCTTTCATCTGTAAAACAGTGGAAATAATAGTACTTATCTCAGAGGGTTGTTGTAAAATTTAAAAAGTTCGTAAGTTATTGGGTGCCTGGGTGGCTCTGTTGGTTGGGCAACTGCCTTCGGCTCGGGTCATGATCCTGGAGTCCTGGGATCAGGTCCCGCATCGGGCTCCCTGCTCAGCAGGGTGTCTGCTTCTCCCTCTGACCCTCCCCCCTCTCATGCTCTCTTTCTCTCTCAAATAAATAAAATCTTAAAAAAAAAAGTTCGTAAGTTATAAAACAAGTTCGCATATGCAATTAAAATATTCTAGTACATGGTAAGTGCTATTTAAATACTTGGTATTATTATTTTGTGATTTAAGAGCAATAAAAGAACCCTAGATAAATAACAAAAATATATTTCTTCCACTATCCATCCAGTGCATGGTCTGTGCTACACATGTATCAAAGTGGTTTATATACATTGTCTCTTTAAAGTCTCAGGAGGGGCAGGTTTTGTTATTGCTACTTTACAGGTGAGAGAAACTGTGAGACTGCACAAGGAACAAGGAGACTGTCACAGTGGGCCAGAGGAGCAACGCTGCACACATGAGAAGGGCCCCAAACCCCACTGTGAAGACTTCGGCTTAACTCTGAGGGAAATGCGGAGACGGCAGTGAGCTTGAGCAGACAAAAGCAGACCTCCTCTGCTGAAAAGGCTCAGTGCTGCAGCTGTTGAGAGAGGCTACAGCAGGGGCTTGGGGCTGAGGACGGACTAGGGAGGCCAGCTGGAAGGTCACTGCCAGAATCCACTTGAGACGATGGTGGCTTGTACAAGGCGACAGCTGTGGAACTAGTGGGACAGAGTGGGGTTCTGTAGAATCAACAGGATTTCCTATGGTCAGGGACAAGGGTGACGGCTAGGATTGGGGCTCTCAGCAATGGCTAAGAGGGATGAAGCCGTTTTTGAGACGAAGAAGGCTGCATGCAGAACAGATGTGAGGAGGCAGATGACGAATTCTGACTAGACATGCCAAGATTAAGATGCTTATTAGAACCCAGGTGCTACTTCAGCTAGATGAAGGTGGATATGTCAAGAAAACTGAGGCTTAGATTGCTAATTTAAAGATGGAGATAATTATAATCACCTCAAAAACAAATGTGGACATTAAGGAAATAACATATAATGAAATGCTCAACAAATATTTATTATATGAAAGCACTGATATTACATAAATGTAATAAACTTAACACTCATACAAGTAGAACGTGCTACTTGAATCTCTCTTCTTTTATACCCTTTTCAAAAATGCATATGCACATGTAAGGCCATCTGCAGTGTTTCAAGCAAGGTCTGACAGATCCATGCAAATGTTTTTATGGAACTAATAACACTTTATGTAGTAAATGCATCCCAAATTAGAAGAATTTAAACACCAACTTCCTCAAAGCTAAATTAAAATGCCATTTTGACAATACTAGAAAACTCAAGAGTTGGGCTAACCTTTTCAGGTATCCAAACACATTTACAGTGAATAGGACACTGGCAAAAGCAAAATAACTCAGGGTAAGAAAATGAAGATTCCCAGAATCAGCCATACATATAAATAAGTTTATTATATAGTAAAAGTGGCATCTCACTACATGGCACTGAAACAAAATTGTTCTCCATTTGGGAAACTATATAGTAAAAACTATATGGGGATTAAAGCACATGGGTTAATGTTCTATAAAAATTCCAAAAAATATAAAAGAGTATTTTTACAATGTTAGGATGAGGGAAGTTTTTCTGAGCATGATAGGAAATTCAGAACTCAAAAAAAGAAAAGACTGGCATATGTAATAATTATTTATTTGACTGAGAAAATAATAAATTGAATTGAAAAAACAAAAAAAGGAACAGGATGGGAGAAAAATGTCTCCAAATGAGTAAGAGGTGACAGATGATGAATCAGAGGTTCAGGGTCAAAGATAAAGGAATATGAACAAAAACATCCTAGAAGAAAATGTGATCTACAGACATAAAATAATGCCTAGCCTTATCAATCATCAAAGAAATGCAAATTAAAGTGTTTTTCCCCCTCTGATTAATGTTACACAATGATGGGACATTTTTGTCCCAATGATGGGACAGTACTGTCTTGAACTTTTCTTCAATCTAAATGTCTATCAATATTCTGATATCAACATATAGTAGAATGCTCTACCTGTGCTAAAGAAAATAAAGAAGAACTACATTTACCAACATGGAGAGAAGCTACTAAGCGAAAAATGCCTACTGCAGATGTGCAGTATAATGCGATCCCATCTTGGTAGGAAAAATGTGGTATGTAATTATGTGTGAGAGAGAGAGAGAGGCATGGTGTGGACACTAATTAGAATGACACACAAGGTAAATGTGGTTTTCTCTGGAGAGTGGGACAATACAACTTGCATTCACTTCTGTAATCTTTAAATTTTGGTGATGAGTAAGCGCTAGATTTTAATTTAAAATAAAGATCTTTAAAAAGCAAACTTGTAAGAAGGCAATTTATAGTACCCAGTTATGTTTTCAACGCACGTAGTTTTTGACTTAGCATCTTGCTCCTAAGAAATAGAAGGAAGTATATACCAACGAATGAGATACAAGGATATTTACTGTAACATAGTTTATTAATATCAAAAGAATGGAAAACCAACTAAATGCCCAGTAATTGAAGGGAAGTTTAAAAAACACTATGGAGTTATAAAAAAAACAAAAACCAAAAAAAACTGTGGAGTTATAGAATATTATGATGCCATTAGAATGACATGAATGTACTAACATCAAATGATATCTGGCACATGCTGTCTGAAAAAAAATTACAGGATGGAAAGAACAATCCATTTGAAAAGAAAATTATGCATATTACACTTACATATTTACAGACACACTAAAACACGAAAATGGTTACCTCTAGGGAGGTAGTTTGAGAACAGGGCAAGTAGAATTCACGGGAGAAATTGGAGACTTACATATTATATTCTTTTAGAGTGTTGAATTTTTAAAAAAAAAACTTAAAAGAGGAGAAAAGATTATAAACGTGTTGACTTGATGTATAAAAATATCAGCTGTAGTTGTAATTTAAAGGAAACGCCCTTTATATCATTTTGGAAAGTAAAGTATCTCTCTATAACACAATCAGCTGTTTCATAAATCTGTTATTATTCAAATATCTTATTTTAGCAGAGTGACATGCTCATAAATGAAATAATCAGCCTCACATATATAATACTGAGAATACAAATAAACATTTATATAATATAAAAATAAAATAGATCAGACCTATCGGTATGGTATATATTTTTTTCAAATCAGAAAGACTTTCATACCAGGTTCATGAGCGAGAGCATGTTGAAGAACTTTCTCTGCTTTGTCATACCATTTCAATTTTAATAAAAGCTCAGCCAGGTCATAGCAAAGAAAATTTTGTTGTCCACTTTTCAGAGCGGCTTCATAGTAAGTGATTGCCTAAACAAAATGCATTTCAGTTAGGAAAACGAGGCAATGAGAACGGTGTTAAGTGTAGATACTTTACACACTACAGACTTAAAGCACACAAAAACTGGAAAAAACCTAGGAGAAGCTTAGGCATGTACCTGCCTATCAGTTAAGTATGCCATTTTGCTTAGACAATCAAACATCAGACAAGCCAACAAGCATTTCTTATGAAAAGCAGCTAACGAAAAGTGCTTGGTGAAACTGTTTTTACCAGTTTTAGTCAAGAGGCCAGTGAACTTCAGTGAATGCAAATACTCTGCTAGTGGCTGTATATATGTTCAGTAGTTACCAGGAATAGAACAAGACATTAACAATTAAGGAAAATCCATTACCCCTACTGGGGGGGGGGGAAAGCACACAGCTTATCAAAACTGGTTCAACAGAAAGGACATCTGTTATGCTCGTCATAGAATGAAAAAGATATAACCACAGCAACTTCATCATAATTGGCTGCAGCGTTTAGGTGTAAGACGATGTCAGAAGTAAACTTTGCAAAATGCAGTGATGAAGAGACACTGAGAAAGTCTTTAACATAAATTCCAGTTTGTGAATATAAATTTGGAGTTTACAACCATCAGGATGTAAACAGTGCTTGCTAAAGACTTCTCATAGAGCAGGGTTTGAAACATTGAATCCAATAGACATATTTCAAACATATAAAGTACTTACCTTCGAATAGTTGTGGGTTTTGACAAGTGCTTTCCCAATTTTGCTTGCCAGTGTTCCATCTTTGGGATTCTGATTTAATGCCTGCTCATACGCTACTATGGCTTCTTCAGGCTAATGTTGGCGGATACAAAAAATAAGCAATGAATAAACAGCTTAGCTGGATCCCATTAAAGGGCAACATTTCTATAATTAAGCTCTATACCTGGAGTATTCACTCAGTGAGACAAATAAAGCACATATTTAAGTCTAGAAACGTTAACAATTTCAGAGAGGTGAGAGTCACTACTGTTAGGTGTAACTCATTAGTAAACACCATTTGGGCCAGTAGCTCTCTTCATTCTTCCACTTAAAAGAGACTCTTAACTTGCTTCTGGTACCATCTCTATTTCAAATGATAGTGCTGAATTATTGCATCTCAATTTGAAAACAACTTTTTTATTGTAATGGTTATTTCCTTTTACAGTGATTACTGGATTGTCATATATTAAATAACATTTAAAAATTCCTTTTAAGAGACTATGAAGCTAATCACAAAAAAGAGTTTTACCATTTTTAAAAAAAATCTGAGTTCAGTAGCATCAGAAACTTTACCTCTTGTATATTCATGTATGCATCACCAAGGAGAAGAAAAGAACGAGGGCTGGGCATTCTCTCAGCAATTTCTCTAGAAATCAGACCAACTCTATTTAGTAGAATGAATACAAATATCTTCTACACCAGCTAAATACAAGGTAAGCTCACTTATTTCAATTAACCAATAGCCTTCAGAGTACCTTCTACATTTTCAACAGTGTAACATTGAAAGAGAAAAAAGAAAAACCACCTACCCATACCCACACCCAGACTGTTTATGCTAGATCAACCCTTTTTTTTTTTCATTCAATCTTCCCATTTTCTGAAATGCAGGTAACAAGAGTACTGGTAGATAGATAGTAAACATATCAATTATACAGAAATAGGGTTTGTTATCTCTAATTCTGAAATGATGTGAGAGTGAAGGCACAAAAATATCATGTGATGCTATTGCAATGTATGGTTTCTTATTCAACTGGTCCAAAAACTATTTAAGAAGTATAATTTTATAGATGTTGAAGAATTGAAGTCTACAACTAATGTGTCAGATCTGCCTGAAACAAAGCCTGTGCTTTGAACTACGATATTACAGAGTATCCCAAACAAAGTGACCCTATTTTAAAATATTTTCCCATCAGGGAGCCTGGGTGGCTCAGTTGGTTAAGTGACTGCCTTCAGCTCAGGTCATGATCCTGGAGTCCCGGGATCGAGTCCCACATTGGGCTTCCTGCTCAGCAGGGAGTCTGCTTCTCCCTCTGACCCTCTTCCCTCTCATGCTTTCTATCTCTCATTCTCTCTCTCTCTCAAATAAATAAAATATTAAAAAAAATATTTTCCTATCATGAGAGATGACAGTTAGTGCTGAACTTTTGGAAACATAGAAAATATGATCTAGGACCTCTAATTCATCCATCTATACATGGAATCCTGCTCAGTTTCTTTGAATCACTCAGCACCTACAAAGAACCTGAGCAGTGTTCCGAGTTTGGATATTTACATAATATAGATGAACCAATGACTGAATTCATCAACATGTTGCTATGTTCTCAACAGATAAAAATGTTGATTTTCTCTTACATAAAGTGTGTGCTTATATGTTTATCTTTTTGTCTGGGGAGAAAAGAGCAACCCGTGTGTATGTCTGTGCACACACATGCACACACACGCACATGAATGTGTGTATCCCAATAACTCCTAAGGGCACGAGTGTATAATATAACTGTTAAAGTCCCTGCCCTTTCACCAAGGAAAACTTGTAATCCATACCTTGGTGTGGTATATACTAAGCCATAATTTTCTATTGCTAGAGCTGTCATGCTGAGCATTAAAAATGGCCCTGAGGGGTGCCTGGGTGGCTCAGATGGTTAAGTGTCCACCTTCAGCTCAGGTCATGATCCCAGGGTCCTGGGATTGAGCCCTACATCAGGCTCCTGGCTCAGCGGGGAGCCTGCTTCTCCTTCTCCCTCTGCCTCTCTCCCTGCTCATGCTCTATCTCTGTGTCTCAAATGAATAAATAAAATCTTAAAAAAAAAAAAAAGACCCCTGAACTGCTGTTACATTACACAGCTTTCTTAAGCTATTAGAATACACATAACTTGCTCTTGCCCATCCCAAACAGAATTGAAGTGAAATCACATCTAATGAAGGAGGACAGCTAAGAATCCAGAGCAAGCCACAGGTTGAAATAATCATAATCACTATGGTTTATGTCTTAGGGAGACTGAGTTACTTGGTTAGTGTGATTGTGGTTGGTAGCTGAACATATTAGGGAAAGGGTCTATACCGTAAAGTAGTTAAAAGAAAAGAAAAAAAGAAATTTGGGGATTAATTTTAAGAAGTGTCAAAATACAATGGGTTAAAATAATCACTTACCTATAACAAGTAATATATAACATTTTCTCTTTTCTGTGCTTCAGATAAATATCTGCCATTTTCTCTTTGGCCTCTGTGAAATAAGGCTGCTCAGCTGTAATGTTCTGAAGCATGCTTAAAGCCCGCTCCACATCTCCTTGCGCCAGAGCTAGGTCTGTGTTAGCAATGGTAACACGTAATTCTTCAGATGTCCCAGAAAATTCATGGATGGCATCTTGTAAAACTTTTGCTGCCTCATGCTGTAAAGATGAAGTTAAAATAACACTCTTTCAAAATATTCAACAAATTACATTAGAAATGAAGATTTTCTCCAAATCCAGAATGAACAGTAAATGTTAGGCTCTTCATGAAATACTGACAGATTTTTGAAAAGTACAAAAATTAAAAATTAAACTCAGAGACCAAATTCAGATGACTGTATAAATAAGTATCTGTTGGCTGAAAAGTTTTCATGACCAGGACAATGGGGGTTGATACACGAGAGCTGCTGCTACTGCAATTTACTAAGCATTTACTTTGCATCCGGCACCTAATTCTCATAGAAATTCTCTGAAGTAGTTACTATCATTATCCCCACCATGCAGTAAGGAAACTGAAATTTGGAGAGTGAAGAAGTTAACAAATGACAGACTCAGAACCCAAACTCAGGCAGCCTGACCCCAGAGCCTAAACTCTTAGCCATGTTCATCACTGCCTCCTTGATGGGATCCAGTCCACAATCCTCCCCTGTACCAAATGGCTCTTCATTAACTAGCAGATTACTTTATTCCCTATGCCAGGACCTCATTTCTGTTATGCCTCAACTGAATATATTCCCTCAGTTCCAAATCTGTACCTAGATGAATCTAAAATGTCATTTATTTTAGGACTCATCTCAACTTAAGAGATTATAAGACATTTTGATTTCAGAAATGTTAACATGTGAAAAAAAATAGTGCATTCTGGAATCAACTATCTATGGTAGAATTGGTTCTTCTTAAATATATATTTAGGTTAATGTATTAGTGAAATAGAAATTATTTTGAGATTTGGCAAGTATCTAGATACAGCCTTCTTAATTTCCACTAAAATATGAAAATAACTGATGAGCAACTGTTGCAATCTAAAAACAGATATAAATGATGTTAAGTTCCTCATTTTTTTTTTTTTTTAGATTTTACTTATTTGACAGAGCAAGAGAGGGAACACAAGCAGGGGAGTAGGAGAGGGAGAAGCAGGCTCCCCACTGAGTAGGGAGCCCGATGCAGGGGCTCGATCATGACCTGAGCTGAAGGCAGACGCTTAATGACTGAGCCACCCAGGCGCACCAGGTTCCTCATTTTTTATAAGGCTTGAATTAAAACTTGACTTACCTGTTCTCCATTTAAGCGGTGAACCTCTACCAACTCGAGAAAGATTGATAAACGAAGGTTTGCATCAACTTCGGTTTTTCTGTATTTTGATTTTGAGGAAGCTCCAATTCTCCTCATTCCTGGTAAACTCATTGCCATATGTAGAGTTTTAATTGCTTCTGCTATTTCACCCATTTTCTTTTGTGATTGAGCTTTTATCAAATGATATAAAGGATATTCTCTCACCTGAAAAAAGTAATATTCAGAAATACTTCCTTGGAGTGCTTACAATGCCAACACATAATTTACAATCCACCAAACATTAAAATAAAATAAATCTCTGAGGATAGTCTATCTGTGATCGTATACATGAGGTCTATTTCTGTCTTTTTATTAACTTTCTGACCATTTATTGTGTTAAATCAGATTCAGGCAACCTGCCACTACCTAGCATCCTCCTGGATGACAAACAAGGTGATTAAGGGCTTTTACCATGATAGAAGAGAAAACACCAAAAAAAGCTTGTAAGGCTAGCAAATATATTCTAGGAAATTTAGTTTTCAGGAAAGGAATTTATCTGGGACTTCTAATACTGATATCAAGTCATTAGATTTCTAGAAACACAGTTTTTTCCCTTTCTTTTTTTAATTTTAAGATTAAAAATCTCAGAACACTTTAGTCAAACTTGGTTTTACCCTTTGATACTACTCTGAAACACCTAGTTATGAAGACTCTATCTTTTATTTTGGGTACCAAAAGTGTATACAGAAAAAATAAGAAAATGACAAAAAGATTGAAGAAGGAGTTGAAGGAGACAATCCAGAATGAGGTGATGGGGCAGCCACCTAATGTCTAGGAAGGCTCCAATCATCCTTAAGGCTATGGCTGTAAGCCTGAGCTAGGCATCATATTTTCTGGTGGGCTCTGTGTAAATACTCATGATTCTGTTCTTCTCTCAGAGATTTCGATTCATTGGGATGGGGTACTAGCACTAGGGTGGTAATGCACCACTAGTCTTGAGAACTACTAACCTAAGAAAAAGGCACTGTCTTCTGCAAATCCTGAATTCTCCAGTCCACTGAAGGGTCCTCACATAACAGGGTTCAAAACCCTGTGAACCAAAGCAAAAGTTTGAGGAGCTCCTCCATGACTCCAGGTAGTTCAGGAAGCACCTGAACCTATGATTTTTCCTAATGCTCAGGGATATAGGATGTAACACAGAATATCTTGGCTAGAAATCTAATGCGTTTATATCCTCAAACCACATACGAACTTTCAAAATGACTAGGTGTTCTTTGATAATGACTCTAAAAAGTTATTAAAACCCACAATCCAAGAAAGAAACAAACAATAAATATAGAGTTCTTACACATAAAAATATTTGGCATAATGCTCTACAGTTTATAATTATTTTTATATACATCCATTACTGCATGTAATGCCCACTATAACTGTAAGGTGTTATTATGAGTTTTATAGAGAAGGTTCAGAGAGAGAAAAGTGGGAAAACCAGACACTGACCCCCAGGTCCTCTGTCTCCAAGTTCATATAGTTTTTTTTAATTACACAACAGCTGCCTCCACTTCTTCTCCTGCTTGTGAATCCAAACTTTTTTCCATTAAAAATAAATTTATTAGCAAAACATTATACGCAAAAATACAAAACAAGTGAACATGCAGACACTTGCTAAAGGTTCAAGGAGGGTGATATGTTTTATCCACCTGAATCTGGAATACTTACCTTAAAATTATAGCTCAGACAAAGTTCAAGTGACTGAGAACACAATTTGAATTTTTCCTGAGACAAATAAACCTGAGCTATCAGGAGATGAGCATCTGCATAAGAAGGGTTGTGTTCTAGGCAATGCTGCAGGTTATTATAAGCTGCTTCAATGTCACCTAATAAGAGAAACAAAGCATTATAATTCAAATGATTGAGAGAGAGAGATGTGAGAGAGAAGAGGGACATGAATAGTTTATGGACAGTTCCATGCCTACCTGCCCCAGGTAGCCCCTTTCTAATCTTCATGAAAGAATATACCTGTAAGTCAGGCCAGCCATAAGAAGCAAACCAGGGAAAGCTGTGAAAGGATCAGAGTCAATCACCATTGCTACTTCTGAGAGGACTATAAATGTACCTTTATTTATTTTCCTGATCAAAAAACTTTTTACTTAAAATTTCATTACAGTAAGTTTTGCAAAACACAGACATTTAAATAGCTAGAATTCTGTGCTGTCACTTATATTAACAAAGAAGATACATAGTCTTATAATCATCCTTGGCCAGAAATTTTACTGCTGTATATAAAATAACAAAAAAAGCATTAAGGATATATTCCAGACATTCAGAAATAGGAGCTATTGATGTAATATGCCTTTAAATGCCAAGTGTAATAGCCAATGTTTTGGATACACATCCTCTGTACATCTACAAGTCTTAGGTGGAAGAAAGGATCAAAATTAAAGTGACAGGAATGGTGGAATCTGTTAGGCTCAGGCTGGTAGATGGGGTAGAAAGAGGCTCTTCAGAGAAGGAAGAATATAAACTCTAGGTCCTAAAAGAAATTTCTAGTGATATAACCCACAGCATTCCACCTAAAGCCATCTCACAGACTGTGTTAAGTAGGTACAGGAACGCAGCTCCCCATTCAACCTTGCTAGGAGCATCAGGGAAGAACAGACCCTAAATTACTCTCTGTTCCATTACGCTCCTTAACCTCATCTGATACCTCAATAGACCAAACAAGTTTTACAGTTAGGGCTTCCACTTCCCAAAGGCCCAACCTACCCATGACAGAATCCATCTACATGGAAAACAGTTTTCTTAGAGACATAGGATTAATAAACAAGTAACGGGCTGAGGCTGCATAATAACATACTAAACATAGTATCAAAATTTGTCAATCAACCAACAAACATAATAAATAATATTGGATTATTCATTGTTGTGATACACTCTAACACTCAAGAACCAAGCAGGCAGAAAAGGAAATAAGAAATGGGAATGTTAAGTATAATAAACTGGTGTGCAAATTACCAGCCCATGTTCTTTACGGAGGAAAAGGATTAAGGAGATAACTTGAAGGTTACTGCTAAGGGGGAAAGCACACAGGAGAAGAATCAGGGTTTACAAGGAAGAGACTGAAGAATGTGAGGACTGAATGAATAATTGAGATTAGCATCTTTTAAAAGTGATCATGGGGGAAAGATGCGTGGTTAGTATTTAGAAGGTCACTAAATATTTAAAAATGAGAAATGGGTAATCACTGTTGCAGAAAATAGCCATATAAAAAAAGAACACAACAATATAACATTTTAATCTAAGAGCGGCCTAATTTCCTTTAAGGGAAAAATGAAAGACATTTCTGTCCTGCATGTATGTCTTTGTAACACAGAATTTGGCTGGTCTTTGTCCCAGGTTCCTGGGACAGAGTCTTAAAATCTTGGCATTTCCTGAGTGAGAGAAGTATCTTTGTTATTTGAGGTTGGCTTTGACAATTTATATAAGTGAGAAGATGAATAGTAAGCCCTAGATAGCTTATGTTAAGAATATGACTCAGTGGGGACCAGCCATGCCAGAAAGACCAACCAAGCAGAGGATGGTGTTATCTACCTGAACTGGGGAGCAGGACCCTGGAGCCTGAGTTCAATCACATGCCCAATGATTCCATATCCCTGCCTATATAGTGAACCTGGGGTGAGCTTCCCTAGTTGTTAATGCTCTCTACGTACTGTCATATATACACGTGTTGGATTGTTGATGTGTACCAACTCCACAGACAGTGAACAATGGCAGCTTCACATTTGGAACCCTCCCAGGCCTTTGCCCTGTGCATCTCTCCCTTTTGCTAGTTTGGATTAGTATCCTTTTGCTATACTAAAACTCTAATCATATGTATAGCAATTTCCCGAATTCTAGGAGTCGTTCTAGTGAACTTGAACCCGAGGGGTCATAGAAACCCCGAATTTGTAGCCAGCTAGTCAGAAGTTCAGGTGGCCTTGGCAACCCCGGAACTTATGGCTCATGTCTGTGCCCTTAACCTGTGAAGTCTGGCCCAACTCCGGGTAGTTCTGGGGTTAGAAGTCATTGTAGTTGGCAGTTTTATCAGGATACCGCTATTCAGACATACGGCAGCACTATTTTAAATGATTTAAGGCTGCTGTTTTTAAAAATGGGGTCAATATATGAGACTTTCATTTCTAGAGACTTTGGCAATTAAGAATTACTACACTGGGACTGATTTATATCAATTTTCAAAATAACAGATGTCTAAAATAAATTAATCAAAGAACTCAAAAGTCCCAGTTCAATTATTTAGTAGATAATACCAGTTCAACTCAGAGGAAAGTAGAAATTTCATGTGGCTCAACAGAACTTAACCAGAGGAAGGTATTATAGAGCCACTTCTTACATCTAGAGTATTTTCGAGATCCCAGCTTTTGAGATCATCTAGTTGTTTGTTTTTTTAACAGTTAAAATTGAGGTACAAAAAATTAGCAAAGTCAATCTTCTAACTCTCTCCATTATATATAAGAAATAATTGTTTAGGATGATACCTTTAAGTTGGTTTCTACCCCTTATGATTTTACAAATTTAATTTACTTTGCATGGTATTCATCTAGAAAAGGTACATAAATACAAGCCCCAAAGGCTGGTCTATTATGTATATAGTCACAAACCCATTTGTGTCCTAAAACAAAGGTTATATATCTGGGTGTTTTTTGTTTTTTTTTTGAGCTATACATAGTCACAGACACTAAACAGGAATTAACCAATACATTTCATAAAGGCCCCAAACCTGGTAAACCTTTCATCTGGCTATGCCAATGAGTCAATAACTATGGACTAAAGACTATAAATTCTTATTGCCATCTAAGTATCTGACGGACTTTTTTTTAAGTGGTACAACTGCATTTTCCCAGCAATTCACTTGATCAACAAATATTACATTTATTGTAATTTTTAAAGAATTAAATAGTACAGAATATTATGCGATTTTGTTTTGGATTAAAATTATTTATTTGTGCACAAGTAAAATGCATTTTATGTGACTGTTCTCCATATATATACTTAGTTTATTTCCCTTTTGTTTTTGTTAACATCAGAATAAAAAAGTTATTTTAAGTTTTTAAGGTATATTCTACCTGATAAATATTTCACTTTTGCTATTAGGAAGACAGCTTGCAGAAGACCTGGTACAGTTCTTACTATAGTCTCCAGGATTGAGGTACAACGTCTGAGAAGTGGAGAAAGAGGTTGCCCAGGACTTGCAGGCTATAAACAAAACAAATCAGCATATCATTTTATAAGTTCTAGTATTTAGTTAAAAGTGAACACACACTTTAAATTTTAGTAGAACTAGCAAAACTATGTATTTTTCCAAAATTTCTGTTATTCTACTTTTGCATATCTTTACCATAATGTGACTAATACTAATTTGTCTCCCTGGGATCTATGAACAAACCATGTAAATAATGGCTTTTATTCAGCAAAATAGTTATGAATTACACAATTACTGATTTGAAAACACGAAAGGAGCGTATTTGTTCAAAAACTGTAAAGGAAACATATTCAAAGGAAAGATAACTAAGAGGCAGAATTTCTTGCTGGAATTGAGAGTCGAGGCAATGTGAATTCTAATTCTAGACCTGCCTTGTGATTTATTCAGTTCAGTAACTTGCATTGCCCCCTAGAGTACTGTAAGATGAGTTTCTGAAAATTCTTTTTTTTCCTAGTAGATATCAGAAGGTAGAAAACACGTGCGCTACACCAAATGTCTCATACCTTCACATTTTCTGCTTCTCTGCCTGGCATGCTGAAGGTCCTCAAAGGTTTTTGTTATTTTTTTTTCTCTTTTTATTAATACGCAGTAAATATAACTAAAAGAGTACTAGAAATCTATTGTTTTAATGGCTGTCTTAATCAATGGTTACCCACTCATAAGCTAAAATGTGATATTAGAATTTAAATGTCAAATGTTCATTCTCCCTGCTTTGCCCTACTAATGCTGCTTCCTTTATTTGAAAAATAATCCTCCCCACTGTCCCCCTAAACCCCACAGGTATATAGTCTTAGCTAGAGTATGGTCTCTTACTGACAATCACTTCTACCACGAGACGCTGTTATTGACAAGAAAGTGCCACATCTCTTTGCTACCTTGTGGCACAAAAAAATGTGCAAAAATTTCAAAAGGAATTTCAAAATATGACCATTGATGCCTAGAACACCTCAACTTCTTTAAATTTCTACAGCATTTATAATCTGTGTAATAAAATTTAGCATTCTATATTATCTTATACAATCCCATAGTAGTTTCATATTTTGTTTTGCTTCTTTTATAGGGCTAGGGTGACTTAAAGATTGGAATTTTACACGTTTTCAAACAGTAATGAATACAGAGTAAACTCTTTAAAAGTATTTTTTTTCACTTGAAAACAATGAAAGTGTAGGTGATATAGTGAGGTTAAGGTTCTTTGCCACCTGCTAAGAATTATTTATTGAAAAAAATTATTTGAGACCCATCATCATTTTTACTGTAAATGCTTTCGGAGTAAAGCATATACGGACAATCTCTAAGATAACATCTGTTTGATTAAAAAAAAAAACTATATAAAAGGAGCAAGGAACAGAGCTGGAGACACAGACAAGTCTGTCTTTCTGATATTTCCCCATGGAAAACAGCATTATAAGCGCTAACTAGGTGCTATTACTCTGACAAAAGTTATATTGCAGGAACACAGAATGTCGTGGACTAGAGACACAATTACCACTTTACCACATTTCTTTCTCACCTACAATTAATTCTTAGCATAGCTGCCAGAGAAATCCTTTTAACCTGTTGAGTCAGATCATGCTGAAACCTTCTGCTGGCTCCTCTCTGTGCTCAGAGTTGATATTGGGGAAGTGACAACAACTTCTAAGGCCCTACGTGGTCTGGTATCCTCTGCTGTGACCTCCTCCTCACTCCCTCCCGGTCACATGAGTCTCCTGTGTCCCTTGAGGCCACAGCACAAGTGTTCCTGTGCCTGAGACAATCTATACCATATTTCCACGGGAACGCTTCAGGTTTTTGTTCAATTTTTACCATTTCAAAGAGGCCTAACCAGACCATCTTATCCAAAATTACCACCCCCGACCCTAGTCTGTTATTTTCTATTACATAATTGACTTGACTATATTATCTGTCTCCTCCGGCTAGTTATATATGCTTCAAGAGGGCAAAGGCTGTGGTTTATTCTTACACGACCACCTCGCCAGCTCCAAGCGGAGCCCTGGGTACTCTACAAGCATCTGTTGAATGAATTCTGAATACTGCACAAGTACTGAAAAATGTATTCCGACTCTAAGCAACTGAGAACAGATCATGACGGGGAGACTGGGATCAATCCTAGGTGTTATTCCAGAACGGTTAATTCATTTTTCTTTCTTTTCAAGTTTTTATTTAAATTCTAGTTAGTTAACATACACTGCAATATGGTTTTAGGTGTAGAATTTAGTGACTCATCACTTACATATAACACCCAGTACTCATATAACACCCAGGGCACACAAATGCCCTCCTTAATCCCCATCACCATCTAGCCCATCCCCCACCCACCTCCCCTCCAGCAACCCTCAGTTTGTTCTCTATAGTTAAGAATGGTTAATTTAAAACAGATTATGGGGTGCCTGGGTGGCTCAGTTCGTTAAGCGCCTGTTCGGCTCAGGTCATGATCCTGGAGTCCCGGGATCGAGTCCCACATCGGGCTCCCCGCTCAGTGGGGAGTCTGCTTCTCCCTCTGACCCTCCCCCCTCTCATGCTCTCTCTCATTCTCTCTCTCAAATAAATAAATAAAATCTTTAAAAAAAAATAAATAAACAAAACAGATTATGAAAGTCTGTAAAAGGACTTGGTGATCAAAACAGCAGCATGGCTTCCCTCAAGAAAGGCCATTATCCTCATTTCTTCAACACAAGGAAGCTGTAAATCAGGGAGAATGCTAAGTATTATGCTTTTAGCAATGAGGTATTTGATACTCCCTCCTAGGATACTCCTGGGCTGAATCATGAGCTGAGTACAGTAACGTTAAGTCATCTGCTTACTGTCTGTAATAAAAAGAGTACTGACTAATGGTTCTACATAAATTTGGAAAGAACTCTCTGAGAATACAATAAAAGGTTACATCTTCAGTTCTATTCAGAGGTAGATAAGGCAGATAATGGATGACAGTAAAGATCCGTATAAAACAGATGACAATCAGGATCTAAAAGAATATGGTAATCTGAAATTATGACTCTGAGGAGATAAAATTTCCTAGGGATAGAGTCTACACATGGGTCCTCAGTTGCACTGAATAATAGATCCAAGGACTTTAGTTAACTATTAATTCAACAGGGGTCAATAATAGAATATAATTCACAAAAGAAAGCTAGAGGAACACCCAGAATTAGGGAGGAAGAGGATCTGCCAAGGCCAAACCCATACACGGAACAGTGACTTACTGAGAGCTTACTAACAAAATAAAGGCTGTCCTCAGGCTCACGGCCAGGGTTCTACCTATGTCATGTCATATAAAAAATAAATGGCTAAAAACCTGGAATTGTTTAGGAGAACCATGAAAACTATTTTCTAAAATCCAAAGGTCTGTGTTATGAGTGAGAAATAACCCTTGCTTTGGCGAAGTAATTGGATTTGCTCTGTGCCACTCCGGAGAGCAGGAGGCGGACCAGGAAATGGGTTTTTTTTTTAACACAAAGCTGAGTCTGACAACATAGGAAATACAGTCTAATAGTCATAGTCATACAGTAAGAACTGCATTTTTGAATGCACCCCGGGGTTGGATGGGCATGTAATGTGGATGCTGTGGAGAAGATTCAAATATTACATGCATGTCTGAATTAAATGACTTCTAATATTTCTTCTAAACTGAAGATTTTAAGATTTTATGAACTATAAGTGAATATTTGTAAATCAATACATTATTATTTGATAGCAGTCATTGGTGTAAGTATTCTGATTTAAAAACTATTTCAACTAATATAGATATAAATACGACCATTGTAAGATGCTGATATAATCTAACATGTGAAAGACAATTTATTAGCATGTTTTATAAAAAATCATATAAGTGATGGCGAAAATATTTTCGTTGAAAATAAGTCCCAGGATTACTTACCTGCATTGGACAGAAATTCAGATATTCGGTAATAATTTCTAGCAAGAAATCAGGATTTAAGTTCTCAAAATACTGTATGCCAAGTGGTAGATCTTCTAACTGTGAAAAATGAGTGTCCAGAACGTCGTTTAACAAATTAATAACTTCCTCTTGTCGTTTATTTTTCTTCATAGCAAGAATTGCATGTAAATAGGTTAATTCCTAGAAATTAAGTAGTTGTCATTAATTACCCCATTCAGTTGTAAAGCCATTTATTTCTATTTAGATTTCAAACATTTATGAAGTGCTATTTATGTGCATTATCTGTTCGAATTTAAGTATTAGCCTGTACAAACTTTTAGAATCTTATACAAGAATATTTAAAGTCTAATTCTGTGTGGAGGTAAGTTAGTAGATGCAATTATGTATTAAAATTAGTGTATATTAGTCCTGAAAGCCATTACTATTACTAAAATTTAAAATCTCGTATTTTATAAATAGTACCTAGGATCTACCATCTGATAAAATAAAACACTGTACCGCAGATTTTCCAATAGACTGCTGAATTTCCCTAAGGAATTCTAGCTGCTGATCTGCATCCTGTAACTGCCATTCAATTAACTGACATCGGACAAATCCTAAAACCAAACAGGACAAAAACAGTCAAAGTCCACATCAGTTCAGGCATGTACAGTTCAAGCTAACACAAACATTAATGAAACAGATTTTCCCTCCATAATATATTAAAGTATTAATCATTATAATAAAGTATAATAGACTAAAGTAATACAACTTCAGATTTAAGGAAAAAAAGAATAAAAGAAAATAAAATGGGCAGCTTTGTACCCAAATAAAATCAGTTACTAAGAAATTCAGAATTTATAGGAACTATCTCATAAAAATCTATTCTCAAGATAGTTAAGAAATAAAAACTTCATTTTTGAAGACATGTTTTTTTTTTCTATTGTGGATAATGGAGGACAGTTTAATTTTAGAAAACCACAACACACATTTTTTTCTCCTTTAACAGCAGGTATTAAAGGAATTATGACTTGCATCTCTCTGAGGAACATTTAGAAAGAGCTGTCATACCTGTCAGTGCAGGGACGCTAGTTTCATCAAGTGTCATGGCGGTCTTATACCACTTCAATGCCTCTTTAACTTTTCCTTGTAAAATCATTTGGTATCCAAGTTCTGTAGCAAATTCTGATTGCTGAGGGGCTAAACTAAAAGCTCTTTCTAGTAATCTCTGAATTTTTTGAAGAATGAGTTGACTTCGCCCACACTAAAAAGAAAAAAGAAATTTTAGACTAGAAAGTCAAACACTTCTACTCAAGTGGGAGGATTATTTTTTCTTAAAGATACAAATTATTTGTACTTCATAGAAATAGAATGAAAAAATAAAAGTATTTAATAATCAAATAAAACTTCTCTATTTACTAACTAGACAGTACAGCAAAAGTTTATATCCTAGCAGAACTTAAAATCCTAATGAGCTATTTTAAACAACAGCTTCTTGAAAAGTATACTCTAATGAAGTTGCTGTACATTTTTTAGAACTTTTTCTACTTTTCAAACTTTTTAAAACTGTCTCATGATTGTTTCACAAATTAGACAAGAAAATTGTTTTATAAATTGGTTTATATATATATTAATCTAATCAAAACTTAAGACAAGGATTTGCTTTCCCCCTAAGGAGAAGGTATGCCACCAGGGAGAATATTTTAAAAGATCACGCATTAGAATCTTTATGAACAAAGCTTCAAAAAAATTTCAAGAAATGGCAACTCTGCTGAAGTATGTAATGTTCTAACATAATAACTTTTAAGAGTAAAATATTAAACTGCTTGAATTTTTGTAAGCTTGTTTAAAAACTAATCAAAATAAATTATCTAACAATAAAGTAAATAAAAAAGGTAAATACCTTCCTTAATTCAAACTTTTGTAATAGCACAGGATTTTTTTCCCCTCTACATTTCACACAATCTGACAATCTGTTTTTTAACAAAAGAATTCAGTTTCAACGTCATTTAATAATTAAGATCCTTGATTTTTTTCCTTCAATTTTATGTCTAGTAGTTCACTTGTGTATACAGTTTTCCTTATTTTTTTTTAGTTTAATTAAGAACTTTTCACTCCTCTCATTCCTTGTATTGAGATTCTGTAGTATTTTTCTGTTCCATTCCTGATGATCTTCTTATTGGATGTTGTAAGAGAAACATTTCTTTACTAGTATTATTAAAAAAAAAAAAAAAAAAAAAGATCCCAGCCATTTTCCCCACCAAAATTGTCTCTTATCCATGTTAAAACTGTTTTTCAAATACAACTGACTCTTGAATAACTCAGGGGTGAGGGTGCTGTCACCCACGCCCTACCCCCTTCTCCCGCACCACACAGTTGAAAATCTGCATATAGGGGTGCCTGGGTGGCTCAGTCGTTAAGTGTCTGCCTTTGGCTCAGGTCATGATCCCAGGGTTCTGGAACTGAGCCCCGCATTGGGATCCCTGCTCAGCAGGAAGCCTGCTTCTCCCTCTCCCACTCCCCATGCTTGTGTTCCCTCTCTGGCTGTCTCTGTCAAATAAATAAATAAAATCTTTAAAAAAAAAAAAAAATCTGCATATAATTTTTGACTTCCCAAACACTTAACTATTAATAGCTTACACTGACCACACCTTCCTGATAACCAAAACAGTCCATTAACACATATTTTGTATGTTATATATTCTTACAATAAAGTTAGAGAAAAGAAAATCATAAGGAAAATTCATTTACAATACTGTATTGATTGAATACATCTGCATTAAGTGGACTCACACAGTTCAAACTTGTGTTGTTCAAGGGTCAACTGTAGTTTCAAAAAACAAAATAAAGAATAACCCTAGTTATAAATCCTATGCTCTGATTAATGACTTCCCACTTCCTCTGGAATTTCCCACTTCCCTATCCTTAAAGGCTCCGCAAGGGCCACTTCCATGAAACCTCCATTATGCCTTCTTATGGTTGGAAATCATATCTCCTCTGAACTGACAGGATTTCCTAAGACTGTATCACATATTTACATACATATGGTATTTTCATTCTAGGCCATATACTCTTTGATGCCTCAACCTTTGTGACTTGCTTTATATTCCCAGGCACAGATAACAGAGCTCTGTTACATAGCAGGCTCTCTTACAGTTCTGCTGAAGGCTACTGTGATCTTATAAAAAAGTTGAGCATTCTGTGGTTCCATGGCATCCAATGCATTCTCTAAGTTTTCCAGCATAGTGGCAGCCTAAAACAAAAGTATCAGTATAATTTGAAAATAAGAAAAAAAGAATACATGACATATACACTAATAAGTATTAATATTAAAAAAAATCCTTGCTTTTACAAATTCCCTCTTGTCCAGTGAAATCTATGTTTCGAAATGTATTAAAAGTTCTTTTAAAAAGCTCAAGAATTATGAATAAAGAATTGAGTTTTAAGATGTGTTTTTTAGGGGTCCCTGGCAGGCTCAGTCAGAGAACATGAGGCTCTTGATCTCGGGGTCATGAGTTGGAGTCCCACATTGGGTATGGAAATTACTTACATAAATAAAACGTAAAATAAAATAAATAAAATGTGCTTTTAAAATATTTGTTATTAAATGGAAACCTCTGGGTAGATAAAGATACCCATAATATTCAATTAACTATATATGCGAAGCTCCCTCTCCAATCATTAGTTCATGACACACGAGATATGAAAAATAACATATAATTATAAACATTAATATTATATGAGGTCAGATTTTGGATTACCTATATAGTCTGGTTTATACTTAAAATATTTTCTAGAATAGAAAAATCATCAAGACACTGAAAGTAATTTCAATGCCTGGAAAATTTACTAAAGAGTTGTCCCCAGTAAAATTCCTCTGGTATTTACTGAAGAACTTAGTTGCCGTCACATTTAACAATTTAACCAGTTTAATTTACCCAATGAAACACAATTCACATCTACTACTTATTATAATACTATTTGCTTCAGACTGGATTTTGGCATTCCATAACCCAGTACATAATCAATGTGCTCATTACTAGAGAAACATGAATCTTATTATAAGGTCCGGTCCAATGGGATGTCATCCTAAGCCCATTTAAATTATGCAAACTCAGGTGAACTGTAAAAAAACTAAGAATTATATTTTGCATATGTATTCTTTCATACCTAGCACCACCAGTTACATTAATCATGTATATTACTGTATAGGAGTTTTATGTAGGAAACCACATATACTGTAATTAATGATTTAAGGAATTTTCAAGGTATTTTAACTATTCAATATTTTTGCTTTATTAGTTGATTTAAGAAGCTCATCACTGTATTAAAGTGTATTTCTAGGAATCAAGGAAAAACTACCATGGCATACATTCTGAAAGAGCTCTTCAAGGCTCTGATGTATGGGCATATGTGTGTGTAACTACATATTTTTTAATACAGGAAATTTAAATAATACAACTTACCTTCTCTATGTCCCCCTCCCTACACAAATAGTAAAGAGCCAGGATTCTTAGTGCTTCCACATTTTGATTATCCTGAAGCATTAACCTGCAGAAAAACATTTCACTTAATGTTCAAATAAACTTAATGTGGTTTTTTTATTTGAGGGTTTGAAAGGACAGTTTGCTGGTCTGACTATTCCACTGTCTAAATAAGAATTTTAATCAGTAAGATAGCATATCCTTTATGAAAATTATCAACCTCATTATTTAAGCTAAAAAAAATCTCTGAATCTTTAATATGTTTTAAAAAGATAGGAATAGATTGTATCAGTCTCTTTAAATCCTTTGGCAATCCTAAATAAAGTATTAGTTAACCATATCCAACAGTATATTAAAAGAATAATTTGAGGCACCTGGGTAGCTCAGTTGGTTAAGTGTCTGATTCTTGACTGCAGCTCAGGTCATGATCTCAGGATTATGAGACAGAGCCCTACATCAGGCTCCGCATGGGGTGTAGAGCCTGCTTAAGATTCTCTCTCTCCCTCCCCCCCCCAACCCTCTCCCTCTCAGAAAAAAAAAGAATTCACCCTGACCAGGAAGATGTATTACAAGAATTGCAGGAATGAAAAGATGGGTTAAACATTTAAAAATCTGTTAATGTAATTCACATTAAAACAGATTCCTATGTGAGAAAAACAAATCAGAAAAAAATCAGTAACAACTCCCCTTTCCCCAAAAAAACATAAACTTAGTAAAAAATATGCAAAAGCTATATAAATTCCTAAACTTTACTCAAACACATTTGAAAAACTGAACAAATGGGGTAACTAACACACTAGGTTTCTTCTTATCACGAATGGTGTGGTACATTGAATTATTAGCTTCAATCTTCCCAGCTTCCCTTAATACATGCTTTCAGCCATGAAAGTGAGCAGTTCCTCCCATAAATGCTGACATGTACTTTACTGCTTCTTGGCTATGGACTTGGGACGTTTTCCTTATTTGGTCAATGGAACGTGAATAGGAATGGCAGTGTGCCACCCCAAAGTTTCAGAGGCACTGAATATTTCTGCCTGTCCTCTTGCATCTCTGCTATCACCATGAGAAGAGTTTCCTCTGGGTAGCTGCTGCTCTCTGGCTTGAACCCAGAGAAGAATACCCTTAGAGCTGACCAGAGACCAAACTGCAATGAGGTGCTACACCCAGCCAGCTGGATCTAAAATTTGAAGCAGAACCCCAGGCAAGCCTGGTTGAGGTCAGATGATCCCTACCAAAGTGAGAAATGAGTGCTTATAGTCATATGCCCTGAGATCTGTAGTTGTTTGCTATGCCTCAATAGCTGCCCCATGATAATACTCATTTTTGGTTAAAAAAAATTTTTCCCCAAATAATCTATAGATTTAATGCAATTCAAACCAAAATCTTATGTTTTTTTTTTTTAACTTGGTAAGTTAATTCTGACAGTCAATTGCAAAAGAAGAGCCAAGAAAACTATCGAAAAAGAAACATGATGGAGAACTTGCCCTAAAAAATATAAAAATCCATTAAAAATATAGGAAAGAATAGACCCAGTTTAAAAAAAAAAAGGACCAGTCAGCATACGGGGAGGGTGGGGAGGGGAATAGCTTTTGGTATTAAAAAGATGCTCAATCTCAACATAATTGAAGAAATGAAAATAAAAATAAAGTTTTATTCTACCAGATTCTACCACTTTTATTCTATCAGATAGTTAAAAACAAAAACACCACACCAATAGCCAGAATTAATAAGGAAGGGTGAGGGGGCATCCAGTAGACTACGGATGGGAGTATAAATTCTTAGGAGAACAATTTGGTAGTGTCTTCCAGAATTTCAAACATGCATACCTGAGGTAGAGACTGCAATCTGTCCCCTCAAATCCATTCTCTCTTCATTTGCTTGGGCACACAGCTAGCCTACATCTTCCTGTCACCTTTGCAATTAGATGTGGCCCATGGGAGACCAAGCACCGTATGCCACTTCTGGGCCTGGGCTTTAAAGAAAAGTGGAATGACTCCACCCTCTTTCCCTTTGTACCAGCTGGATAGCAATGTCATGAGGTTTTAGGACAAGGCAGAGTTGCAAGATGGAAAGGGACTAGGTCCCTTAATGACGGTGTGGAGGAAGGCTGCCTGATCAAGATTTACACCCACTCAAAATAGTTACATATCACAAGAAAAATTCTGTGTTTAGATCTTTTTTTTTTTTTTTTTTTTTAGGAGCTTAGCCTATCCTAACAAATAAGATTCCCTTTAACTCAGTAATCCCTCATTTGGGAAACATCCTCCAGAAATACACAAAATGTGTATAAAGGGGTGTGTGTGTATAGGCCTAAATGTCTACCAATGAGGAAAGATAAATTATTTGTATGTTTATTTTATAGATGTTTCCATTGTTAAAAAAGAACTATGTATATCTGTGTGAATGGATATAAAAGAACATCCACAAAATACTAAGTTAAAGAAAAATCAAGTTTAGGGGCACCTGGGTGGCGCAGTTGGTTAAGTATCTAACTCTTGGTTTCAGCTCAGGTAGTGATCTCAGGGTTGTGAGATCAAGCCCTGCACTGGGCTCCGCGCTCAGCACTGAGTCGCCTTGAGTTTTCTCTCCCTCTCCCTCTGTCCCTCCCCACCAGAACATGTACTCTCTAAAATAAAACTTAAAAAAAAAAAAAGAAAAATCAAGTTTAAAAACTATATAACAAGTCTATTTTTTACACACATCCCCCAAAATATATTTTTTATGTACTGATACTCCCCTCACCCCCTCACTCACACACAGTGCCTAAAAATCTAGAAAAATATAAATATCAGTTACTAATGTCCAAATTGTGGCCTCCAAATATCATTTCCCACTAAAAGGGATTAGACTGCGTTCCACAATGCCTAATACCTGTGTGGGGCAGCAAATATACAGAAGTACTCCGGTATATCTTGCTCTCTACCAAATAGCAAGGAAACTATCAAGGACTATGAGGATCATATGGAAAGGACTTAAGAACTAACTTGAGGAGGCTACCAAGAGCCAAAGATGAGATAATTTAAGCAATTTTAATAACCAAAATGGTTAGAAACATTTAAGTTTAATCCATGTCATATAAACAAATCCAAACTACTAATCAGTCACTACTGCAGGATGCCAGGGAATTTTTAAACTTTTTTTGGTTTTTTGAAACCCAGAAATAAAAGACTCAAGCACTTATCCAATTTTTCTTATATGAACTATAACACCAGATAACCACCAGTAGATTAGAAGGTTTTTTTTTAATAGTATTCCAGCTAAGAAATGAAGAAAGAATGATATAACCATATTAATCCTACAGCACCCACATACTGAGCACAAATTTCTGAGCCACCTGGGTGGCTCAGTCAGGTAAGTGTCCAACTCTTGATTTTGGCTCAGGTCACGTTCTTGGGGCTGGGAGATCGAGCCCCGCACTGGGTGTTGGAGGCCGCTTAGGATTCTCTCTCTCCATCTGGCCCTCCCCCCACTACCTCTCTTAAAAAGAGAAAATTCTGCTAATAGCACAAAAAGACAAGCAAAGATTATGTCCCTTTGATGAAAGAACACATCACCACTTACTAAATAATTGCAAAAAAAAATTGAACATGAATCTAACCAAGCCTCTATATCCAGTACCAATTTATAGGAAATTCATAGGATAGCAACAAGTTATACGGTATATGGCATGTAGTCAATAAAATTCGTATGTAAAACCTACAGGATAAAAGACTGGTTTCTTTAACTTACACATCACAAAAAAAAAAAAAAGAGGTGGGAGAAGTGGGAGGCAGATGGAGGGAGAAAGAAGGAAAATGAGAAGGGGCGGAGGGAGAAAAGGAATCCTCCAATGACTTCACACTTCAGAAGAAAAATCCAAACCCTTAAGATGACCAAGACCTTTCAAATGCTGGCTCCCTAAGACCTCTCACATCCTGGCTCCCCTGCTCCACCCTTCTGCTCTGACTTCACTGTCCAGTCATTTTATCTCCTCCCACTCCTTAAAAATATGACACAAACTTTTGCCTCAAGGTTTTCGCACTTGTTTTTCCTTCTTTCTCTAAAGTCTTCTTCCAGATAGCTGCATGGCTTGCTCCTTTAGTTCAAACACCATCTGCTCACTGAGGCCTTCTTTGGCCATCCCATCAAATGGAACCCTTCCCCCGACTCCCTATTTCACTTTCCAGTTTTATCTTTTCTCCATAGCACTTATAACTCTCTAACATACTACATAACCTCTTATTTGTTCTGCTTTTTATATGGTTCCTATCATTTGAATATAAGCTTCACAAGGGCAGGGACATTTTCCATAAAAGAGTGTCTTAGAACAGCTATTCAGATATTTATATAAATCAATAAATTGAGTTTTTAAAAATAATGCAATGTTAAGTTCTTCAATTCTATATTGTTTGAAAAAATCAAACTTAAAATATGAAAAAATCAAACTTAAAATATGATAAAAATATATAGTTGTTTTTTTTTTTTTCCTGGAAATTATAACCAGATCCAAAGGTACTTGTATTATCTTTTTTTACTTAACCTGTGTGCTGTTTCAACAGTCTGGTCCCAATCCTGTAAGGCAAGTTGTAGTTTCATTTTCTTTACAAAAGCAGGAAGGAAACTTGGAAAGTTCACTATTATCTGGTTCACAGTCTCCAGAGCACCAGAATAATTCTGGCTCATCTCAAGGCATTGTGCCTAATGGGAGAAAAAACGTGGTATCAAAACTGTGATCATACATACCAAGGTTCTCACAACAGTTATCCTGGAAGACATACAATACTAGTGTTTAACATATTCTTTCTATATTCTTGTTTTCTGACTTTTCTGTAGGGAACAGTTATTTTTATAATGAGAAATACAAAACAAGTTTTTAACAAAACAAAAATTTTCAAACATTACAAAACAATAAAAATATTTTATGTAATTGACTTTGTTATAAAACCCTAATTTAAATAACTAGAACAGAAAAATTATCTTTTAGAATAAAATATTTCTAGGCTATTTGCAAATGGAATCTAAAATGAAGAGATTTTGTATGTTTTTTTCAAAAAATTACTTTCAGGCTAAAGAAGATAAGACTTTAAAAAATAAGCAAAATAAAGTTCAAGCAACTCCTTCTAGCTCAACATTTTCAATTCTAGAAAGTATTTTAAGGAAATAATTGAATAAGACCACACAAAATATAGATTATAGTTATGGCAGATTTCTAATAGATATAATGGAAAAAATAAAAATAATCCAAAATGTCCATACAGGATTAAATTATAGCCTATCTATTTAATCAAATTTTAGGTGGTTATGTGGATTTGTAGATCTGTATTTACTGACATGAAGAGATGTCATCTATGATGCAATAGTTTAATTAGTTATCTTTAATGGTGATATTTATTCTTAATTCAGATATTACTGAATTGTGAATATTTTTTACAATGTCTATGTATTACTTTCATAGTCAGAAAAAATAAAGCTATAGAGTTACTGCTTTAAGAAAAGATATGAGGCATATTTATCACATATCAGATTTTTAAAAATTTGCTTCGAGATCTCCTTTAGGAATAAATTTAGTCCTGGAATATCTCAGTTCAAAATGAGCATCCAGTCTCAAAAAATGTAATATAATCCTAAAATTGGTTTGAGATTATATTTTCATATATATTCCCATATAATTATATTCCCATATAAAGTCTGAGAACCATCCAAAGATGCCATTATGTCAAAATAAATTACTATTAAAATTTCTGAATAGCTGAGAAAGATTAATGCAGAGCATTTTTTCAAATTACATGTATCTTTAGAATCTGCCTAAATAGCGGGTAATGTAAAAAAAGAAAATCATGTTAAAAGACCACATCTATTACTTCCTTAGACTATCATCTCCCATATGATGCCACATACATATTAAATGAAACTAAATTTGCTGTGTATTTGGTTCACATCATTCCAAGTTGGCATTAGGCTAATGCAAACATCCTCTATTGAATTAATTGAAAAATAAATACATAATTGGGATGGGTTGTAGCAGAAAAAGAATTTAAACCAATCTTAAGTATTGGAGGAAAAAGGTAAGTCCCTCCTAAAATATATTAACACCTGAAACAGCCCCACCTTAGCAGGTTATCAACTAGCTTTTCTTTAAGAAATAGGGAGGAGGAGAAATGATCAAAAAAAACTTTTTTAAAAACTTGATAAACACACAATTCCTCTAGCAGTGCCTTTAGGTAAAACTTGACTCCAATCAGCTGGAATGCTAGTTGTACCCCAGGCGCGTATCTGAACAAGCTCACTAGCCACAGACATTGACAAGAGTGATGAGGGGATATTAACAACAGCCAAGACACTAATCTCTCTTCTTCCTTTTTATCCTCCCAATTACTGCTTATCTAACAAGGTGTTTTCCTAACATATACATTTAATTTCTTGTTGCCAAATCAAAATTTGAAAAGTTTTAAGGCGTTCTAAAGGCATCAAGGGAACTGAAGAAAGGCCCGAATTATACATTTCTACCTACCAATGATTTCTAATGACTCCACCAATTAATTGCTCATCCCTCACAATATAAGTCAGGTCATACTGTTTCTCTTTTCACCGGCTGCCAATCTGGTTCAAATTAAAAGCCAAAGGCTTTATACAACCAGCCCGGCCGCTCATCCCCCCATGCCCACCTGCCCCCACGCCCACCTGCCCCCACACCCACCTGCTTTTCCTCCAGCCTCTTCTAACCTCCGCTTTGCTCATTCCACTTTCATCTCCTGGTCTCCCAGCAATACCCTGAACATGCCTTAAGGTATTTCAACTTGTTATCCCCTCTATTTGTAATGCTTTCCTGCAGGAGCCCAGAGCTTCAGCTCTCACCTCCTATATATGTCTTTGCTCAAATGTCACTTTTCCTGACCACATCATTTGAACCTACAAATTCATAACCCAGCTTTACATCTCCCCTTTACCTGATTTATTTATTTTTCCATTGCACTTATCACCTTCTAATACACTACATAACTTATTCATTTTTTATTATGTTATGTTAATCACCATATATTACATCATTAGTTTTTGAGGTTTACTTATTTATTTTATTGTCTATCTTCAACAATAGAGTATAAGCTCCAAAAAGCAAGAAGTTTTATTTTGCTTCAGGGTATCCCTACTACCTAGAGTGATGCCTTGCACATATTAGACTATAAATGTTTAGTGAGTAAATAATATAGGAACCACCACCACCAACAATTAAAACCAATCAAGATTTAGGAATTTGGTAAGGAATACATCTCTCTAGCTTGTTGTTCACTGTCCTATACAAATAAAATCCAGTCCCTCCCATAATTGAGAGCTGAAAGAAGTAACATGACAATTACTATCTTTTTTGAGCTACTCATTTTGTTGGGTTTCAAATATATTATGAATAAATTTTAAAACATGATTTATTTACCCTCACTCCAACTCACCTTACCCAGCAGAGCAAAAATATCATTTCCATCTTGTAATCCCTCTTCAAAATATCTCAGTGCTTTTTTAGTATAAGGTTCTTTTCCTCTTGTGATATCAAGCCATGCTCTCAAAACCTGTCCCTATAGAATGAAAAATTCTAATCATACTTTCATTTTACTGGAAATGAAAGAAATAAATGTTGATGAAAGAGGTAAACCTAACATCCTTTTTTGTGATGAGTAACAAAAAATCACTCTGTCAAAAATGTTATGAATAATAAACATGTTCAGTAAAATTGTTTTCAAACCTTTCCAGCCTAAGTCTTAGGAACCGTTATGTATTTCAGCCCTTAAGGTTACCACGTATTCAATATTAATATTAAGAAACTTGTCAAACATTCCGTTAATCCTAAATAACCAATATTCTTACCTGGGACTTTGCTAGTAAATTATTTTAGTATTTGTGCCGCTGAAGCGAGCACTAGTAAATTATTAATAATAATTGTTAAACATGTAATTCAAAACACAAACAAGAATCCATTACCTCTTTTTTGGGCAAACAGACCAAGTGAACTAAGATGGAAAAACAGAAGTGTCTTGCTTGATACATATTAAAAGTTAAGATAATCTGGCAACTATCTTAATCCTTGTGACTAGTCCAGTGAGTTCCAAATGAAAGGACAAATGACCTCAAAAACCAAAGACTGAAGAAGTCATGGGTGTTTACTTTCAGAAATGCTAGTGAGTCAGCAGGTTATAAGGTTTTTAGGATTAGAAAGAAGATGGATACATGTTACTGTACTTCTCAGTGTCCAAAAAAATTGTACAATCTGTTCTTCTATCAAAAAATTTCTAGGTTAACTCATAAACTTATCAATCTTTAAGATTATATTTACCTCCCTGCATTTCACTTGAAAAGAAAGATATGAATACTAAAACAATGCTATTTCTCTCTTTTTTAAAGATTTTATTTACTTGAGAGGGCAGGCATGCACATGTGGTAGGAGCAGGGGTGGAGGCAAAAAGAGCGGGAGAGGGACAGCAGGCCCCTCACTGAGCGGGGAGCTGGATGCAGGGCTGGATCCCAGGACCCCAGGATCTTAAACTGAGCCGAGGGCAGAGATTTAACCCACTGAGCCACCCAGGCGCCTCTAAAATAATGCTCTTTCTACTCACTAGATCAATGTTCTGTATTTGAATCATTTCAACTATTGTCTCTGTGTGGATGATGCCCAGCCTTTTTTCTATTCCAATACCTCGTCTAAACTTTTCTTTTTCCAAAAGCTCATCTACTATCTCCATCACACTGTTCTACCAGAGATGGACACACAGCATGTCTGGAACCAAATATACTACCCCCTCCAAGATTACCTTCTTATCCCTATAGTCTCTGTTCATGTTAACCTGAACCACGGTCTCTGAACTGTCCAGGCTTAAGACCTCAGAGAGACATCCTTGATATCTGACACCTCAAAATCTTGCCCCTGCCACTTATAATCAGTTGACAGCTCTTGTGGGTATTTAATAATTTTCAAACTCATACCCATGGTACAATATTTTAGTCTAGGCTCACAAAACCTTCTGTCAGAAAGCATGTACTACCATTTTTGGGGCTGCCCTCTAGTTTCTCCCCAGGCCAGTTCATCCTATAAACCATCATTAAATCAGTCTTGTGAATTTGCACTCTTAATAATACCACTGCCACGATTATGTTTAAAAACCTCAATAACGGGGAGGCCTCGGTGGCTCAGTTGGTTAAGCGTCTGCCTTCAGCTCAGGTCATGATCCCAGGGTCCTGGGATTGAGTCCCGCATTGGGCTCCCTGCTCAGCGAGGAGCCTACTTCTCCCTCTGTCTGCCATTCCCCCTGCATGTGCTCACTCTCTCTCTCTCTGACAAATAAATAAATCTTAAAAAAAAAAACAAAAAACCTCAATGACCTCTCCATTGCCTATCAAATTAGATATAAATATGTGTAGCTAGCTGTTAAGGCCCTTCACTTTGTCCCAACCCACCTCCCTAAGCTTTTCTTCCACCCTCTTTATCTATGCACCCAGTGTTTCTGTCAAATGTGAGCTTCTCACTGTACCCAGAACCAACACATCTCCTTGTTTTTCTTATTTCCATTATTTCCCACCTTGGGAGTACTGCTTCCCTTTTCCATCATCTTTGCATTTGGAAACTGTATCCATCTGTCAGGTTTCAGCTCAAATGCTACTTCCTTCAAGAAATTCTTCCTCATTCTCCTAACACTTATAGATGCAATCTCTCCTTAAATTCTTAGAATAATGCCTAGCACAAAGTAAGTGAGCAATAACTGTTAATTATTATTTTATATTTTAATCACATGTCTCTCATACCACTTATAAATGTTCTCATAGAATTAGCTGGGTATGTGCTCTATGACACTACTAAACTGATCCAACCATGTAAGTAAAGTTTATGTATTCCTGATCTTTGTATCACTAACAGTGCAAATATCAGTGCCTTGTACCTAGAGTTCAATAAGGAAAGTGAGAGGAAAAAGAGATAAGGAAGGAAGGGAGGAAAGGAACCAGGGAGGAATCTTTTAAAGAGTTAATAAACAGCATAAAAACAAACAATGTGAGACAACCACAATTTTACAAGATAAAGCTTTTACAATCTTTTACAATAGTTTTGTAATATTTACAATATTTACAAAATATTAAAATAAAGCTATTTATAAAATGAGAATAGAGTAGAATAACAAGGAATACTACTGAAAATATAAGCTTCTTTTACTAGTGTATCTACTTCAAAATAAGAAACTCAGTTACCTCTTTATTGCCATTTGACATTTTGATCATTCTGTCAATATACTCCCTCGCCTTGTCATGACGGCCAATGTGCCATAGAAATAAGCCTGCATGGTACAAAGCTTTCGGCCCAGCTCCTTTACGTTGCTCCTTTACTCTGGCATCTGATTCCAGAATAGCTTCTCTATCTAGGAGGGGAAAAGAGGCATTAAATGAAAATTAAATTCCAGATCAACTGTTCATAATGGGTCAATTAACAGTGCACAGAATATAGTTCTCTCTACAGCACCACTGTCTAACAGAAATAAAATACAAGCCACATCTGTAACTTAAAATTTCCTAGTAGCCACATCAAAGTAGCAAAAAGAAACAAGTAAACCTGATTTCATAATACATTTTATTTAACCTAATATATCCAAGTTACCATTCCAACACAAAATTGACATGAAAATTGAGATTTTTTTTTATTAAATTTTTAAAATCTCCTATGTATCTTATACAAAGTATATCTCAATTATGATGCTAAATTTTCTTCAAAAATACTTGATGTGGGATGCCTGGGTGGCTTAGTCCATTAAGCATCTGCCTTCAGCTCAGGTTATGATCTTAGGATCCCGGGATCGAGTCCTGTGTCAGGCTCCCTGCTCAGCAGGGAGTCTGCTTCTCCCTCTGCCCCACCCCCTCTCATGCTCTCTCTCTCTCTCAATAAAAAGTTTAATAAAAAATACTTGATTTGTACTTAAGAGTCCATAAAATTTATAGCTAAAAATAGCAGATTCAAATATTCACTATTCCAAGCATAACTTTTCTAATAACTGAATCAAATTATCAGTTTTAAATTTACATTTAATTAGAATTAAATGTGTATTTTAAATTCAGTCTCTCAAACTAGATACATTTCAAGTACTCAGCAGCCATGTGGTTAATGACCACTGTAATGTACACTATAGTTCTACAGTTTATGTCATTCTCAAGATCTAAAGGCTAAATATGCCAATTTTTTTTAATAATAAGACTTGAAAAAATTAGCAATGATTCTAAAATTATTAGGGGCAAATCCAAAACTAGTGCTCAAATTACCCAATCCCCTAATCCAATTCTAAAATATGTAAACATTCCTGGCTATTGTCATAGCCCAGTGAAAGGTAATATAATTACTATTGATTTACATGGTTTAATACCGACCGCTTGGCAGCTCCCTTACAAAGATGGTCTACCTCTAATAACTTTAACCATTAAATCTATTAGGTACGTACGTAGGACACAAATGTCAATTGGATCCAAATCCTGAATTGAATCAGAATATGGATCAGCTATGCAGTAAGTTTTAAGAAATGTCAAAGTTGAAGGCTGTGATTCTAACCAACTATGTTTCTGGAAATACCAGAAAACGGTATTATCTCTTCCTTTTATCTCTAATGATACCAATGTAAACTTACATTATGAGTTCACGAAACAAAATTGTTTTTGGAAGGCTACAGATTGCCTGGCAAGAAGACCCTCCAACACACCCACTTGAACACCTTCGTAAGTTTTCATTAAATAGTCATGATACAGAAAGAGAACTCATCAGGGCAGGGGCAGGATTTGTACTTCCCTGCCAGATGTCCATCAAGTCCCAAGTGGGGCATCTGTTAGCTGTGACACCATCAGCACAAAGCTGGCTCTTACCAGATATCAGCTCAAGTTCTTAAAGCACGACAGCCCTTTTATAATCAGGGCTTATGTCAGCATTTAGAAAGAATGAACATGAACAATCTAGGGCCTTCCTAGGCAATACTGATGGACATCTGGGTCTTTCCTGAGCTTAAGCCCACTCAGAATCATCTATGGTAGAAAGTAGAGTCAGTACTCAGGTGTTTCTAAATAGTATTTCTGCCTCCATCTTTTTACTGTCCTGGAAATCACATTTCCCAGCAGAACCAACACCCGTTGAGAATAACCAATGAAATGAAAACGTGACTCTAAGAGGAAAATATTTTGTACTAATTTGCTTTTTAGATTTACTGGCTATATCTCTCTCTGCAAAGTCTCTGCTCCACCTAATACACTCCTGCTGGATCAGAGACCCACACAAGAGCCTAATCCTGAACCTTCAACATATTTCCCATCGATTTAGCCTGTCTGACAAATATGCTTTATATTCAAATCCTACTTGCCCTTCAAAGACCAGATTAAGGCCCCATCTTCCACAAAACCTCCACAGCCTTCTACGGAATAAGAGTACATATCATTTTCAGTTAATTATGGACTTGTTTTCTCATAATTTTATTTAATAGTAACATTAGCATTTAACTTCTGTGGGTTTTACATTTTCTTTTCTTCACTAGACTATAAACTTGATGTCATGGACCACTTTTTACAATTCTTTTGTATTCTCTAACTATATCTGACATAATCCCTTGCAGAAAGTAAGCATCTAGTCATCAGATTTGTTTACTTGTTACACATATTAATGTTTTAAATAACTTTTTGTTCATTTGTGCAAGTGTATGTGAGGTGAAGGAGGTATGTGATACTTTGCTCAGGAAAAAAATTTTCTAATATTAAAAAAAAATTCTGTGACATCTGATTATCGTCTAATTATTTGAAACATGACCTATATTTACAATGCCATTAGCTGTTAGTGAATGTATATGAAAGAATACAATACTATTTCCTCTTTATTACCTATAATTATGATATTCTGCTTCCACCATTAAGATCCACCATATATTGACATTTCACACAATTTTAATTGCTGGTTTATGCATAAAGTTCTATCATCTACTTATATTTCCCAACCTACTACTGGATAAAAATTTACTGAATATCTTCCAAGAGCTAGCAAGCCCCCTGTGGGGATATGTACAGGCCTTGAAGAAGCTTAAGATACAATGGAAGAGATAAATTGCATGTAGCTATAGATTTGCACATAATAAGCTATAAAGTTGGCTGCTGCAGAGCAATTTCTGCATATATCTCTTTTGGGCTGTCCTTTGCTTAATAACTGCCAATATACATTCAACTTGATATTAATTCCAATGATTCCTATATATAAATGAAACTTCTGTTGTAAGACATAAGGAATATGAAAGGGATATAAGACACGTATTTCTTGTGCTTGACAAATTTGTAACCTTCTCAGGGAAGATAAGACAAATTGATAAAATAGTATTTACAGAAAATTATAATATAGTATTATTAGACTAAGTGCAATGGTGATTGAGAAAAATCAAAATTGAGTAGAAAAAATTGTCTTAAGCCTTATACTTAAATACTATACCTGGATTAGGACTCATTTTATGGGCATATATCAGTGCAATTAGAGAACAAAGTGATACATCTTGTTTATTTTTAATAGCCTCAAATTCACGAAGAGCTTCTTGAGTTTTACCTGAAAATCAAAATTATAATGTGAAAAATTGTTCATACTACAAAACAAGAATTTAAAAACGTATGGAACACGTTTAATAATTAGCACGTACCTTCCATTAATGTACCATAGGCATGATAAAACCTGAACACTGGGTCATTGCCATACCTCTTAACTCCTTCGTTGGCAGTAAGTAACACATGATGGAAATATTTCTCTTGACAATAGTAATTAATCAAAGTCTAAAAGGAAATAAGGACTAAATGTTAAAAGAGATTTTGCCGTTCTGAAATACTGTTAAGAAACAGATATTTACCTAAAATCTTGAATAATCTAAAATTAGATGTGATTTTTTTTTCTTCCAAGTTCCTGAAAATATTGTTAAAGACTAGCATTTAACAGTAAGGAATGCAAAACACAATGAACACAAAAGTTTTGAAAAAAACTCAATGTTTCCTAATAATTTCAGTCTTCTTTTTCTAAACTGTTTGTTAATAATACTGAAATTAGGCTACTTTCACCTCTTTCCTTTGCCCACATTTTCTTAAAGGTTTTAGAAAATGGGAAAACAGACAAAAAACAGGAATAATAAGAGCCTTCCATTGCGAGACCATAGGATTCTTTTTTAAAAAATCTTGCTTCTATTTTGTTGTTATAGCATTACAAAGTAATAACAAACTGAATTCAGCAATTCATTGTCAAATGTTGTCTTGTTCTCTGAGTTCTACAACAAATAACTGTCAGTAAGAACAATTGATCTGAGCTGTTTCTTAATGGAAATTACTATCTTTAAGTCCTTTCTGAAATTGTTTTATTTAGATTTACATGGCAGAAAACTAATACCGGGAGATACTAAGTTCTGATTAATTGGGTCTATGCTTTACATCTTTTTCTCAGGATCATGTGTAAGGCTTAGTTGCTAACCTAATCAAAGAGGGAAGTCAGATTCACTATCGCTGAGATATACCTGATTCACCTCCATTAACCAATCTGGGCCATCCCATACTCACCTACTGACTTGCAGCTGGTACAGCAGGGGCGAGAAATAAGGATGAAGCAGCAACTGACAGGATTGAAATATGAGTGTCTAAACTGCTTTTTTTTTTTTTACAGTCTGTTGTCTCTGAAGGGCTACAGTCCACATGCTTCTCTAGAGCAGTTAGACATTCTCTGTAACTTCTACTCCGCTTCCCTCCTTGTGGTTACTGCTCTCTAGTTCCTGTGCCCCCCACAGCACACTTCAGTAAAGTGCAGTTTTGTTCCAGTACCCTTCCCTAAGATCGCAGATGACCTTTTAGTTTGCCACAACTGAGGACTTCCGTTCAGCATTTAAGCACCTACAACTCTCCTGAAATGTATCATAAAAAGGACATGGATTTAAAGGTGAAAAGACCTGTTTTTAAATTTCTGGTCCATCTTACAGCACCTTAGTTTGCTCATTTGTGAAAAGGCTGTTAATTATTTACAAATCATTGTGAGGATTAATTATAACATTATACTGTAAAGCTCCTAAAAAAAATAAGTTCCCCTGAACCCCATACGTTGATGAAGTAAAAAACGTAGTATCCAATCAAGACCTCTCATCTAAGCTCCAGATTCATCTTTCCATTTGCCCCTGCTACCCAAGCCCGAAATCAAGTCATGGCATTCCCCCTTCCAGTTTGCCCAGTCCCCCAATTCTAACCAGTCAGTAAGACTCTTCTGTTTCTCTAGCCTACGGCCTACTCTCTATACCTTACCACTCCTTGGTTTGTTCAGTCCAACATTTACTGCCTACTAGTGCCAGGCACTGGGCTAGATGCTGTGAATGTGAAGATGAGTAAAATATGGTTCCTAACCCAGAAATGCTTAAATTCTCCAACTGAGACTAAAATCTAAAGACTAACAAATACAATGCAGTAAATGCAAGCAAGAAAAGAGCTTATAAAGTGCTTTAGGGATGTCGAAGGGTGAGGCTGGGGTGTGGGAGGATGGAAGAATAAAATTAAGGGAAAGATTCTCCAGGAGGACTTCAGAACTGCCTCTTGACTCGTGAACTCCTCATTCTCCCTCCACACATACACATTCTCCCTATTTCCCTTTCGAGATCCTTGAGGAAGACAGAAGACTTAGCCAGGCACGGTAACCGCAACAACACACATAAGAAATCAGCAACGATACACAAGGATGGGGTGGGGATGGAGAGGACTGAAAAGCCATTTTATATTGTAGAGCAGGGCAAACTATGGCCTGCTGCATCTCTTTGTACGGGCAGCAAACTAAGAATGGTTTGTACATTTTCAAATGGTTGAGGGGGAAAAAGAAAAAAAAAGCAAAAGAAGAAAAAAATACTCGTGAAAATTTTAAGAAATTCAAACTTTAGTGTCCATAAATAGTTTTATTGGAACAGGGCCGTGCTCATTTGTTTAAGTATGTCTATGGCTGCTTTCAAGCTAGAATGGCAGATTAGATGACAGAGACACTCTGGCCTGAAAAACCCAAGATAATGTACTATTTGATCGTTTATAGGAAAAGTTTGCCATTCCCTGTTTTAGAGTCTTAAGTAAAACAGATTATAGGATGAGGAGGTTGGAGAGAAAGGTAGGGTCTAGCAGGGCCTCATATTAAGTCCTCGGATTTGCTCCTCTAGTCTAAGTGATGAGGAATCACATAACTGTATTTAGCATGAAAGTGTTTTTATTAAAGATTTCATTCGGGTGGTAGTGGAAAGGATAAAGTGATGAAAAAAATTAAGGAGATGGGGAAAGGTTTCAGAAAATCAGCAGCTCAGGCAAAAAAAAAAAAAAAAAAAAAAAAGCTGCCAGCGCTCCCTACCACTGCGAAATTGTCCTTCATCCACTTATCACCATCTAACATTGTACTTCCTGTCTGACTCCCCCTACTCAAAAGTAAGCTCCAAGACTGGGAGAATTTTTCTTAGTTTTAATATCGCAGGGCTGATTATCTTCAGGGCCTAGAATAGTGCCGCAATATAGCGTGCTCTCAATACATATTTATTTACGAACAAGTATTTATTGGGTTAATTTAAGGTTTTTGTCCAGCATTAGACTGTAAAATCTGTGAAGGCAGGGACTGTTCAGTTCTGCTCATCACTGTCTCCAGCTTCTAGTGGACACAAAGTGAGCGCTCCATCAACATGTGCTGAACGACTTAATCAGTGAACAAATAGAGACTATCACCCTACAAGAAAAACCTGTAATTCTCAAGCCTCATGCCCGTTTTTAGATCATTTAAGTGGTCCGTCATAAAATAATTGCTTAATAGATGATCAGTGACAGAGAAGACCATCACCCCCAAATACTCTTCCACTTTCAAGCCTCTGTCTTTGTTTTCATGTAATCTTTCCGTGCTCCTTTCCGTCCAACAGGTTTACTGACATGACTTTGCTTAATTAAGTCCTTAAAAATCGCACCGGGAGGCGTTATTCGTTGACCAAGCTTTCTGAGCCGACGGGATACAAAGCACAAGTACACACCACAAACCTGGTGGGACAAGCACCCTAACGGCGATTTCTTAACAGCCTGGCGCGCGGACAGCCCTGGACCTCAAGATTTTAAAGCAGGGCCCACAGAGTTGGCCCGAGTGATGCAGCTACAGGCCCACACGCCACGCTGGGGCACCTGGCGAACTGGGGCAGCAAAAGCACAGCAGGGTAACAACGCCCTCGCTAATTCTGCACCCCCCCCCCAGGCTCCCCGACCCCCACGCTCACGGCAAAGGCAGCTCGCGTCCAGGCCCGCGGCCCGCTCACCTTCAGCCCCTGCGAATCCATGGCTCCCACGGGGCTGGGTCGCAGGCTTCCAGGACGAGGGCCTGGCACAGCCTAGCCGAGGAGCCAGGAGCTCAGGGACCCCCGCAGCCCAGGCCCAAACCCCGCTCGCGCTCCGGGACGCGACGGGAGGGGCGGGGCGGGGCGGGACCGCGCTGCCATTGGCTGCCGGCGGCAAGGGGCGGGCTCTCAACGCCAGGATTTGCTGGGGAGGAGGTGCTGCGGAGGAGGAGGTGCTGCGGGGGAGGGGGTGCAGCGAGGAGCGCGAGGAAGGGCTGCGGGTGTGAAAGGGGGAGCGACCTGATGGTGCGGAAGGCGAAGGGGTTTCAGACGACGGAACGGCCCAAGGAGGACAGCGGGTGGGCGGGCTCGAGGATTTGGAATGAAGGCACTAAGGAACTAGGGCAGGAAGGAGGAAAAAGAGCAGTGTTTCCCATCTCTGGCTACAAAGAAAGACACCATTTTCTGCCCGTTTGTGTAGAGGCCAGTTTCCGCAATGCGGCTGTTTGGAGGCCTGACCGGCGCAGAGAAAAACCTTTAACTTTCACGTGTAGTAGTTGTATTACCGCCGCAAGGTGGCGCAGAAAAATCACAGCTCTTAACAGAAAGGTGATAAGCTTCTTGAGCTCTACAGACATTGCTGCAATCCCTTGTTAGAATACGCTTTAAATTAGTCCTTTTTTTCTCTCTGCTAATGGTAGAAGCATTTTTTTCCAGCATTTTAAGTTGACAATAAAATTAATTCCTGTGCATGGGGCGCCTGGCTGGCTCAGACGTAGAGCATGTGACTCTTGGTCTCCCGGTCCCGAGTTCTAGACCCACGTTGGGTGTAGAACTTACTTAAAAAAAAATTCATTCCTGTGCAAACTTTTATGTTTGCACCCATTAGGCAACTCTATCAACTGCTCATAGATTTCTTCAGGTCAGAGACATTAAATTGAATTATAATGAAGTAAGAGATTTCCTATTTCTGCTTCAAGATACTTTAAAAATAGTGGTAAAGATTTGAGGCTTAAGTGTTCTTTGTAGATTCCAAATTTCCATACCATTGTTAATTATCTTACTTTAGTTGATATATTTGGAAGTTGCCATAGTGCTCGCTTCGGCAGCACATATACTAAAATTGGAAGTTGCCATAATCAAATTTTAAATTTGTTGAGGAGGAGGGGCATCTAGGTGGCTCCAGTGGTTGAGCTTCTGACCCCGGGCTTGGGCTCAGGTCATGATCTGAGGGTGGTGAGATCCAGGCCAGCGCCTAGCTCTGTACTAGCTCCTGCTCGCTCTCGCTCTCGCTCTCTCTCAAATAAATAAATCTTTAAAAAAGAAATTGTTGAGGAGACAATGAACATTAGCTTTTTTCCATGCTAGTAGGTTAGGTAATGACAATCTAGAAGGAAAAGGTGGTTACCTTCCCAGACTTCAAGGCTAGGTAATATTTTTCATTGGTTTCCTTTTAAAGACTGCTCCACCCAAAAAAGCACATACTGTTTTCATGAGGATTGTCTTTTTTGTTTTCCATATTCACAGTCAAGCTAAATAGTTGTGGTGATGGACAACTTGTAAGTGCTGGTCTGATTTTCAAAGCATGTGGTGTAATCTGCTCTTGGCATGCAGCAGAAAATACCACAAGCCATGGTGCTCATCAAAGCTTATAATCTTGAACTCTTTCGTTTTGGTTCCAGGTGAAAAGTTCATCTGAAAGAAAATATCTAAGGCTGTGGTTAAAGGAACAGGTGGTCAGCTACCTTTCTGAGAATTTTAAAATCTTTTTTTTTTAAGATTTTATTTATTTATTTGACAGAGAGAGACACAGTGAGAGCAGGAACACAAGCAGGGGGAGTGGGAGAGGGAGAAGCAGGCTGCCCACGGAGCAGGGAGCCCGATGCAGGGCTCGACCCCAGGACCCTGGGATCATGACCTGAGCCAAAGGCAGATGCTTAATGACTGAGCCACCCAGGTGCCCTAGAACTTTAAAGTCTAAACTTTGTAAGACCATTAGAAGGCTGCATGCTTGGACCATATTAATTTAGCCCTTTATAGAATTTCCTTCATTGAATTTTATTCTAAGGTTAAATTATTTAACACAAAACACCATGCCTAGCCCTCCATGAGTGGTTGTTGGATTAAATCTACTTTGGGAATTTGCTTTGACACTCCTGGCAACTTGATGTTCTCTGCATAAGGTAAGAAGTGTCTTTTGGATCTCAGGCAGAAAAAACTGTCTTTCCTGAAAAACCACGGAATGTATTCCTCAGCTCGAACATTTTTATTGCCTCACTTTTGCCTACCAACATTTGAGTATGGCATCTAAGACCCTTCACCTCATTGTCTTTTCCAACCTGCTTTACCCTTCCCAGAGCCTTTATTCCAGGCAAACGAGACAACCATTCTTTCTTCTGGGAATGCTTTCCGCTACTCTAAGCTCTTTCTTCATCTGAGAAAATCTACTCTTGATTCAGAGTTCATCTCAAATCTCATTCTGTAGGAAGGCTTTAGGATCACTGTAACTGGATGGATGTGAGAGACTGCATGGGATAGTAGCAAGAGTATGGTCTCCCAGACTTAAGGTAGAGCTCTTGTCTGTTTACTTTTGTGACTTAGAAAGAAGTAATTTCCTGATCCTTAATTTCCTTATTTACCAAAGAAACTAAGCACTTAACATACATGGAAAATTCCTGACATGTACTAGGCATTCTACAACCAGTAATTACCATTAAACATACGGTGCCCAGCAAGACCTACAGCACTTGTATATTCTTTGTATTATGGTCTTGGTGTGCTGTTTGTTAATCTTGTTTATTATATGGTGAGCACCTTAAGGCCATGCATGTAGTGTAGTGGGTAAAAGCTTAGTCCCTAGAGATAAATCATCTGCGATCATATCTTAATACCATTATTCACTAGTTGTTCATTTGGAAAAATTACTTAACCTCTCTGTGTTTCAGCTGTAAACTGAGACTAATACCTCAGAAAGTTGTTAAGAAGATTAAATGAGTTAATATTTAATGGACCCAGCAGTATTAGGTACATGGTAAGCACTGAATAACTTTAACCTATAATTATTTGTACTCCCAACTTCTCCAAATGTAGAATATAGTATTGATTCTGTAAGCATTTAGTAAATCTTATGAGGACTGTTGGGGCCCTTCAATTGTGTTTCTGTTTGGCTTTCTTTTCCCCCATTCTTAAACTAAGCTACCTTTATCTATATTATTTCATTATATATTCTAGAAGTTAAAGGAAAACATTTAGGAAAAAGAAGTGGTTCTGGTGAAAACAAAAGTAAAAGTAAGAAAAAATAAAACAGAGATATGGAATTTGGAATCTGGTAAGAACGTTAGAAACGATTGTCCAACCTCTTTATTTTACAAAGGAGTAGAGTGAAGTCCAAAGATACAGAATAACTCACCCAGGGTCTCACAGTTTTCTATTTCCAATCTAGCCACCAAAGCAGTCATGAATAATGGACAAGATGAAGTGTTTGTCTTTCTTTTTTCTTAAGGCTATTACTCTAAAGTTGAAACAGGAGATAAAGAGGTTAAAAATGTATGAAATCCAAATAAACTAGCACACAGTTCAGTCTCAGAGGTGACATCATGGGAAAGTTAGAGATTAATGAAGTCAGGAATTTGAGTTATGGCTCTGACCCTTAATAACTCTGCAATTCTAGGCAAGTGGTTAATCTTTCTCTGCTTTAGTTTATACGTTTACAATTGGAGTAATTGGAAATAGGATCATAATATTTGCTTTGTCCATGTATAGACTAAATGAGATTATAGTAAGGTCATTGAAAAACTCTGTGTAAATGTTCATATCACATTTACAGGAAAACTTCATAGCACAGTTGTAAGAAAGCTCCTTAACTCATGAGCTGTTTGACTATGGGGCAGCCACCTTACTTCTCTGAGTCTAGGATCCAACCTTTCATATGCTGTCTAGTGCTCTTTTCTTTTCCAAATAACACAGTACAAAAGTACCGTATTTTTGAATCATGTATGAAGCATGGTATCTGCTGACATAAAAAATATGATTGTCATAACTCATCCATTTATTTATTTTTATTTTTTAATTTTTTAATAATGTTATGTTAATCACCATACAGTACATCATTAGTTTTTGATGTAGTGTTCCATGATTCATTGTTTGTGCATAACACCCAGTGCTCCATGCAATATGTCCCTCCTTAATGCCCATCACCGGGCTAACCCATCCCCCCACCCCCCTCCCCTCTAGAACCCTCAGTTTGTTTCTTGGAGTCCACAGTCTCTCATGGTTCGTCTCTCCCTCCGATTTCCCCCCTTCATGTTTCCCTTCCTTCTCCTAATGTCCTCCCTGCTATTCCTTATGTTCCATGAATAAGTGAAACCATATGATAATTGACTTTCTCTGCTTGACTTATTCCACTTAGCATAATCTCCTCCAGTCCCATCCATGTTGATGTAAAAGTTGGGTATTCATCCTTTCTGATGGCTGAGTCATATTCCATTGTATATATGGACCACATCTTCCTTATCCATTCGTCTGTTGAAGGGCATCTCGGCTCTTTCCACAGTTTGGCTATTGCGGACATTGCTGCTATGAACATTGGGGTGCATGTGGCCCTTCTTTTCACTACATCTGCGTCTTTGGGGTAAATACCCAGTAGTGCAATTGCTGGGTCATAGGGTAGCTCTATTTTTAATTTTTTGAGGAACCTCCACACTGGAGAAAGGGGAACCCTCTTACACTGTTGGTGGGAATGCAAGTTGGTACAGCCACTTTGGAAAACAGTGTGGAGGTTCCTCAAAAAACAACTCATCCATTTAAAATTCTACAATTTTATTCATTTAAGTTAGGGAGAAGACAGTAATGGTCAGGCACATGCCTTTCACATTTCTTTTGCTTAATAACACTATGGAGGAAGTTGAAGATGTGATCTAACTTCTAACAATATATTGTTTAATCATGTATTCATTTCATTCAGCCAAACATTTAATGAGTGCCTATGACTGAGAACAAAATTCTTGTTCCCACCCTCTTATACTTTAAAGTCTAGTAAAGGTAGACAGACATTGAATAGGTAGTCACAAAAGGAAATGAATAAATTACAAGTAGTGACAGTTTTAATAGCTGTTTTACGAAGGCAGTTAAACAAGAGACTAAATTGAGTGGTCTCTTCACAACTTTAGGGATTAGTGTATTAAGAATGAAGTGAAATTAACATCACTTGTTACAGTCCAGAGACTCCTTCTAGTCAATTCCTACAATTGACTTCAACCACTGATACTTTGTTTTTCTTCAAAATGACCCAGACAGCTCAGACATCTGGCTAAGAATGTATATGTTTCCTGATAACAGAAAAATTTGCTTCTTGCTCACCTGTCAGATGTAGTGACTGTATCTACTCAAATATCATGATGGAGACTTACCAGGAAAGTTATTTTTTCTTGGGTTTCTTGATTATCTCTTGACATTTCATCTATGTAAAAATAGGAGAGAGAGGGGGCGCCTGGGTGGCTCAGTTGGTTAAGCGACTGCCTTCGGCTCAGGTCATGATCCTGGAGTCCCGGGATCGAGTCCCACATTGGGCTCCCCGCTCAGCAGGGAGTCTGCTTCTCCCTCTGACCCTCTGACCCTCTTCCCTCTCGTGCTCTCTATCTCTCATTCTCTCTCAAATAAATAAATAAAATCTTTAAAAAAAAATAGGAGAGAGAAGATACAGAAAAATACTTTTCAGAAGAGTCTGGTATTTTGAAATAGAAATAATGAATTATTTAATTGTTTACGACCACAATATACAGAACATCTTCACAAGATGCCATTTGTCATTCTTTCTACTCCTTTCAAGAATCTTTATCTGGTTGATAAAATAAGAACGCAGAATAATGATAACTCCCCCCTCAGCCTAGAATTTACTCACTTAAGTTGAAGTTCACATCGGAAAAATCTTACCCAACATCAGATTCACACTGCCGTCTTCCTAGACACTCTATTATTTCTGGATGTAAGATAACCAGAGGTCTGTTCTACTTTTTATCTGAAGGTTGAGAAAAATCAGGCCTTAGCTTTATAGGTGTCGCTTGATAACTTTGTTTATAGCAGGGTTTCCAACTAGTCACCAGCATTCCTTAGAGGCAATACATGCTAATGTGAAATGTTGAGTTTGCAAAAATAAGTGAGGGACCAGCGGCTTCATGCGCAGTGCACTTGAGGTCGTGAAGGGTGCTATGCTCGAATGCGATTGTCTTTGAGTATGTCAGATATCATTTTTCTCAGCAACCTTCCTTTCTCTGCCTTTCCCATCGGTCTCTCTTCCCTGCATCCACTTCAGTGTCTGTGTTAACAGCCATTGTATGATACCTCTGCTCCCCACTGAATTGCCTCTCTCAACTTGTCATTCCAATGTTCTTGTCCTAAATACCTCTTATTCTTCCAACTTTGACTTCTTTATCTACCAGAAATCAGGCCAGAAGCTCATTAGAGTGTCACCTTACCCAGAGGCACACGGCATTTCCTCCGCAGTGAAGGCACCTGAGTCCATCTCCATTAGGAAGAGCACCTTTCCCATTTAGAGTGATGCCTGGAAGCAGAGCTTCCCTCTGACAGCTGAGGATTTTTTTTTTTTCCTCACCTCAAAGCATCCAGGTTTTCTCTTTTCGCATCCAACTCCCAGCTTCTCCTTCACAGGGCCCTCCTCATCGGCCCCTACCACTTATCTGAATTAGCTGAATTAAAACAGCTGGAGCTCACACCGCAGGATCCCTGCTCATAAATCCATTTATAACTGAGCTTTAATTTGTGGCAGTATATTTTTCCCCAGACCTTTACTTTGAGAATGTTCAAACATGTGAAAAGTTGAACAATGTAATGAACACTCCTACACTCATCCCCAGAAAACTTTTCGGAGATGCTCTTTTGTATTGCTTTCCAGATTTTCCATTCTCTTTGATTTATGTAGACAACTAGGTCATTAGTATTTTGTGGCAGGGTGGAAGCAAAAGTCTTTAGAAATGTGTTGCCCAATAAAGTAGCCACTAGCCACATGAGGCTGTTTACATAGTTAACATTGAACACTACATCAAAAACTAATGATGTACAATATGTTGGCTAACTGAACATAATTAAAAAATAAAAATAAATAAAATGAATGAGTATATGTATATATAAAGAAAAAGAAAATAATGGATGCGCTAAAATCTGTAAGTGAATTATAATACATATTTGAACAGTGTATACAGAAAAGTGGAACCCATTAACAGGGTATTTCTTAGGGGGTGGGGAGAGGGATTGAGAGACCAATTGCATTTTCTGCATTACACACATCTTAAATGTTTGAAATGTATTTAAATCAAGTTTTTAAATGTCAGAGAAAAAAATTAAAAAAATAAAATTACATAGTTAAAATAAAAATTGAATTCATCAGTTGCTCTAGACACATTTCAGATACTCAGGAGCCCCGTGTGTAGTGGACAGCACACAGAGAGGACAATTTTGTCATCTCAGGAAATTCGATTTTACAGCACTTTAGAAGACTTTGGGATCTTTTGTAAAGTAAAAATCTTTTTATAAAGGATCTGGGTTTCTTGGTGGGTAGTAGGGGCCAGAGAAGTGCCACTCAGGCAAGAGAAGGAGGAGCACTTTCCAGAAACAGAGACAGATACAAAAGTCAATAGGGTCCTGTAATTTCAGGCATCCACCCACTGATCTGTGGCAGTGCACCCAGAGGGAGATGAAACTTGAGATAAATGGTGGCATGGTGTACCCAGTAGAGCTGATTCTACAATACTGCCCTGACTATAATACTGACCACTTTAGTTGGGACAATAAGGATGTCATCAGAAGCTGTCTTGGACCAGAGGGTCAAGAAACTTCTCCCATCTTCTGAACACTGTATGAGCCTCTTGGATTCTGGTTGAGTCCTGGGCGAGGAGGATGTTAATACCAAGTGGAATGCATTTCCTGGCAATCCAGTGGACTGATGCTAAGCTTTGGATTTTATTAGATTTAAAAGAAGAAAAAGAAATAGAAATTTTCGGCACATGTGAATTTTGGGACTGAATTTCAAGCCCACTAAAAATAGTGAATATTTTCTTTGGTAATTATTTAAAATATATACATGTATTTACATAGCGTATGGGTTTTTGGCCACTGGGGGACATTGTTGTCCCATGCATAAGACAAGCAGTGGTTCTCAAACTTGAGCATGCATCAAAATTACCTGGAGGGCTTGTTCAAACAGATTGTTAGGTTGCCACCTATGAAGGTTCTAGTTCAATTTGGGGGAGGGGGACTCAAAAATATGAATTTCTAACACATTCTCACATGATGCTGATGCTGCTGGTCTGGGGACCATGCTTTGAAACCTACTTCTCCAGTAAAAATTGTAAAATATGACATCAAGACTACTTATGGATCAAACTTGTTTCATCATTAGGATGTTATAATGGACACAGAGAACAATTTAGATGCTATACTAATAACTGGCCTTAGTCTAGCATAGGAATGTTGTGTGGTATTTCAGTAGTTAGTAAGAGCACTTTAGGAAGTCATAGTTTCTATACAGTTGAAGTTCATTGTTCTATATAGTGCAGTGGATGGAATGAAGTTTAAGAACAAAAAACTTCAGGGCTTCTGAAGCCTAAATTAGCTTAGGTCTAGACAAAACTTGATCTACAAATAATTGATTTAGAAGATGCCTCAAGATGCATACCTGAAAATTACAGACCCTAAAACATGATAATTTATTTCCAGATAGTAATTCAGACAATGTCAAAGACACTCGATTTGGCAGCATAATCGGGGTGAGTGTTCTGTATTAGAGTTGTATTGGAGACTGGGACATAAGCTCTCTCATGAAATACAGCCTTCCAAAGCAGAAAGAAAATCATTTTTCATGAATTCCTAATAACTGGTGGCCTTTCCATAATGTTGTATCTTTTTTTCCTCCAGACAGTTATTATATCAAAATCAATGTGTAGATAGCAGTTATCCCTTCTCCTGAAAAATCCTTTGTATATTGTCTCAAAAGCCTAGAAAACTAATGGAAGCTTTACTTGATTTGCCATGTTAATTATGGTAGTTTATTGTTTTATGCTGCCAGAATTAGTTTTATTCTCAGAAAAATAATGTTTTGAAACTAGAATGGACCTTGAAAATTCATGTCTTTTCAAACCCTGCATTTTGTAAATGAGATTCCAATGTTCAGGAAAGTTAAATGATGAGTTCAAGGCATTACAGATTTTATTAGAAGAACAATATTTCTGGTCTTCTGGAAGACTGATTGACAAACAGCTTAGGAAGTTTGAAAGGTTAAGTAAATGTTTGGATCTAATGTTACATGTAGTAATAAGTTATGAAAAAATGTAAACCAAGTTTTAGCAATATTTGTCTTTGGGCTTCTCATCTTCTGCTGTGTAAATTTATAGGCTTGATTTTGTTACAATAATAATGTTTTGCTGTTGTAATGAAAAACTGAGATAATTTCTATTTCAGAAATAAATGTAGCAATACTTTTCAATATTTTAGAAGAAAAACTATATTGCTGAATGAGATACCTTAAGTATAATTGTACATCGATAATTTAAATTACATTCTTTATTTATCATTCATAGGCTATGTAGGAATTGAATAGCATCATCTGGGCTAATAGTATTTGCCGTAACTCCCCATTTTCATTCTCAAGTAGGCATTTTCTTTGAATAATATTGTGATGATATGTGGCTCCTATCATCTGAAATACGGCATTGTTAAGCATGCTGCTTTGTGTTGGGTTCACTGCAAAAAAAAAAAAAAGTATTATTGGCTTTATGTTTTTGATCCTAAATTTCAAGATATTGTGAGAAAAGTTTTCAGTTTGCAATATCTATCCAAGTTGGTAGGTTATTAATTTACACAATGTTTAAAAAAGTACAGTGCTGGCACTATTCTCTACCATGTGAGATGACTGTGGTTCCTGACCTTAGAGGTCTTTTGATTGTAGAAGTGTTTGTCCTGGAAGAGATGTTGGGAGATGAAAAATTAAAGAGTATCCTTTGATGGCCCCTGCTTCAAGGAGAAGCACCTACACCCAACCCAAATGTCTAATATAAACATGGAAGATGTGAATATCTTTGACCTAGAAAACCCAATTTCAGAAATCTATCCAACAGAAATACTCACAGGTTTCACAAAAATACCAGAACAAAGATATTCGTTACAGCCTTGTTAGCTGCAAAGCAGAATTGGAAAAATCTAAATGTGCATCAAGAAGTGACCCATTAATTACATCTATAGAATGGAATGCTATGCACCATTTAAAAAGAATGAGGTAGGGCGCCTGGGTGGCTCAGTTGGTTAAGCGACTGCCTTCGGCTCAGGTCATGATCCTGGAGTCCTGGGATCGAGTTCCACATCAGGCTCCCTGCTCAGCAGGGAGTCTGCTTTTCCCTCTGACCCTCCCCCCTCTCATGCTCTCTCTCAAATAAATGAATGAAATCTTTAAAAAAAAAAAAAAACTAAAACCTTAAAAAAAATAAAAAGAATGAGGTAGATTTAAAAATATTTTTTAAAGATTTATTTATTTATTAGAGAGAGAGAGAGAGTGCGTACATGAGTTGGGGTAGGGGCTGAGGGAGAGAGAGAGAGAAAGAGAAAATCCCAAGCAGACTCCCCACTGAGCTCAGAGCCTGACATGGGCCTCCATCTCACTGCCCTGAGATCATGACTTAAGCCAAAATCAAGAGTTGGATGTTTAACCAACTAAGCCACCCAGGTGCCCCAAGAATGAGGTAGATTTATATGTGCCATTTGGAAATATACCCAAGATATATTAATTAAAAGGGCAAGTTGCAGAACGACGTGATATGTATACAACATGATATGTATACAACAGTATGCATACAACAGTGCCTGGAGCGTTACGCAAGAAACTGTTCAAAGAAGAGAGTGGGAAAATAAGATTTTATACCTTTCTGTGCTGGTTTAGTTCTTTTTCTGAAATAAAAGGCATGTTTTGTTTTTATAGCCCAATCAAAAACAAACAAACAAAACCACATCACACTTCAATAAAGGTTACAAAGACCAGTAGGTACTGGTCCTGATCCCTATCATAACTTTTAATTCTCATGTTTATCATAAGATGCTATTTGAGTAGAAAAAAAATGTTCCATAGCCCTAAAATATTAGAATGGTCATTGGCTTAGAAGTTAATCTTCCCTGTGTGATCTCTCTTGGTATTGGTAGTCTGTATCAATAAATGACCATTCATGGTTCAGATTGTCCTGCACCAAGATACCATGTCCCAATTGCCAAATTCTTTATCCCAGTGCACAGCTGTTTTCCCCAGAGGAGAAAGGGGGATCTTTCTTAAATTTTACAAAGGTCTGTGTGAGCTAATCGTGTCCCTGATGTTAGAATTTATCATATATGCTGAAGTTTAACTATTTTGTTCTGTTTATTCAGCCCAGATTGCTGGGAAGTCTTGCACCTCGAAGTATCATACTGAATCAAACTCTAACTCGGGGATGATCCTTGTGCCAGCACATTCTGACCATTAAATATTTTATTGGTTACGTACTCTCACTAACTAATGATGAGTTTCTGAAGTCCTGGAAACTTACCAGGCTGCCTACCCCTAATGAAGGGTTTCACAGACTTGCTAATCGTTAAGACTCTCCTGGGGAGCTTACTATAGCTTTCTCCGGCCTCATTCTAACAGCATAACTCAATAGATATTTTTTTCTAAAGATTTTGATATAATTTGAGCTGAGGCTTAATACTGTATTTTAGCTATTGCCCTGGTAGGTTTTTAGAATTAGGTAAGTTTCAAAAAAGAAAGAAAAGAAAAGAAAACTGCCCTAAGATTGTTGAAAGGTAAGAGAGATTATCTGATAGGCTCAGAGACTTGGAACCACCGTATTGAAGTTATCCTAGGATTGATTTGGACACTTAAGGCATAGTCCAGGGAGAATGCCATGGAAATACCTAGGTTTTGGTGTGGAAAAGAGAGAGTGTCTTAAAGTTGTAAGACATACCTGGATAGTATACTAAATTTCATGCAATTAACTGCATACTGAGTTTTATTTTATTTTATTTAAGATTTTATTTATTTATTTGACAGAGAGAGAGACAGTGAGAGAGGGAACACAAGCAAGGGGGGTGGGAGAGGGAGAAGCAGGGAGACCGATGCGGGGCTCGATCCCGGGACCCTGGGATCATGACCTGAGCCGAAGGCAGACACTTAACGACTAAGCCACCCAGGTGTGCCCCTACTGAGTTCTATTTTAGCAAATCATACAACCTCTGCTGTATTTGAATGAAGTCCTTTTTCACTCTCCTTGTCTCTGAAGAAAATTATTTCCAGGTATTTTCACCGTTCTCCACAAATCCTATTATCCATTTCCTACGTATTTATGATCACAATCTTATAGTTACCATCTATAGTTTGCTCTAGCATTGCGCCTATTTTAAGTTATCAGTCAGTATAACTCAACAGACTTTTCCCTAAGGTTAGGCAAATGGCTGCACTCTACAATTGAGGTTGATCAAAGGCACAATCTGTTTGCCTTTAGAAATTTGTATTTTCTATGACTGCAGGAAATACTGCTGAACAAGACATTTCTTCACCATCTTTGATGAAAGATGGGCATTAATAATGCAGGTAAGAATCAGGCCAAGTGATGTGGAAGAGAAAACAAGGTCCAGAAGCCCTAATTCCTTTTAGAGGAATAAATTTAAAATAGCAAGCTCAATAGTTCCACTCTAGCAAAGAATGGGGTGAGTATTATATAATCCTTAAGTTCTAAAGAGTTAAAAATCAATTTATGAACTCTTATAGCTTAGAAATATTTATGTATATACATATCCATACCTATATCTATGTCTTTTTATTACCTTATATATCTTGTGTATAATGATAGCTCTCTATATAATATATAGTATATAAGTAAAGAGGAAAATATCTTAGAGGGGTAAATAGTTTTTGAAAATAGAACTATTTTGAGCAATGCTAAAAATTAATTAATTTGTTCATTTGCTAAATACCTACTGAAAATGTTCTGTGTGTAAAGCTCTATAGAGGATAAGAAGGCATTTAAAGCCAGTCTCTGCCTATCAGACATTATCTGCTGTGTGTGTTCCTGTGGTGGAAGCAGAGAGGGAGGGTGGTCAGAGGAAGCAATCACATTCCAAACCACTGCATCCTGGCAGTTTAAGTGCCATACGAATGACATATATGAGGTGATCTTATGTCCTGGTTTGCCTGGAAGAGTCTGTTTTTATGCCTGTTGCTTCTGCATAATTGTTAATAGTCTCCTCCTCCTCCTAATAGCACTCTCAAAACTGGGTTTGGACATATGCAGCAAAATCCCATGGAAGTTCATAGGAGAGAAAATCAAGAGATTACAAGGGCGCTATCACTGAATCCCAAAGTTTGGGTTTGGTTTCAGTGGGAGGAAGTGAGATGAGGAAGGTACGTAAGACTAGTGGTGTCTCATCATTGCTTTCCTGTAGCTTCTCAAATTATGTCTCTGCTTTCCCTTTCCTTTTCCTTAAAGTCAAAATCTTCTCTAGCATCTTCACTTCTACCTTCACTTATTTTACAAATATCTTAATGATTCTTCATTACTATACATTGGAGCCAAAGCCCTGACATGCACTTAGGGCCCTTTATTATCTGACTCCTGCTTGCCTCTCAGTTGCTGTCAATACTCACTTTTCAAGGCACCTGGGTGGCTCAGTCAGTTAAGCATCTGCCTTTGGCTCAGGTCATGATCCCAGGGTCCTGGGATCGAGCCCTGCACTGGGCTCCCTGCTCGGTAGAGGAGTCTGCTTCTCCCTCTCCCTCTGGCCCTCCCCCCAGTTGTGGTCTCACTCACTCATTCTCGCTCTCAAATAAATAAATAAAACATTTTTAAAAAATACTCACTTTCACTTTATTGTGAATGCTCTGAATGTGCCATGCTGTTTCCCATTTCCATATGTGTCTTGGTCATCATCAGCTGGGCAAACATGTGTATAGTAATTACTATATGCTTGGAACTGTTGATCTTAAAGCTTTATTTGTATTAACTCATTTGATCCTCATAAAAATATTATTATCATTTTACAGACAACAAGATTGAGGCAACAAAGGGTTAAGAAACTTTTCAAGGTTGTTCAGCTAATAAGCAGTATAGCTGATACTTGAATCCAGGCAATCTGCCTCCAGAATCTATCCTTTTGATCACTATTCTCTAATATTTCTGCTGTTCAGACTGCCCTTCCCCTCTTATTCTTCAAACCCAGGCCAGGATTTACTGTCATAATTACTCCTATATCCTCCCTTAGAGTTACTCATCTATCCCTCTGCATACTCTGTAATGTGCACTTACTTATTTTGCTGAATTAGAAGGATAACCCACACCATAACAGATAATGGGAAAGCAGGTTAACCTCTGGGTAGTTTTGTTGGTGGCTGAGAGGAATAAAATGTAGTCAAATCACTTTGGCCTTATTAAGTAGAAAGTGATAGTTGAATATGCAAATATAAAAGACAAATAGAAAGTTGAAATTGCCACAGCAGCTCAGCAAAAAAAAACTGATGGTGCTGTATAAATACCAAAGGAGAGAAAAAGTTACCAAATGGTAAAGGCAAAGATTCTAAAATATAGGAAGAAACCTAGAATAGTTTTATGGAAGGCAGAGGAAGATGTGGTTTAATAAGGGTGTTGGTGATGACCAACATCAAATTCTAATAATCTGTCAAATATAATAACGACTGAATAAAGATCAGTGAATTTGGCTAGTTGTAGCCTGGCAGGAATAGGACCCAGATTTGAAAGCACTAAAGAGAGAAAGAAGGTGTTTTGGAAGAATAAATATCAGCATTGGTTTAGTATTTGAATCTGTTAGAGTCACAGTTTATATCAAAGAGCTTGATGAAGAAGATAAAACCTGTATCTTAATGCTTTCCCAAAACGCGCATGTGTGTGGATGCACGTGCGCACGCACACACACACATTTTGGCAACTTTAGCACAGGTTAGTGAATTCATTAATATCTTAATGAGCAAATTAAACTTTCTATAATGATATATTTTTTTCATGAAAAATTTACACTTAAAATATAACTTCCTATAAGTTATAAGAAGGTATTTACAAATGACATATCTGATAAAAGGTTAGTATCCAAAACATATAAAGAACTTATAAAACTCAACACCCAACAAAACACATAATCCAGTTAAAAATGGGCAGAAAACATTAGTAGACATTTTTCCAAAGAAGACATCCACAGGGTCAACAGACACATGCAAAGATGCTCAACATCACTCATCATCAGAGAAATACAAATCAAAACTATGAGGTATCACCACACACCTGTCATAATGGCTAAACTTAACACAGTTAAACAACAGGTTTTGGCAAGGATGTGGAGAAAGGGGAACACTCTTATGCTATTGGTAAGAATGCAAACTGGTACAGCCACTCTGGAAGACATAGAGGTTCCTCAAAAAATTAAAAATAGAACTACCCCAGGATTTGCACTACTAGGTATTTACTCAAAGGATACTAGAATATTAATTCAAAGGGATACATGTACTTCAGTGTTTATAGCAGCATTATCAACAATAGCCAAATTATGGAAAGAGCCCAAATTTCCATCAACTGATGAATGGATAAAGAAGGTGTGTCTGTATAAGTATATATAATGGACTATTACTCAGCCATAAAAAGAATGAAACTTTGCCATTTGCAATGTTGTGGATAGAGCTAGAGAGTATATGCTAAGTGAAATAAGTCAGAGAAAGACAATTTCACTCATATGTGGAATATAAGAAACCAAACAAGTGGACATGGGGGGAAAAAGAGAGGCAAACCAGGAAACAAACTCTTAACTATAGAGAACAAACAGGGTTACCAGAGGGGAGGTAGGTGGGTGGGGGATGGGTTAAATAGGTGATGGGAATTAAGGAGGTCCCTTGTTGTGATGAGCACGGGGTGTTGTATGTAAGTGTTGGATCACTAAATTCTACACCTGAAACTACTATTACACTATATGTTAACTACCTGGAATTTAAATAAAAACTTCGGGAAAAAAAAGAACTTTTTGGTCTCCATCCCTTATAAGTAAAGGCTACATTCCTAGAAAACAAAACAAAACAAACAAAATGCTGCGGTTAACAGTTGAATAGCTCTGTGGATGTCTTTCCCTTCTAAGTAAACATTAAATAGAGAGGATGTAATTCATGATAACCAGGAACAGGGTATGTACATCTTTGCTCCATGTGGGTAGTGTTCTTTGTTCCTATATCTACCTTTTGTAAGTATTTTCATCTTCTCCTCATAATGTTATTGATAATAGCATAACACTTCGAAAACTCAATGTGCTTATGTCAACAAGATATTTTTAGGTAATCTCTTACACTCAACAAGAGGTTCAAACTTACAACCCTGAGATCAAGAGTCACATACTCTACCAACTGAGCCAGCCAGGTGCCCTCAAGAAGATTATTCACAGCCAAGTTTTCTCACCGGCATGACAGGGACCTGTATTTCATTTAATTTTAGCCAAGAGTGAAGGTGGTGAGTACAGAACCCTGATTTCAGAAGGTAAATTTTTAAAGGAATGAGATAATGGAACAGTGCATAAAGATGCATCAGAGTTGAGCAAATTTAGTTTTCGAGATTGGAAGAACCAGTTTTGAAAGTGCAAACCCTGACAGAAAGGATCAATCAAAAAGAGAGAATAAAGGTATGAGAGAAGGTAAAGAGCTTATGGAGCAAGTTATCATAGTGTGTGAAAATGAGTGGGGAGAAATCTCTATGGACAGATAAAGGAAGGGAAAAGAGACAGGGAGAGAAGCAAGGAGAAAGGAAGGAAAGCAAAGACAAGGAGCAAAGAAGGGAATGGAAGGAAAGAAAGGAAAAGGAATGGGAAGGGAAGGGAAGGGGAGGGAAGGAAGACATTTTTCACTGGAGAGGAAAGAATTTGAGGAAGTTCATGACAATGTCCTCGTGTTTCTTGGTAAGAGGCAGAGCTCTCCGCAAGTAGGAGTGTTCTGAGGGGATGATAAAGCACTTGAACAACACTGAGTATGCATTTGGCACTGCAGATTATTCAGCTGTGATGGTAAGCATTTCTTGGTGATGCAACTTCTCCAGCAACACTCGACTGCCTGGAATATTTTCCTCCTCCAGTGCCAGTTCATTGATAACCTCAAAGAATATTCCCATGTGCCAGGAAGAGCAGTACTATCAGCTGTACCTGATTGAAGCAATAATATTTTTGTTTATAAATATTTTAATAAATTTGTGGTGATCAAGAAACATTTCTTTTTTCATAATAATATGAAATTCCAGTGCACACATGATAGAATATGCAATTACAGAACATATTTGCTGTCTTTAATACAGTTTCTATAGTTCTAAGGTCACTTTTTGGTACACACATATACAAATTTATGAGATCAAGTAGTATTTGTCTACCCCAATGGTTCCTAGACTTTTGAATTCATGTCCCAATAAAATACAAATGAGAGGACAAACACAAAGTCACCAATTTTTATTTTTTATTTTTTTAAAATATTTATTTATTCATGAGAGACAGAGAGAGAGAGAGAGAGAGAGAGAGAGAGAGAGGCAGAGGGAGAAGCAGGCTCCCCGCTGAGCAGGGAGCCCGATGCAGAACTCGATCCCAGGACGCTGGGCTCATGACCTGAGCCGAAGGCAGACGCTTAACCATCTGAGCCACCCAGGCGCCCAAAGTCACCAATTTTTAATGTGGCCAAATAAAATATTAAAACAAATAACCCACTATTGTTTATTCTCACTGTAATTTCTTTTTTTTTAAAGTTTTTTTTGTTTATTTGTTTATTTGAGAGAGAAAGAGAGAGAGAGAGTGCTCAAGTGTGAGCAGGCAGGGGGAGGGGCAGAGGGAGAGCGAGAGAGAGAATCTCAAGCAGATTCTGTGCCCAGCACAGAGACCAGACACAGGGCTCAATCCCACAACCTGAGATCATGACCTGAGCCGAAACCAAGAGTTGGGTGCTCAACCGACTGAGCCACCCAGGTTCATCCTTAATTTCTAAAAAAAAACCACTTTAACATAAAAATGATTTTCATCTTTGAAAATAATATAAAAGACACATTTTTACAATGGCATTCTTTAAATTGAATGCATTAAGCTTTATAAATATTTATGACATTATTCTTAATTTTCTGGCTTAACTCTAGGCATATGAAAACCTTGTCGTGGGGGTGCTGGTCTGTGGAACTGTGTTTGGACTATTAGTTTATACCTACAATGTCTTGTCCCAGCTCAGACAGTCAATAAGCTGCTTTCTTTTATGATATAGATAAAATCACCAGAGTTTAGATCATAAAGTTCCAATTTAGGTTTATCTGGTTTCAAATACGGATGTCTTAACCACTAGGTCACATATTTCTTTTCAAGTCTTCTTTTTTTGACAATATAAGGATTATCATAAAGGGCAAGAAATGTAATCATTTAAGTGATTTTAGAAAGATGACTTCCAGAAAAAAAGAATTGTAGTTCAAATACAATATTCTTTGAAGTAATTAGAGATAGGATTTCTAATTTTGAGGGTAGAAATGATCAATTCTAGGACAAAAAAATCAAGTGATAGAGTGAACACACATACATACACACTTCAGTAACTTAACAGGAACAAAAAATTCCTCCATTCCCCAAAGATATACCACATTTATTTCTATATCTACCTATATATTAAATATACACATATACACATAATTCATTTTCCTTTGAACATATCTTCTTTTGAGAGTGAGTTGCAGACATCATCCCATTTACGCCTAAATACTTTAGTGTGCATTTTCCAAGAAGGACATTACTTACAGTTATGTAATAGCTGCCTTAGACTTAATAAAATGAGAAAGATCAATGTTCATATATTAATTAATCAACAGTCCATATTCAAACTTAGTTTTCCCAACAATATCCATAATCGATGTTATTTTCCCAGTCTAGTATCCAGTACAGAATCACGGATTGTGTTTAGTTCTCAGGCAGTTCCTGACCTTTCTTTGTTTTTCATGACTAACATTTTGAAGAATTCAATTCAGTTGTTTTTCAGAATGTCCTCAATTTGATTTTCCTTATAGTTAAATTCCTTATTTCTAGATAGTGTGATGTATCTTTTTCAGTGTAGTTGGCCCTATAATTGATGATATCTTTGAAGGTAGTATCTTCTGGGTTTCTCCACTATAAACTCTTCTTAAAATTTTTTAATTAATGAAAAAGAGATACTTTGAGACAGTGTAATTTTCCTATTCCCCATCAAACTTTCATTCATGAGTTTAGTGTTCATTATTCTTGCATGAGTCAGTTGTCATTATCGCGGTTGCCAAATGGTGATTTTCTAACTCCAGTATTTCTCTTACACTCGTTAGTTAACTTTCACCTGTAAGAAAGAGATTTTTACTTCTTTCCATTTATTTATATCAGTATACACTTGTAGATTCTTATTTTATTCAATGGGTTATAATCTACTACTATCGTTATTTATTTTGATTCTCAAATTCCCCTGGGTTTGGCCAGTGGGAACCCCCCTTCAAGCTAGTGTCTTTGTCCCACTGATGCGACTCATTATTCCTTGAGCCTTATATTACTTTCTGGCACAACAAATATTGTGCAAAATAATACCAAAAGGAATAGGGTAATTTATGATTATGTTTCACCAGCTCTTTTTGTATTTTGAAAAATACCAGTAAGTGTGGTGCGGATATGGAGTATTAAAAAAAAAAAATCTGTAGAGATTCTCCTATAATCCTTATTTGCGTTGTTGGAAAATTTTTCAGCCACTAATAAATCAGAATTAATTGTCGTGATATCATGAAGGGACGAGTAAGTGTAGGAGGACAGGAGAAGCACTGTGCATGACTGCTCCTTTGTCCGTCAGGGCCGTGTCCCCGCTTCTAGTCACAACAGAGATTGTACTACCCTGATGACAAGTGAAGGCTTCTCTTTCCTCCTACATTTAGATAAGTTTTTTAGACTGTCAATCTTACCATTGGGACTGCTCTGGTAACATTTCTATGATATCTACGAATAGAATTCTTTGCTTGGCTTTACTGTAGTCCCCCAGTTCCAGTTCCTTTATCTACTTTTATCTACCATAGCCAGTTAGATTGAGTCTCCAAGCAGACCTAAAGCAAATCTTTGCCGTTTGTCCCATTTAGGAAGCTATGTAATTACTGTGTCTTCCGGACAGGTGACAGATGAAACAGAGAATGTTTTCATGAAGGGACCATTTGAAAGGGTGTCAGCAAGATAGGGGGAAAGCTGCCAGGAATAGGGAAGTCCAGCCCCAGGTCTAAGGGAACAAGTAGGGGAGTGATGACCACACCCCAGAGTAGCTTTTGTTGTAGAATGGGATTGTCTGACCCAAAGTACATATGTTGATGGGTGCACCACTGCCAACTGAGGGCAACTCAGCAAAGAAGGATCTGGGGAATAAACACCCAAGTTCACTCTCTCCCACTGGTGCTTTCTTTGCTGGTGCTTCCCAGTTGGGAGCCAGAGGGTAAAGGAGCCCAATGATGTAATGCACAAAATCACCCTCCCACAGAGCAGGATGGAGAAGCATGGAGAGTGGTTCTAGAGGAGCAAACAAAATATTCACAAGGCAACTTTTAATTTTGTAAATATAGATTTAAGGGCTTATTTTTGTTCCTCAAAGGGCCATCCACCATTGCTCTAGCTCCCATACTTCTTTTCCACATAGAGCCACCAGCTTATGCTCTGGTATTGGTTCCTTCTAGCAGAGCGCATACCCTACTGCTCGTAGACCCTGGGAGGTCATTCCTCCCAGTCCCGTTTCTACCCCAGGTTTTCTTACTGTCAGCTCAGGTAGACCTGTTTGTGTGTATATTTCCCTTTCTCCCCTAATTTGTAGAATAAAATGCCTTCATCTTCTCATAAAATGCTTTTAACAAAAAGTAACTGGGCAAACAATAAAATAAAAAAATGTAATCTTTATTAGTTTTGCACATTTTTAATGTTGGTTAGCATCATTTAGGGTAATAGTAGCATTTTCCAGCATGCAGTTCACAAATACAGTTTATCTAAGTAATTTTAAGAAAAAAAGGAGCCTATGGTTTGCTTCTGTAAGAAATGCAGAATGTCCTGATGTAATTGTCTCTGTAAGTTCACTACTCTCTGTTCTTGTGGGAAAAAAAAAATTGCAAAACCCGCATTATATTTAGAGCAATCTAGAGCAGCATGACTCCTAAGCAATGAAAACATGAACAGAAGTTAGAACGAAAAGGACAAAAATGAAAAAAAAAAAAAAGCATTACCTTCAATCAGTTTGTGCAGGCACTCCCAAAAATGTAAATAAAATTTTATACCCTTTTCCAATTGCAGAGCATAATTTGGACGTGACTTGTGAACATATTTTGCCCCTTAAAATTATGAAATAAGCTAGAATTAGCAAATGTAATAAAAAAGCAGAAATCTACAACTACCCAGTCTTGTTTTTCTTTTCTTATTTAGCAAATGTCTTCCATGAAAAAGTACTATGGACAGAAAGTAAGAAAAGTGATTGTGATATCAACCCGAAGATAATTTCCTCTTTATATTTATGTACATAATGCTGAAAAAGAAAATAAAATGACTTTGTACAGTATTTATATTTGCTTATAAAATTCTAAACACATTTTTTAACAGGTTAACCAGTGTTTGTTGTTGTTTTAAACATGTCTGTACAGTCTGCTTATACACCATATGTTATTCACTTAAAATTTAGAAATAACCAAAAAGCTGTTAAAGTGCTGCAAACTATTGCTTAATGACTTAAAGAAATGAGATCTGTTGAACAATTTCCTTGACTTTACCACTGACATATGGTTTCTCATAAATGAGATTCTGAGCAGTGGGAGAAAGCAGATACAGCCGCATGGTAATATAAACATGCACTGATAGCGTCCAGACTATCTATAATGGTACAGAATACATTATATTACCTGTGTAAAGCTTGCACTCTACAGTTCTTGTGGTACATATTTGATGCAATAAATACTGTGCTTAGGTCATTATTTGTTTGCCCAAACGTGCACCACAGGGTAAAATGACTATTTACATAATAAATAGCATTTCAGTAACATATACAGTTGTCAACCTTGCTGAGCTGAAGATGGCTAACCAAAGTGCAGGATTAAGCAGAAATTTATAAAGGGTTCTTTTGGTCAGTCTTCAGGGGAGAAGCAATGCTCATTTCTCAGTTTTGTTTTGTTTTGTTTTTAAATACAATAAACAGAAACACAACATTTATGACTCCAGACAGTTGAAGGAAGTTTGCACCTGCTAAGATTTAATGGCCTACCCCCCAGAAATGATCTACTTGGTCTGGGGGCTGGATTTGACAAAACAAGATCAGCAAAGCACCTCCAATTATCACCCAATTACTCCTCCCAGAAACATGGATGGAATTTAAGAACTCATTGTTTTCCTTGTGACTTGTTTTTTCATGCATGATCTCTAAGTGCAGCATGCCCTCATGCATACCACACCTTTGTGCAGATGGGAGGCCTCGTGATTGCTCTAACCCCCCGTGGCTTACCTATTGAAGAGGCCCTTTGTCTATTTCACAACAGAAACCCCGTTTACAAAAATATTCACATATAATAAACAACATATGGATTAAAAAAAAGATGAATCCCCTAACAGATTTTGTAAAAATGTGACAAATGTGGCAGTTGAAATGCAAAGAGTGGATACAATTACTACACTAAAGTGTTTCATGTTAAATAACCCCCAAATTATAGGTTTGCACCCCTTTGAACTGGTCCCTACAGTCTGAGTAGCCATTTTGTCTCTTATCTTCAGCAGTGTCAGCTGGTAGTGAGAACAGTAACCTCCTGTTGAGGTCGTCTTCCCTTTACACAGAGTTACAGTTTTCTGACAAGGGGCCACTGTCTTATTGTAGGCACGGACCTTAAGTAGATTTGTGTAAAAACAGTCAGTTTGGCATAGACCTCCCAAAGGAGTCCTGTTGACAAAAATGCATCACCTTCAGAGGCTGTAAACAATTTGTCACCCAATTATTCTTATTTATTTTCATTTATTTCCCTTTGGCTTTTTCATCTTTGCCTTCTTGCTCATGTTTTTCCACGATTGGCTTTGTTACCCGATCATAGGAAGGTGGACAAGCTGCTGTGGACATGGTCAGGTCAGTTTTTTCTGTAATCGAGTTTTCGTTTATTCTGTCAATTATTAGGTCTTCTTTTACAAGAAGATTAGCCCCACCTTTGATTTTATTTTTATTATACGTAAATGAAGCTTGTTTTACAGTTCGCTTTAGAAGGTGGCGCCTGTAAGCACGCTGAATAATCACGGCAGACACCTCCTCTTGTTTCCGTTTTAAAGTCGTAGTTATTGGCTGATAAGAGACCTTTGATGGATTGGAAGCCATGAATCGCTCTTCCATCTGTATTCGGAGAGCATCCATCTCTCCACTCTCTCCCAGGACCCGCTTTGTAAAAGCAAATAAGATGTCAAGACAGTGGATTCGGTCACCACTGACCATAGGTAAATCCATGGCAATGAGCTGGAGTTTGTTCGGTTGTGGCAAATTGAGGGGGGGTTCGAGAGCAGCGGCAAACTGAGATAGTTTTTCAAATTCCATAAACTGTGTGGCATCAGGATCAAACTTCTCCCAAACCTCGTAGAACATCTCAAAGTCATCCTCACTTAGGGGCTCTGCACTTTCCTCGGTAGCAACACTGAAGTTCTCCAGGATGACAGCGATGTACATGTTCACCACAACCAGAAATGATATGATGATGTAACTGACAAAAAAGAAAATCCCCACAGAGGGGTTTCCACAGTCTCCCTTAACTGAGCTTCCAGGGTTAACTTTATTAGGATCACAATCAGGTGGCTTACTGTTGAGAATAGGTGCTAGCAATCCGTCCCAGCCAGCAGAGGTGGTGATTTGGAACAGGCAGATCATGCTGTTGCCGAAGGTCTCAAAGTTGAACATGTCATCAATTCCAACCTCCCTCTTGACATAGGCAAAGTTGGACATTCCAAAGATGGCGTAGATGAACATGACCAGGAAGAGCAGGAGGCCGATGTTAAACAAGGCAGGAAGGGACATCATCAGAGCAAAGAGCAGCGTGCGGATTCCCTTGGCCCCTTTGATCAGACGCAAGATTCGACCAATCCTGGCGAGCCGGATCACTCGGAACAGGGTAGGGGACACAAAGTATTTTTCTATCAGCTCAGCCAGAAACATGCCTATGGATAAAAAATGAGAATATCAACCATTGAAGAAGATATGCATTAAAATAATAATTACAGTTCTGTTAAGTCTCCAAGGTAAAGTTTAGAGCCTGAAATTCAGTTACATAATCTTAAATTTGACATGCATATAATATATATAACTGTATATAATATATATTATAAATAAACCTTAATTTTGAAATTCCATATTAAACTCAACTCGATATTTGTTATAGACTAAATTGTGTCCCTTCTTCCTCACTGCCCCTCCCAATTCATATGTTTTAACATATGAATTATTTAACATATGAATTATATGAATTTAAGCCCTAACTCTCCAATGCCTGGTATTTGGAGATAGGGTTTTGAGGAGATAATTAGGTTTAGATGAGGTCATGAGGATGGGGCTTTCATGACAGGATTAGTTCCCTTATGAGAAGAAACACTGGAGAACTTTCTCTCTCCCTGCCATATGAGGACATAGCGAGAAGATAGCCATCTACCAGCCAGGAGGAGAGCTCGCACCATAAACCCACCATGCTGGCAGCTTGATCTTAGACTTCTAGCCTCTAGAACTGTGAGAAAATAAATTTCTGTTGTTTAAGCCATCCAGTCTGTGGTAATATGTTATGGCTCTCCAAGCTCAGACAATATCCAATAACAATTTTACAATACTTTTTGTCTTTGAGGGATGTCTAAAGACTATCTTTAGCTTATACAAAATTCCAAGACTAAATCTAAAATAAATAAGTTAAAAATTATGAAGTCCATCTGAACAGCAGTGGCCAAGGTTATAAGTACACACTTATATGAATACAATTTTTTTTCTGAAGTTTCCTATTGAATCCTTATCCATCTAAAAGTATCTGCAATTTTTAATGCTATTTTCATCTCTCTATGAACTTGATACTTGCCTAAATTTCCACTATAATATATATATATGTATTATACACACACACACACACGCACACACACACACACACACACACACACTCTGGTACATATCTAAAAGGATCCAAGCTGAAGCTCTTACTGGTCTCCTGTATCTAATGTTAGTCTCTCAGCCAGTTTCTTTTAAGCCTTTTTCTCCAATTGCCTTTTAAATAATGAAATAACGATTGAACTGAAGAGGAGTTCAGGAAACCAAGTGCTTTCAAGTTACACGGTCTCATTCTATAAAGAGTAAGTTAGTCTAAGTATGTGTGGGTGTGTGAGAGAGGGAGAGAAAGAGGAAGATGGAGTAAGAGAGAGAAGAGAGGTGAATACAACCTTAGTACCCTTTCCACAACTGATTACACCATAGATTGTTGTGGAAATCAAAGGCTACCTGCAACATATGGGTTAGATATAAGACCAACTTCTTCAGAGGGGGTAATGGAATGAAAATCTACCCAACAGAGGTGCCCCATATTGAATGGTAAAGTGTTGGCCCAATCATATTATCTGGTTTAGGGAAGAATGAATACTTCATCACTTCCCTGGAGCTAGAGTTGTATCTTTAATGAGATGAGCTGTTGCTCATGTGATGTGTTGTACATTCCTGACTTTGAAGTGTGTAACTGATAAAATGATGTCCTATACCACCTCACATCCCCTTGTGCATCATTGCTATAACCCTATTTCAAAGTTACCTAGAAAATCTCTACCTGATACCCTTAAAGAAACTACCATCTGTATTTGCTAACATTTTGTTCTTATCTTTATTTTCTTTCACTCCATGCCTTTCTTTATCTTGCCACCAGCTTCCACTCCTATCTATATCCTGAGGGCTCTACGTCTGTATATCCAATGTAGTGTCTCTCTTGAGTACCAGACTAAATTTCTAGTTCTCTTCTCAACAGAGCATTTAGATGTTTTACAAATTACTCAATCTCGACATGTCACAAATATTTTTATCTTAGTTAATAACACATTCCTAATTCAAATGAATGGGAATTTACCATTAGATTCAGCATAATCTAAAATGGTTAGATTAGGATACAATTCTGTACAGACAGTAGGATCCTCATTTTGTAAGAAAAATAAACACACCTGGATGAAATACATAAAAAATTTCAGAGGAGTTATTTCTGAGTGGTGGCATGACCTCTAATTTAAACTTGAATGTTCCAACTTTTACTTTTCTTAAACAGAACTTAAGAGATTTTAAATACTTCTTACCCACAATGGAGAGAATGACAACCACAAAATCAAAAATATTCCAGCCTATGGTAAAATAATAATGGCGGAGGGAGATGAGCTTCAGCACACACTCTCCAGTGAACAACACAATAAACACCAGGTTGATGCGTGACAAAATGCTGGTCACATATTCACTCTGGTCATCTGTTTCTACCATCATTGTGACCATGTTGAGACAGATAAGAATCATGATGCTTATGTCAAAAACTTGTCTGGTTACAAAGTCAAAGACCATTCCTTGAAATTTGTTCTGTAGGGAAACAGAAATGCTTTTAGCAACAGAGGAGTTTTCCTGTACATAAGAGCATCTGCATAAGCACTTTCGGCATTGATTAACTTTCTAATATCATACACAGTAACCACTGACCCTGAATTTTGTAAAAGATGGCTTACACATTAATTTTTAAAACTTAGCTATTGAAATTTCTATTTACCAATATGTATTCCACAAAATAACAATCCTTGTCAAAAGGGGATTTCTGATAAGAAACATTGCATACTATACACTTCACTCAGAGGCACAAAATGCATATTAACATATTAAGATTATGAGAAATTAAGAAACCTGCTTAATTTTGTTTTACCAGAATATCTCATGATCAGTTGGACCATGCAGCCATTTCAAAACATAGTATCTATTAACATTCCATCTGTCTTATTCTCAAAGAATTGTTAAGGGGAGCTTGGAATTTCAAGAACACATCTATAACATGATGCATTTAAAGCCTATGGTATGGCAATATTGATGTTCTTTCACCAAACAGTCCTTGCTGCTTGACATGGAATGCTGAGCCTACACAGGAATAATCAGACCAGAATGACATTCCTTATTCTTTGTTGTCAAAAATTAATGTCTCTGTCAATGATCTGTGGCTCTGCTCCCCATTTCTGCCACTTTTAGTCCCTGCAAGCCATTGTCTGGCTCATTTTCCAAGGCCGCCCAGGAACTTTGGATATCTTCTAGCTTACATTTTCCTACACATAGTTCACCATTTCTACTTCCAGTGTTAAGACTTACCAGAGAACAGTATGTATTTCTCATCATTTTCCAAGAAGGCAAATTTCGGCTAGCACAGTATGAATATTCACTACTATTTTGTTCCCTAATGTACCCCAGGAATTATTTTAACTTCACAGATCATCATCACAAAAATCAATACAGTGTGGGATAAGCCTTCTCCATTTCACTGAGTTGTTTGGTTGGCTCATCACGGAAACTTGAGATTTGTTATTTATCATCATGAATTTTATTTATTGACCCTGACTTCTGAAGACATTAGTAACTTCTAACTTTACAGCCATATATACAAACAGTAGATACTAGAATTCTTTTGTTCTCCACTCAGTACCTCTAATGGAAAATAAAATGGAAGTAAGATGTTATTTCACTCAGCACTTTGTCAGTTTGTTAATCTAGCAGAAAATAGCATGTATTTTAACCCCATCCAAGGTTTACTCCTCTCTTTAAGATTACTTGGCAACTACTCTTGAATTATATGATCAACATTTTCTTGTGCATATCACCTACTTATGGGTCTTTGCCATTTAGTTTGGATTCTAGTTGTGTAATTAGAAATCCCCTGAAAATAGGGTGCATTTTTCTGTTTCTTGTTGTTTTTGGTGGTCTCTCTCTTTTTAAAAATTTTTTACCATTACCATAAAAGGTATTAATTAATGAAGCTCTAATCTTTGCTGCTGGAAGTGTTAGTTGCTATCTCTTCTGTGAGAAAACCCATGCGATTTTTGTTTTTGTTTATTTTTTCCCATATCATTTGGTATTTCTTACTCCTGGTCGAGGTATAGGCTTTTGTGGCTTTTTCGATCCTAATTTTTTCATTGCATTATAGTATTTCTTCTGTTCTTCTGTCATAAAGATGTCTTGGCCTCCAAAGTATAGAAAAGAAAAATAAAAAACTGGTTAAAACTGTGTCCTTTAGCACATGATTTTTCAATGTTAAACTTAAAACAGGAAAGGGACAGTTAAAAAAGGAAATGGATAACATAATTATGCTTAGAATTTTGGATTTGAAAAATAAGAAATCTACTTTTTAGGTACTACAATATTATTTAATTCTCTAATTATCTAAAATTGACTTTATTATTTTCATTATTTTATGGCAGAAAAAAACCCAGAAACTGAGAGGCTAAGTATTTTCCCCAACACCATATACTCAGTGAGTGGTAAAATTTGATTCACTGAGAAATGAAATGCTCAGTTTCTAACGCTATACATACTGCTTTTCAGAAGTTAAAGACAATGATTTTCTTACTCCAATGTAGCAGTACATTATAGTATGGATATTGCAAGATGGGTTAAAGTTACTCATAAGAAGCCACTTTCACTCTGCCAAGAATTGGAACAAATGGATAAAAAGGAAATGGGCTAAGTTGGTAGAAGAGTTGGGGATACATCAGAGATCATTAGTATGGCAAGGATGTGGTAGGCCGGGAGGTACAGAGGATTGCAACTCAGGCTAATAAGTGAAATAAAAGCCTGACATTGACCATAGAATATTAATAACAATAAAAGGGGATGGGGACAGGAATGTTCTATAAGCATCTCATACAACAGAAGCAGTCATAATAAGAAAATATACTGAATAAATAAGATGAAGGAACAGTAAGCAAAGGAAGAAATAAAAATGGCAAAAATCACTCAAAAATATGTTTAAACCTACTAGCAATAAAAGACATAAAAATTAAAATTAAAAACAAATTTTCATTTATCAAATATGAAGTATTAAAAAATAGAATGTTTGATGCCTGTGAAGCTGCAGTGACCTGGGCACATCTGTACGGATGTTATTATGAGTATGATTATGAGTATGATCAGGTATATTATTTGGGGGAAGCAAAATACTTCAGAAATTAGTCAAGAAAATAATTAAAGACTCATTTTTTTGCATTAAGACTTTTGGCAAGACACTATTTAAATCATTAAAGACTAGAAACAACATAAAGCATCATTTGTTGGGAGATGGTTAAGTAAATTACGATAATGTATATACAAAGACTTAACAGAATGGAAAAATACTTACGTTAAGTCAAAAAGAGAATTTGTAATCATATGCAACACGTTTTTTTTTTTTTTAGTAGCCTCCACGCTCGGCGTGAGCTCAACATCGAGCCCAACAGTGGGCTTGAACTCATGATCCTGAGATCAAGAGTCAGAGGCCTAACTGACTGAGCCACTCAGGTGCCCCAAGAATTTATAATTATGGCTAAAATAATTTTGATACTAAGAACATATGTAGAAAAAGTATGAACAGAAGAGCATAAAATGTGAACAGAAAAGCATAAAAGTGTACATTACTCCCAAGTAATGATATTTCTTTACTTTTCATATTTTCCATATTGTGCATATATAATTAGGATGATAAAATGGGCTTTACAAATGATAATAATAAAATAAAGAGCTATTCAATTCAACCTGGAACTAATAGTTTATAATTAAATATCAGGAAGAAGGAAGTGGAAATTATACAAGGAACCAATGAAGGAAAAGAAACACTAGGAGAAGTTTACATCTTAGGCTTAATTTATTGCAAACATTCTAAGGGTTTTCACTAGAATGTATAGTTCCTAATTAGGAGGGAAATCACAGGGATAAAACAAGTTGACCTTGGAAAAAGGGCATATGCTTGGATTCTTTTCTAGTTTTTTTTATTATTAAAAAAATTATTCTTTTCCAAAAGATTGAAAATGTGGCCCCTGACTCTAAAAAAAAAAAAAAAAAAAGAGGCGAGAGGTTTTGTGAAGTTATGTACAGGAATATGGAGCACAGCTGTTCTTGACTTTCTATGGTCTGAAAGAGATGGGCAGTGGGTGGCAAAAGGGAAGGATGCAAAATAGATTTTAACATATATGCTCACTTGGCTTCTGAATCAAAGTACTCATTTAGTGGAGAAAACATTTCAAATAATTTTATGATCTTTGTGGGAGAGAAAATATTAGAAATACTTATCTTCTTTTTTTGCTGGTTGAAATTATCTATGATGACACCAATAAACAGGTTCAAGGTAAAGAAGGACCCAAAGATGATGAAAATAACAAAGTAAAGATACATGTATAGACTTTCCTCATACTTAGGCTGGAGTTCCACCTACCAAAGGAGAAGAGTTTGTAAAATATCACAATACAATTTGTTGCTGGAAGTCGTTGGTGCTTTTTCATGAGAATAGAAAAGAAAATGCCTTAGTAATACTTAGCAGTACTTTTCTTTTTCCCTCTGAATCAGCTACAAAGTCTCTGAAATTAGCCTTTAGAGGTATTTTCATGTTAAAAAAATGTAATTATTAGAACACTTTAGAATCTATTTTTATAATTATAAATGTAACTAGTATCTTGCTATTCAGATAGTAGAGTGCTAAATTTGGTAAATTTTTAATACTGAATTTCAATAATTTAAAAATTATTAGTGAAAAATTTTATTTCAGAAAATATGTATAGGCTATCTTAGACACAACCATTTGTGTATGCATGAATTTATTTGCCAAACGAGAATTGAGTTATTCATTTAGATGTTCAGCATCATACCTTTAACATTACAATAGTCATTGAATTTTTTAGATTAAGTAAACATAACTGGACATCCATCTTATGAATCCTCAATTGATATTTAGTCTTTGGATTGTACTTACAGTAAGTTCTCAGTAAGCTACCACATGTCACATAATAAAGGGTAAATGAGTCACGATAGGTAGTTCCCTAAAAATTCATGTCCTTCTAAAGATAACAGAGTTAAAACCAACCAAACACACAAAACAAAATTGTAGTAACAAATGAAATAACATAACTCTGGAGGCTATCAGGAAGGTACTCAACATAAAACTAAAGCCACTTAGGGGAAGTGTACATCAAAAAAGATAAGTGAGCTCTATCGGGTCAGTTAAAGATAACAAACACAGAAATTATTTTTTGTGATAATAGACTAAACAGATTGGATTTTGGAACAGAATGATGAAGACTAATAGAACATACTAAATTTTTACAAAGTTTTGAAGAGCAGAGTTGGAATAAGCATGGGTTTCAATTCTCTCCTTGAAGCCTGGAAGAGGCTATCATAGGAGAAACCAAATAAAGTAGGTCTTTCCCTTGGTGATAAAAACTTAAAGGAAATGTTGACCACTGAAGTGATAATATCATTGGTAAAGGCTCCAGTACATTTATGGATGCAAAAATCATGTAAAAAATGAATTTGAAAGGGATTATTATAGAAATCTAAGGCTGTCTGGACAACATCCCTAACTTTTCACACTGTCTACTTATGGAGAATTAACTATACATTTCAAATACTGATAGCAATCATATATTTTTTTACATTTGCTCCTACACACCAAAGCTATTGTTGATTATATAATTAGTAGATAAAAAGAAAGCAAAATAGAAAAATATTCAACAGAAGAATATTCATCACTTATCAAAATAATGTTTTGATTTATTTTAGTAAGATCTTTCTGATAAACAGTTATACTTGAATATTAATTTGAGTCATATTTTTTTCCTTTTTTAAAATAGTCATCATAGAATCATCCCATTTGGCTGCTATGCTCTGTTGAATTAATTTTAGTACCTAACCAATATTATAAAAAGGCAGGATATAAGGAATACTTACATTTCTGGAGTCAACTGCTGCATACATTATATCCATCCATCCCTTAAATGTGGCCTATTAAAAAGGACATGCAAGCTTTACTTTGGAATAATTCAGACCTGATGTTTAATAAATACTCTTACTTATCTATTTTTTAAAAAGGAACACTTTTGAAAGACATTTCAAAACAAATTTTACATGGATTTTGGACAAATACCATATGTTAGTAAGGCTTTTCATTTCTAAAACACATAATAAACAAAATGGTCATTTGAAATATCCTCCTGCTTGATAATCAACTCATAAATACTTCTCAATTCCTTAGAGTTAATGGAATAATGCTAATTTAAAGTAGAAATTTGGTGGAATACTTTTAGAAAGCTTCACAAATGCCAACACCCTTGACAATATGTGTAGCAACAAAACAATTACAATTTAGATCGCCAATCCTCTGCTGAAATCTATCACCTAGGTGATGACACTGACTGAAAGTTTAACATTTCTCCTGATCATAACACTCTGAGGATCATATGGGATTATATAAAGTCACAATTGCAACAATTCTTTTAAGAATTTTGAAGCATAGCATCCAGAAATAGTCTTTTATTCTATTTTTTTCCTCTGTAGTTTTTAATGAAAGTGAGTTAATATGGGCAAAAATGGAAAAAATACAGTAGACACTTGATGTTCTAGATTCAAGATAGATCCTAAGTCTAATAACTTATAGTAATTTATTATTTGTCATAGGACATAATTTTAACCCTGGAAACCTGAGAGGATTGTTCTTAGCTAGTGAACAGGTCTAGCAAAGCTTTCGGCAACTGTATCCCAACACATCTTTGTTTTCGTAACACTAACACTTGTGAAGTGGTGATGTCATGGGAAGAAAGCCAAGGAAGGGTGCGTGTGATGGCAGCGAGGAGAAACTAATGATTCTTAGCTATAAAACAGAAGCTGTTTGCATGTCAGAGAGGGAAATGTTGAATGTCAATGGCTGAGGTCAGTGAGAACAAGTCCATTACACACTAGGTATGGGGATAGAAAGTGATTCAAGGAACCATTTCAATGAGTTACTCATCAACAGAGGCGATTCTGTATAAAGCCAACTATAAAGTAGTACTTCAGAGTTTCTTCAGTGGTGGAATTTATTTAATGTCTTCATGCAAGAGCTTTACCCTACATTTTCAGAATTATTTAGCATTTTAAGGAATTGCTTGAAAATTTTTTTTCTTTTCTCAATTTTATGGAGGAAGTGATATACTTTAGTGATATTTACAAGTGTGGCTATTAAGGGTTAGGATAAAATCTCAAGAAAATGTCATCGTGTGTCCACTATAATATTTAAAGAATTCATACTTGCCAGATTTTTTAAATCCATAGTTTAATTGCATAAACATTCAGAGTAAGTCAGAAACATCTAGAAGAGAAATAGGAATTTCCAACAAGAAGGTGGGAAGAACGAGTAAAGGTATCATAGTACAGACACCTCTGAAAGAGATGCAAGGGTGTTTTGACCAATGCAGGTTTGTTTGCTTGGTTAGTCTCCTGGCTGAGCAAATGAAAACATAATCGTGGGGAGTAGAAATGGATTTCTGCTCTAAAGCCTCTGTCGAAACACAAAGGAAGAACTTTTATAGCCTGTTTTTTAAAGCTGAGTTTTCAGTGGCCAAAATAGAGCAGGATCTTTCTGTGTTTTTCAAACAATCTAGATTCTGTTTTTAGCCACTGCTTTGTCGTGAGGCAGCTCCTGCCAAAAGCAGCATCAAATGCAAATCCTTAAAGGGCTACCACCTTTTGAGTTTTTATACACTGTGAACTATTTTTCTCTTGTGTATATCAGGCTTAGAAATCCAGTAGTAAGAAGCACGAATATTTAGATAAAATAGACTTAAATAGTTGCACTGAAAGGCCATTTTATAGTGAGACCACAGCGGCTTGTATTTCATTTCTGTGTTTAGGTACTACCCTGTATTATTTCCATTTTGCTATGAGGATCTAACCCTAAAAGCTAAATATCATTCATTCCCTGATCTTCAATCCAAATCGTACAACTCAGTAGCAGTTAATTGCCACCTATCAATTAGAATCCAATCAGGTGTGTGAAGCGTGTATGTTTGGGGAGGGTGATCCATCAGCAAAAAAAAAAGCTTTCCAGTTGCAATAGGAAAAAATAATAGCAAACTTAATGATTAATCAATTTGTTCATATGGGAAGAGAGAGCAATATGGGCAGGAAAAGAATAAAACCTTTGGGAAGAAGTGAAATAGCTCGTCACTATCAATTATGTCTGCACTGCATTTACAAGGACCCAAGGTGCCACCCATCTGGGCTCATACGCTTGTACTCATAAATCAAAATTAGAAATAAAGTATGTTATAAACTTTCTTTGTAATAACTAAACTCTCTTCTTAGTAACTTAGATGTATGTCATTACTTTGTTATTATTCCAAACAATAAACAAATTTCAGAGAAAAGAGTGTTCACTTACAACTTGAAGCAAAGAGAGATACCCAAATCCTACATTATCAAAGTTTACTTTCACATTTTTCCATCGGGCAGTCTCATTTCTTTCTATTAGTTTTAGGCAATCAGAATGATTATTCACTTCGGTGATGTCAAACATGTCACCAGTTGTGGTGTTAATACAGTGGTAGAATTTGCCAGCAAACAAATTTACGCCCATGATGCTGAAAATTAGCCAGAATATAAGACAAACCAGAAGCACATTCATAATGGATGGAATTGCTCCTAAAAGGGCATTCACAACCACCTAATACACAAATGGAAAAAAAGAAACGTCAGAATTCTTGTTTATTAAAAAGGAAAAGACATTCCCCTAGTAATCTTTAGTATTTCTTTTTTCTGTCTTTTTTTTTTTTTAGTATCGAGACTATTCTAGGACACTTAAAAGCAACGTAAAAAAATCTTAAAATGAAATCCATTTGTTCTTAAGCAATACATTTAGGGAAACAAATATAGACGATATAAAAAAGAAATAAGAAAAAAAAAGTTTAAAAAAGAGGGGGAAGTACCAAAAGGTTAAAAGAAAGGCAAAACCAGAGGAATTTGCTGCCAGATGAAATTAGAATATTTGTTGTTTATTAGAAAAAAGAGAAGTAGGAAATCCTAATACAGAAGATTAATTTTTAAAAAGGCAATATATTAAATAATGAAACTAAAATATTGGACACAAGTTGGTTTGGCCAATATACTTTAATAAATTAAAAATTCAGATATATAAATATAAAAATATTAATAAATGCCTACTATAGTTTTGTCCTTAATTATTCATGCATTGCTAAGACTAATAATAAGTTTTGCATAAGAAGCAAGACAATTTAGCATCATGTATTTCATTAGATCATCACATCGTTTATTTCAAGCTCCAGTCATGTCAGTTGTTTCATTTACTGAGTTTAATTCAATAAACTTATTTTAAATGAAACATAATAGAAATTGGTTTCTTAGGAAAATAAGAAAAGGAGGGATGCGATACATAGGTCCCAAATCTGATGTGATTAACATCAAATTCTGTACTAAATAATGATCTATTCTTTTTCTATGGAAGCATGTTTTTTTCCCCCTCTTAATTTTTGGATCCCAGCTGAAAAGATCTGAGTTTTCATATTTGGCAACACTGTAGGGATGGCTGTCCTTGCTCGCTCCTTGACAGTGCCCATGGGAGCTGCATGGGAGTAGCTAAGAGGGAAGACAGAGATAGGCCCTAAGATGCTCATAAGCGGCAGAGGATGCCTCAGACTTGAACATTGATAACTAAGTTACTTCTACCTATGTACTTCTGTTATTCTTGTCAATCGTAAATAATAAGCATCAAAATATCTTCTATCTGCAATTTGATGCTGGTGTATTTTTAGAGCAAAGTTTTTTGATTGCCTGTCTGAAAAAAACAAATACATGAGCCAATTCCTTATGCTTCTGAGCTGTGTTTAAAGTTTGCAAAGAACCCTAGACCTTCTGGGGTTCCAAAAACAGTGTGCTAAGTGGGCCTAAGGAAACAGTAAAACCACTGTTGGCAAAGGTAAGGAAATAGCATAAACATTTTAGGTTGGTGGAGTCATCCAGGCAGATCCAGGTGATATAGCCTCTGCAGCCTACCAAACTGAAACATGGCACCTTACCTTATCTCATTTGCCTGTCTGCAGTAATACAGTTGATCAAATAAATCCTTATTTTATACATCATTTTAAATGTGTGCATACACTTAGATTTCTCTTGGATTCAAAACTTGGTACTTGGAATCAAGTTAGTTATTTCCCTCCTTTTCTGAATATTGTGCCTACCATCCAGATTAAAAAAAAAACAAAAACACCTTATTTTTATTGTGTCTACACAGAGTACACGTTAGAACGCACATTTTTACTTACAACAGCCAATACAGAGCCTGCATAGAATACTGGTGACCTATACCTATTTCCTGAAGTTCTTTTCATGTCAACCTGTAGGTCCCACACTTCTTTCTTCAAGCCCTTTCTCACCTCTGTCACTTCTTTCCCACTTTCACTGTTCATCCTAGCTCTGGCCTCTAATAATTCATTCGGGCAATATTGTCAGAGTCCTCTTTCTCCTTCCTTTCATCTATGTGATATGAATTTATCCTCCCTAAGTCTCACTTTAAAATTAATGGATCCCCACTGATCATCAACTATTTTCCTTATGTTGGTATTCAAATCACCCCACAATGTACATTTCTAGTTTAAACTTCCCTAGCCGCCTACCCTCATGCCAACCCAAGTGATACAATTACCAGACAACTGAGATGCCTTTGAAATCCCTTGCCCAGTATCCCCCTTTCTGGAACTTTCTTTCTTCTACAAGGTCTAGTTCATGTAGCACTTCTTTCATGGAGCCTCACTTCACCCTCCATGTTAGCTTCCAAAATAAAGATGAGCGTTTCCTCTTTTGAATTTAAGACTCAGAATTCCAGTGCTGGCCAGGACCATAGAGATAATTTAGTATGGTGTTCTCTGTTGGTAATGAGAAAAATGAGCTAAGATCATTTAAGTTCGGAAAGTAGACTAGAAGTATCATCTAGTGCTTGCTCGTTCCATTCTACCTCACTCATTCTCCTTAGAGTTGCTTCCATTTATCTGGTTCCACATTGCTCTGGATTCGAGTTAATTGCGTTCCTGTAATCTTGACAGACAAGAGGCTTTTTCTTTTTCTAACTTAAGATGCAAAAATATACTTGTGAATTCTCCAAGGTCTTTAATGCTTCGAATATGGGAATATAACAGAGTACTTTGAATATAGGGAAAAAATGGTTGAATGAATGAGTGGAGTAAAGATTAGCTTAGCATTTACTGATGAAAGCAGAATTTTTAACGTTACTTTGTATACAAGATGAGAATAAAGAGCCGGGCACAACAAAAAATTAGGGGTTAGCCAATAAGTCTGAGAGGTTTTCTTTGAAACTGGGGATTAGTTTTGTGTTAAAATGAACTCTCTGTAATTCATGATACAGGCAAGTACTCCAAAGCAGCATCTTTCAGGAAATGATTTGCAACATTGGCCTACACTGGGTCCAGAGAAAAGGTTTATTTTTATGAAGATAAAAGAACTAAATATTGGAAAACATTTGGCATAGTATTGGGAAATTTACTATACAAAGGTCCAGCATATTTAAAATTTCTTTAAATTAAACAATAAAGTTCAGAGAAAGGATTGTCTCTTCCCAAGAGCCCCAAGCCATTTCTTGGTTCAGCACAGAGGGTGGTGTATTAATTCTTTTCAGACTCTAGGGAACTGCAGCAATTGGTTCCCATGAGGTGAAGGCACTGGGCAGAAATGGCCTGAATAAATTGGAAAGAGCAGATTGAGGTTTCAGGATGCATAAAAGAAGATGTCTAAGGAAGGAACCGTCTTAATAAATTAATACTAGAGATTGCTTCTTCTCACAAATGTTTTGCAAAACATCATCAATTGAATTTCTCTATTCTAGCACAATCCATTCTTATAAAAAACTCTTTCCATATCTGGTTCATTATCTGCATTTTTATTAAATCAACACAAAATGAAGGTTTGACAAGTATACAAATTAATGTTAAGAATTTTGATACATGTAGAAATGTCTTGTCTGAACAAATTATCTCTGAACTTCAAATAATACTACTCATGGATTCTAATGCTTCTTTAATCTAAATACAAAAACTACATGAATAAAAATCAAAAGCAGGCAAAATAAAATCACACATTTTTAAGTATGAAGAATAATGGAATCTTTTTTTAAATCTAATGACTACATTTGTGTTGTGGGTTTTAATTAAGATAATTATCTTAGAAAGATATGATACAATTATCCAAACAAAATCTCCAACTTTATCTCTTTCAAAAATAAAAACTCTCCTTCTCCTACATTATTTTTAAACTTCAAGAATAAACAAAATATAGATTCATTTTTATAGATTCAATTTATGTTTTCATTGTGACATCTTCTAAGATCCTAAAAAGTTATTTGGGAGTGACTTATGCCAAGAAGTGAGTTTATGCATTAAATTCTACTTAATACATATGGTAAGACATTTCTGTTTTATTTCTATGTAGGTATTCTAGTCTGTATAATTCAAATATGCGGATCTCTTTACATTAACTTTTCCCCATTTAAAACACAAATCACATGGGCTGACTCAACTCTTAATATATTTTTGCCTTATTACATTTTGAAAATAACCCTCATAACTTTTCACTTAATAAAAATGAATATGGTCACATAATCAATACCAGTGTTATGAAAGCTTGAATATTGAACCCTAGCATCTTCTCACACATATCAACAAGGCAGGGAATCGACTGCTGGTATCTGGATGGCCGTTTTCAGGACCCAGGCCAGTGTAAAAAAAATGGCAAGGGTTTTTATGCCTCAAACAGCATCATCAATTGATAAGTTAAAGTTTTCACGCATTCATTCTAAACCCCCACCCTCACCGATCAGATAATCTCCCCATAAATGGATAAACTCCATATATACATAACTAAATCATATTCAGTGAAACTTAATAAAGATATCAACAGTTGGTTTCCAAATCCACAAGAGGGTAAATTCACAAAGGTATTTTTCTCAAAAGAAAATTTAAGACAATTGAAAATAGGGGATTAGAATATAGTGTATTTTCCCTACTGCGGTGTGATAGGACCCCTCCCAACCCCTCCCTCGTCCCACTACACAAAGGCACAGTGAAAGGATGAAAGGTAGCAAAAGGGGTAATACAGTACCCATAATAAGGGGCTGAGGGGAGGAACCAGCGCTCCACCCCATCCAAGTTGGAGCAAGATTATCCTATATAAAATAGAAATATATAGTTTGTTATTAGTTAGAAATCTGTTATGACAGAACATTTGGTGTTACTTTATGTATATGATGGTCTCTGTTTCCCTATCAATCAAGACTTGAGTTTTTTTGAAAAAGAAGATATCTAAGATTTCTTAGATTAGGAAAGTAAAAATACAAATTTAAGTACAAATTTTATTTTACTCTAGATATTCACGACATCAATTCACTCAGTTCAATTTTACAAGTTGAAAAATTTGGACTGGAAATTTGAAATACAATAAATGTTTAAAAGCTGTCAGCCAGAAATGTGCATAAAACATGCAAAACATAAAGTGCAACGTGATGATAATTTATTACTTTCTAACTTCTTATCAAGCACTAAATACAACATGCTTTATTTGGTAATGTTGCATAAAAGCACATGCTTGAAAACGTGACAAGTCAACAGAAATAAAATGAGTGCTTGATTTACATCCTGACAAAGCTATTGTTATTTTATGCTGCTAGGGAGGGAAAAGAATAAAATGAGAGTTTCTGAATATATTCAAATATCACTTCCCAGTTATATTCATCATTATTATCTCTATCCTCACCGTTATCCATGTTTACGTTTTTTAGAAAGTAAAAAAAAAAAAAAAAAAATCCAAACACTAGAAACACAAAAATAGAATCAAGAATCAGGTTATTTTGTCTCTACAATGCCAAACACATGTTGAAATGATCAGCCATTTTAGGGTTGTGTATATGCTGTCGCAGAGGCAAGTAACCATATTCATAAATCCTGTAACTTAAAGATGAGTTCATCTCCTATCAGCATCAATAAGAAGTTTATGTTTTTAAAATCCTCAGGTGCAAACATTAACCTCTCCTTATAATATAGAAGGTATTATTGATTAATAATTACAGATAAGGTTATTTCTGTAAAAATCAAAGGTAGACCCACAAGACCAATGTTGTTATGGAAATAAAGTGTTAAACATGGGACTATCTGGCCACTTGAATCATGGATTTAGCACATTTTCAAAAGATTAAATTCGAAATGTTTATAACAGCTTCAAATACTTAGCATTGTTCAGATTTCAGAAGACATTTAAAAGGTATTACTTTGATTCAGGCAATATGTTTTCAAGTAGAATGTATAAAAATAATATTTTTCTCAAGAACTGAAACGGCCAGTCTGAAACAAAAGAAAGTGACATTTTAATCAGAAAATAAACTTAATTTTTACATACCCTGGAGAGAATTTCCTTTAACATTTTAGTAAAAATGTGAAGATCTCTGTGAGAAATAAAATAAGACTGTATTATATTGTGTTAAATTGTTTCTAGTGAGGAAAAAACTTTCTACATATGTTAGGGAAATTAAAGACAAGTCTCATGTTCTTAAAGAGTGATATTTACAATAAATCTTATTTTAAAAGAACACGTAAAGCTATCAACAACCTAGAAGATGTAATTGGAAGTCTTCAATACAGCTCAATTTCCATAAATAACTAAACCCTAGGCAGGAAAAAAAAAAAGCAGCAATGTTTTTCTACTGGTATCACACTTATTAAGCAGCTTTGTTTTGATAAAATAAAATTCGACTTTTTTTTTAAAAAAGGAACTACTTTTTTTGTTATACATCTTATATACCAATGCTTCATGAATTTTAACAAGACATGGAAAATAATAGGTCAATAATGGCAACATTTCTAATCTGTAATGAATCACAGGGAATGGAAGAATATTTCCTTGAAAGGAATAGTATAACATTTTCTGTAACTCAAGTGAAATTTGAGTTATGCTTAATTTATGAATCATCTATGGTAATGAGTCAAAATTATATTTTCTATTCATTATATTATAAGTGCTTTATTTATTGTCATGAAAAATTGTGTGGATTTACATATAATCTTTAAGTTAGTATTACTATTTATGTCAATTAAAAAGATTAAGGCAGTTATAAATTGAGGCTATATTAAACATAACTTTTAAAAAAAGTTTAAAATTCAGTCAATATTTAATATCTACCCTTAAATATATTCAAATAATGCAAACTTTGGCATTATACAGACAAAATTTTGACACTTAAAAATGGTTTTCCTTTACTTTTATACTTAGGCACGTGTGTGATTCATATTATTTTTGATAAAACTCATTAAGTACAATTTAGGTCATCACAAATGAGAAGCATATAATGTAGACTTCACTTCAGTGGATTATTATCATACAGTTACACATAGTACTTTAATAGTGCATTTGCTTCTTTTTGTATACAGATTTGTAAGGAAACTCCCAAGATGGATTAGGAAATAAAGTCATTTTAATGAGCACAGCAGATAAATGATATTATATCATTTCAAGGGAGGCCTAAGTTCTCTTGCATATCACCCAGAAGTAAATATGCAACAGATAAAATGATAAAAGTAGCAATTTTGCAAGGATTTGCCATTCCTTTTGCATGCATGGGTTTTCCTTTTATAGAATTTAATGTAATTAATTTAATTTTTATTATATGTAATACTTCACGTTCTTTCATTTTCCTTACCCTCATCCCTTCAAATCGTGATAAGGCTCTTAGAGGTCTCAGAGCTCTTAGTGTCCTGAGAGATTTGATGGCGCCAAGTTCTGAGTAACCCAAGGCATTTGCTGTTAAACTGACCAATGAAACCTGCACCAATAAATAAGGAAATAAAATCATGATTCAATTTACTACATAAGTACAATTTTTGCTTATAATTACTCAGAAGATAAATGGTTGCATATTTCCCATAAAGCTTTTAAAATTTTAAGGAAGTATTTTCAGCTTGATGCAAAAAAAGTGCTTTCAGGATGTTAATTAAAGGTAGTTGAATAAAAAAACCTTAAATGTCATGTAATTTATTAATCGTTACACTAATTTATTAGTAGAGCAATTAGTTAAAAAAACTAGAAAAAAATTAATTTAAAAAAAGAAGAAATTCAGGTGTAAGAAAAGGTCATTGGTCATCCTTCTTTTATTTTATTAAGTTGTGGTGAATTTAGGGCTTTGTATGGCTAGTGATAAAATACAAAAGCAAGAAATCTCAATCCTGCATTGTAGGTTCAACTAATTATAATTGCTACTCTCAAAAATTAATAACTTGGCGCATTGATTTTGCAGTTGATTTTTGAAGGTGAGTTTTTTGTTTGTCTTGCTAACACCTGTTTTCTCTAAAGTTTATTCTTACATAAACAATGTAACTTAATAAATAATTCCATCATAAAACTTCCTCAAAATTTTCTATACTAACTTACAGCTTCTGCCGTGGTTACCTGGCTGAAAATGGATAATCAACAAATATTTGCCAAGTAAATAAATCAATGAATTTACTTAATTTGTATGAAATATGAGAGCACTAAGAAATAAAAATGTTAGGTGTCTATTCTCTAAATAAAGAATATACCAAAACTCCATATCCAGAATTATAATTTCTTTGGTTTGAAAGTGGCTAATATTGGACAGTTTCACATACACTGGACATTATTTTTGCAAAATTTTCTATTTTTCAGTGTATTAAGTTGCTTTATATTTAAATATACTTTTTATATTACTTGCAATGTGCTAAATTTTTTTGCATTTTTTAGAGAGATACACTGATCCTTATGAAATAATTAAAATAGATCAATGAAAAATAAAATATTATTGCAAAACAACAAAATCTCTATAGAATTATTTTCTTAATATATTTCAGGCTATTAAATTTGCTATGTTGTATACCTGAAACTAATGTAACATTGCATGTCAACTATACGTCAATAAAAAATAAGTAAAAAATAAAGTGCTTGTAATCTAGTAATTAAAAAAACCCAACTTATAGTAATAAAATCATCATTCTTCCACGGAAATTTCAGACATGTAATAAGCGTAATAGAGAAAAGCAAAACTCACAGAGTTTCAAAAGAGTTAAATTATATTTAGATTTAAAATGTAGTGTGAAAAATTATGAGGAGTTGAAATATGATATAACTTCTAATGAGGCCTCAATGTTAGAATTTTTTTTCTTTTGTAATGATGAAGCACTTATTCTTTTGAGGTTTTTCTCAATTTACTCATTTCATAGTAACATTACTAAGCTTTTCAAATAGCTCTGGCTTTGCCTTTGTTCAGAATTCAGGAGATGTAACATATGCATGATTCTTAGCTCTAGAAATACTTTCCACGATAAACCCGCGTAGTCCTGCTGGATTATTATCTATTATCTTTTGGGGATAAAACTGTTGCCTATGAAATCTGCGATATTTTGGACATACTTTTCTGAAGCTGAAATTATGCCAAATTGATAGCATGAAACATTTTGTTTAATAAATCTCAGAGGCAGTCACCTGGTTTAGGGGAGATGAAGTATTATTAATCGTTGGGCATGGAATTTCTGTGAAGGGCTGTTTGGCGCGTTATAGGCTTGCGGCGAATTGAGTCAACATCCTAGGAGAAGCTCCTGCCGCTGCATGAAGCAGAGTTTTTCCCTACACTCTGTACGCTTTACAGCCTCTAATGGAGTATAATCTATATAATCTACTCTTTAAACCTCCCCTTGAAAAACTTTGAGTAGATCAAAGAGAGTTTTTAAAAATTGACAGTAGCTCCCACCATCATCACTGTCTGTACTAATGTCATCGTTTCAAGAGTCAAGAGCCAAGTAATTTACTCACTGGCACACAACCCATCAGCAATGGGACTGAGATTTAAACGCAAGTCCGTCTGACTCACAATGTAAGGAATTTAAGCCACATACCCTATTTCACCACTTTCCCTACAAACTGCTGTGTTGTTTTTCTTCTTCTTATCCTAGACAACCACCATAGATCCCATCCCCCCAATGCTAAAACTGTACTAAGCCTATTTCTTACTACAACACTATCATTCAGCAAATTAGGTTAGTGTCTAGTAGGTAGCATATCCTGTCAACACAGTATACTGTTCAGATTCACTGTTCTAGAATTCGTATATGGGTCAGACAAACTACTGTGAATGTAAAGACAAAGATACAGAGGATACCTACATCCACAATTAAGAAGTCCAGCCAACACCAGGCATTGGTGAAATATGTTTGATAGCCATATGCCACCCATTTTAGAAGCATTTCCAGGATGAAAATGTAAGTGAAAACCTTGTCAGCATATTCCAACATTGTCTTAATTGTCTTTCGCTGATCAATATATATGTCTTCAAATGCCTATAAAGAAAAGTTATATATTTTAGCTTTCTAAAACTATTATACCTTCTAAGCTATTTTTCTGATCATATATATATATATATATATATGTTTTCCCTGATTTTATATATATACATATGACATCCTATTGGAGTAGGAGGGTAGAGGAGTAGTAGTTATTGCTGTTTTTAAAATTTTTTTCCTCTCAAAGGTCTTTTAATGAATCAGGGGAAAGTTATACTCTCTATTGATATTATAGTCAGAAGAAAGAGGTAAAAGCATAATTCTCATGATTTAATTTGACTTGCTTAGGAAACAGTTCTTGATGTCATATCCTGATGGTGCCACCCCAACTTGAAGTTATTTATTCCTTTTGTTTCATTTCTTTTGCTTTCTCCCATAGATTTTTTTTTGCCATAAAAAGGAGGTTGAAGAAATAAAAAGTGGAGGTTTATATTTTTCATAAAGCAGAAATTATAATTGATCATCACATCGCCCAATTTTACTACATAGTTGGGCTCATTTGTCCCCCTCTCTCCCCTTCATTTTGTTGATCATTTATATTTCTCAGTAGAGATATGGTATGACAATGATGATAAGATGAAGATATATTTCATTTTAGATCATGATATGTGTGCTTCTAATATGAACCTCTATACTTTTCATCTAAGTCTCACATTTGTTTCAGGGGCAAAACACTATTTCTTGTATAAAGTGGCATGCAGGCAAAGTTTATGTAATCAGAGAAATATGGAGGAAAATATAGGCTTATGTTCTAATTATAAATGTAAGTTAAAGAAACTTAAGTGATTATATTTCAATCAGACAAGCTTATTTTATCTGCCATCTACTTTATGACTTAAGTATTCTATTTGTGCCAGTGTTTCCCTAAAATGTTATGCTTTATATTTTTGTAAGTGATTTTCATACAAATATAAATTAATTCAATGTAAAACCCATCTTCGTATAAAGAGAAAGCAATCTTTAAATGAATCACTTAGGCATGCTGCCCAGTATTTTTTGTTACCAATATTCATTGTTTCCTGAGTAGCATAAGAACAGTGGACACACTTTAAAAGGGACAGAGAAGTGGTCCCTAAGGACTTATTGACTGTCCATAAAGAGATAATAATAATACCATACAGAGGCAATAGTCATCAGAACTCCAAAGTTATATATTCTCCATCACAGGACTTCCATTAACTACACTGAGTTGCCATGCTTACCTTCTTGTTAAAATATGAGCAACTGAATATTTGTATTCCTTGGTTATAATAAGCTGGAGGGACAAATTTTCTAGGTTACTTACTAGTAAGCAAAAGTGAATCAATAATTTATTAGAAATTGTATGTATATGTAGTAGAAATAAATCCAGAAATGCATAGTTAAAACATTAAGTCTATAATCTGGAAGATAGGATGTGGGGTAATGAAAAATGTGTTAGAGACAGGTAGAAAAGTGGGTGGGTAGACAGGAGGTAAGTGAATGGATGGATGGATGGATGGATGGATGGATGGATGGATGGTTGGATATACAGATGTATATATATTCAAGGAAGAAGTCCTAAGTAAAGATAACAGTTTGAGATTTATCCAACAGAGGTAATGGCTGACACTATGAAAATGAAAATGGTTGCAGGATGAGGGTTTGGGGAAAAAAATGTATTGGATACTAAAACAGTGCATTAGAAATGATTAATAAGTCATCAGTATTAGATTACCTTAAACTTAATATTGTACCACTTTTGCTTAATATTCACTTACCAGTGCACCACTACTAAGGAGAATCATGAAGACAATGAAGGTCTCAAACCAGTTATGTTCAACTATTCGGAAACACGTTCTTCTCAGGTTCCACCACTGTTTTCCTCTCCCTTCTTCCACACTGATTTGACAACATTTAAATCTTTGTACACAGCCTGCAAGTATAATGTTCAAACAGGAGTAGATGAAGTAACTTCTGCGGCTTCAGTAATATTCTTTAGCATGTCCCTGATTCATCTTCTCACCACAATTACCATCTCCATCTTGCTAGGTTAACTCTCTAAGCCTGGAGTAGTAAGAGCACATTCATTAGCTGTGTAAAGCTGTGAAAATTATTCAGCCTCCTTAAACAGTTCCCTGGCTAATAATACCTGCTTTTTCTGCCTCAACTCTTATTGTCCAAGAAAGAACTTTGTAAAGTACAAATAAATGTAAAATAGCTTTGCCTTGTACTATGTCATTCTATTGCACTCTGTTGAAGTCACTCTAGTAGAGGATTTCAAAATGAGGATTAGTGATAAATAGAAAACTTCCCTTTTAAAGAGGTTATGGAATAATAATGTAGAACTCCCCCAATAACGCTGGGTTTGTTACTGCTTTGTTTTCTTGTGGTGTTTCTAGAAAAGCTCATATAATTTTCCCAAAATTAATTTAGTCCATTAAAATGTGATTGCTTGGCCCTGCTTTGATTTGTCATTGTCTTCCTTATAGTGTTTTATTCACTCAAACTATCTGTGATTACCTTTGTAAGCCCCATGGAAGATACAAATAACATTTTTTTAAAAAAGGCAAAAAAAAAAAAAAGGTACAGCACAGGGACCTTGTCACCAAGAATCTTACATTCTTGTTTTCAAGAAAAGAAATAAGCTCAGGAACCTCACCTCAAGGCAAAACAAAACAAAACAAAACAAAAAAACAAACTCTGCCCCCCCGAAACAAAAACAAAAGAGGAAAAAGAAAAAGTCAAGTATGCTGGAAGAAAAGAGAGGAACGGAAGGAAGGAAGGGATGGAGAGAAAAAGACAGTAAAGATACATACAACAGTTCAAAACAGAAAGAGAAGAACTCTCATAAGATAATATACAAAAGTTATCAGGTGAATTAAATGGGTATATTTATTAATAGCTGTGGAGAGGCATAATAAGGAATAATAAGCTCTTTTCCACCATGATTAGATGAAGGTAGTTTTGAGAAGGACTTGGAGTGATGTGTGGAATTTGTACTGGGAAATAGAGGGAAACAATATATATCCAGTCTATGAAGAAGAGATCACTAAATAGAGAATATGCAAATATATTCATATCTTCAAAAGTCAAATTCTCAAGAAAATCAGACCATGGGAAATGCTAGTCATGGGAAAAACAAAGCTCTTATAACTGTTGTCCATGTTGTACCAGGCTCAACTAGGTACCATTCAGGTATCGGATGTGGGCTGTGCTTATTTCCTGCTTCATCCAGTAAGCTTTGGAAAATGATGATTTTGTTAAAAAAATCACAGTTTAGCATTTGCAAGTCATTTAACTTTAGTAGTCGGAAAGTTATTCTTAAGGCAAATTCTGTGTATGAGAATTTTGATTGGTGTTTAAGATGCCACTCCTTGTGAAATCACCATTTTATTTAAAAAATATAAATTACTAGTTTTGGTTACATTAAAAATAGTTTTCTCCATGTTTGTGATCTTTTACACATAATGGGCAGAATTAACCAAAAATAACAATAGATTTTAAAACTGTTAGCATATTGGAGGGAATTGAAATAGATCTACTAAAGGTTCTATTGTATTATGAATGGTCCATCTTGGGTGATCAACAGCTAAACAAACAAACAAACAAAAACCCTGCACTCTATAAATGGAAGATTAACATAAAGGTCATTTTCTTACCTTCAGTGAAACAGGCTTCAGGTTCAAGGGTTTCCTCAGGTTCCACTACAGGCTGTTCTTCTGCAGGTGCCCCAATGTCTACAGTGCTGCCTTCAGAGGAACTACTGCTTCCATTCAGTTTCTGTTCATGAGATGGACATAAAAAGTAAGTCACCTCAATTTCAGTAACTAATAGTCTAGAAAGAAAGAACTGGTGCTATGAACTGATTTTGGATTCTCTTTGAAGCAAAGAGATTTTAAGTTTGAGTAAAAGACGGATTGAATAAGAAAAGGAGATAAGGAAATTGTCTGTGTTATCTCCTTTTCCATTACTCACAATGTTAGTATGAAATCAAATTGTTACGCTATGAAGTTACAAATGGCCATCAGGAACTGGTACTAAGCAAACCACTGAATTAGAGGAGCCCCAGAGGGAGGGTGAGGGGGAAGGAAAGTTAGTGTAATTGTTCTCATTTACAGATAAGGGAGCTAAGGCTCAGACAGGTTAAATACTTTGTCTAACATCATATAACCAGTAAGTGAGAAAGCCAATATTTGAGAGAATTACTCTTGAGCCCAAAGTCCATGCTCTGTCTTCTGTGCAATCACACCATTTCTGAAACAGTGTATTGACACACTTATAACTTTTCCATCAATTTAAAACTGAAAATAATCCATTGAAAAAATAGCAAGTTTAGTCTAACAGGTGAAGAGAATCTATAATTCGATCTTGAAGTGAAAAATGAAAAACAAAGACATCTGTTCACACCACAAATTCATTATGGCATTTTATATAATATAAATATTCAGTATCTTTATGGAAATTATTTCATCAGCTGCAACAAGCTAGCTTTTTGGTAGCTGTAGACATGAGTTCTATTTAATTTTTGTTTACAGTAATTCTGCCAAACTAATTATATACTTGTTATAAAGCAAATGTCACAATAGTAACTTATGTGAAAGCAATAATAAAACCCTTTGTTATATAGTATTACTTCAACTCACAGGGAAATTTTGGTTGTTTTTTCTTGTCTGTTTCAAATTTTCATTTAAATTTTAGTTAACATCTAGTGTAATATTGGTTTCAGGAGCAGAATTCAGTGACTCATCACTTACACAGAGCACCCAGTTCACAGGGAAGTTTTTTAAAGTAATGCTTGAAAAGGCTTTAAAATTTTTGGACAAATCCACCTTTTTTTTTTAAGATTTTATTTATTTATTTGAGAGAGAGAGAATGAGAGATAGAGAGCATGAGAGGGAAGAGGGTCAGAGGGAGAAGCAGACTCCCTGCCGAGCAGGGAGCCCGATATGGGACTCGATCCCAGGACCCCGGGATCATGACCTGAGCCGAAGGCAGTTGCTTAACCAACTGAGCCACCCAGGTGCCCCAAATCCACCTTTTGCTTATCACAGTTCTTCACATATGGTGCCAGATATCAGCCTCCATATCAAACTTTGTATCCATTACTAAATACCATTATTAGTCACCTGGCTTTCAGATTTCCAATCAGCCATTGTGAGTAATAAGATAAAAAGATGTGAACCTAAAATAATATGAAATTAATTTTATCGAATGCCTCTTAATTGCCTCCATAAGTATCGTCCTCTGATGTGTCCTGCCTGGATGATGATAAAATAAATTGCTACCCTTTTTTATGCACAGAGTTACTCCAGGTCTAACAAGTTCGGATTTTCTACAGATGAGAGTGCTATTGCCAATATATCAAACTTTATTCTTAAGAATATTCTTTAAAGTTAGCTATTCTTCTTGTACAACCCAATATGTAATATTGGGTTTATGTATGTTACATTACATATGTTAACATATGTAATATGTTACCAGTTACAAGTGATCCTACACATGCTTACAAATTAATTTCCAAACATTTCTCAAGCCACATAATTATATTCTATAGTCTGCCTGAAATACTGTGTGAAAGTAGAAGTGTACCTAATGTTACTCAAACTAAACATGCTCTCAAGATAATAACCCTATATGATATCTTCTATTTTGAATTTATTGAGGTTTACTTTGCTATCCAATATATTGTTAATTTATATAAATATATACATGGGCACTTGAAAATATGAATTTTCTACATGTATAAATTTTGAGATAATATATACATCCATGACATTTACTTTTATTAATTACATTATTCAAATTATCAGTGTCCCTCTTTAATTTTTCTTTGTTTTGTTTTATCAGAAGCTAAGAGAATGGTATTAAAACACTCACAACCATTTTTATGTATTTTTATCAATATATCCTTATATTTTTCATTGTTGAAATCAAAGATGATCTGTCTCCAAATTCTTTATTTCCTTGGAATAATAACACAATTACTCCCAGAGAGAAGGCAAAGATTTTTAGATGTGTGGCAAAAACCCATCTCTAATACTAAAAAAATTGGATAACAGCGAAACTAGAACATTCTCAAACAAGTACTTTCGTCGATTTAAAAACCAATAAGGAAATAAAGCCTAAGCCCAGCAGGAGAAGAGAAGTAATAAAGATCAGAGCAGAAATCAATGAAATAGAAACCAAAAGAACAGTAGAACAGATCAATGAAACTAGGAGCTGGTTCTTTGAAAGAATTAATAAGATTGATAATCCCCTGGCCAGACTTATCAAAAAGAAAGAGAAAGGACCCAAATAAATAAAATCATGAATGAAAGAGAGATCACAACCAACACCAAAGAAATACAAACAATTATAAGAACATATTATGAGCAACTATATGCCAGCAAATTAGACAATCTGGAAGAAATGGATGCATTCCTAGAGATGTATAAACTACCAAAACTGAACCAGGAAGAAATAGAAAAAACCTGAACAGACCCATAACCACTAAGGAATCTCCCGACAAACAAGAGCCCAGGGCCAGATGGCTTCCCAGGGGAATTCTACCGAACATTTCAAGAAGAATTAATACCTATTCTTCTGAAACTGTTCCAAAAAATAGAAATGGAAGGAAAACTTCCAAACTCATTTTATGAGACCAGCATTACCTCGATCCCAAAATCAGACAAAGACCCCTTCAAAAAGGAGAACTACAGACCAATATCCCTGATGAACATGGATACAAAAATTCTCACCAAAATACTAGCTAATAGGATCCAACAGTATATTAAAAGGATTATTCACCACTACCAAGTGGGACTTGTTCCTGGGCTGCAAGTTTGGTTCAACATCCGCACATCAATCAATGTGATACAATACATTAATAAAAGAAAGAACAAGAACCATATGATACTCTCAAGAGATGCAGAAAAAGCATTTGACAAAGTACAGCATCCCTTCTTGATTAAAACTCTTCACAGTGTAGGGATAGAGGGTACACACCTAATATCATAAAAGCCATCTATGAAAAACCCACAGCAAATATCATTCTCAATGGGGAAAGACTGAGAGCTTTTCCTCTAAGGTCAGGAACATGGTAGGGATGTCCACTATCACCACTGCTATTCAACATAGTTCTAGAAGTCCTAGCCTCAGCAATCAGACAACAAAAAGAAATAAAAGGCATCCAAATTGGCAAAGAAGAAGTCAACCTCTCACTCTTTGAGATGATATGATACTTTATCATATCAATCTTTTGGGAAAACCCAAAAGATTCCCCCCCAAAACTGCTAGAACTCATGAAGGAATTCAGTGAAGTTCCAGGATATAAAATCAATGCACAGAAATCAGTTGCATTTCTATACAACAACAAAACAGAAGAAAAAGAAATTGAGGAGTCAATCCCATTTACAATTGCACCCAAAACTATAAGACACCTAGGAATAAATCTAACCAAAGGCAAAGGATCCATACTCAGACAGCTATAGAATACTCATGAAAGAAATTGAGGAAGACACAAAGAAACGAAAAAAACGTTCCATGCTCATGGATTGATTTAATAAATACTGTGAAAATGTCTATGCTGCCTAGAGCATTTAATGCAATCCCTATCAAAATACCATCAACTTTTTTTCAAAGAAATGGAACAAATAATCCTAAAATTTGTATGGAACCAGAAAAGACCCTGAATAGACAGAGCAATATTGAAAAAGAAAAGCAAGCTGGTGACATCACAACTCTGGACAACAATAATCTTCGACAAAGCAGGAAAGAATGTCCAATGGAAAAAAGACAGTCTCTTCAACAAATAGTGTTGGCAAAATTGGGCAGCCACATGCAGAAGAATGAAACTGGACCATTTCCTTACACCACACAGAAAAATAGACTCAAAATGGATGAAAGACCTCAATGTGAGGCAGAAATCCATCAAAATCCTTGAGGAGAACACAGGCAGCAACCTCTTTGACCTCAGCCACAGCAACCTCTTCCTAGACACATTGCCAAAGGTAAGGGAAGCAAGGGCAAAAATGAACTATTGGGACTTCAACAAGATAAAAAGCTTTTGCACAGCAAAGGAGACAATCAACAAAACCAAAAGACAACCCACAGAATGGGAGAAGATATTTGCAAATGACATATCAGATAAAGGGCTAGTATCCAAAATCAATAAAGAATTTACCAAACTCAACACCCAAAAAACAAATAACCCAATCAAGAAATGGGCAGAAGACCTGAACAGACATTTCTGCAAAGAAGACATCCAAATGAACAACAGACACATGAAAAAGTGCTCAACATCGCTCGGCATTAGGGAAATACAAATCAAAACCTCAATGAGATACCACCTCACACCAGTCAGAATGGCTAAAATTAATAAGTCAGTAAATGTCAGATGTTGGCGAGGATGCGGAGAAAGGGGAACCCTCCTACACTGTTGGTGGGAATGCAAGCTGGTGCAGCCACTCTGGAAAACACTGTGCAGGTTCCTCATAAAGTTGAAAATAGAGCTACCCTTGACCCAGCAATTGCACTACTTAGTATTTACCCCAAAGATACAAATGTAGGGATCCGAAGGGGCATGTGCACCCCAATGTTTGTAGCAGCAATGTCCACAATAGCCAAACTATGGAAAGAGCCTAGATGTCCATCAACAGATGAATGGATAAAGAAGATGTGGTATACACACACACACACACACACACACACACACACACACACACACACACACAATGGAATATCATGCAGTATCAAAAAATGAAATCTTGTCATTTGCAACGATGTGGACGGAACTAGAGGGTATTACACTAAGCAAAATAAGTTAGAGAAAGACAAGTATTATATGATCTCACTGATATGAGAAATTTAAGAAACAAGACAGAATCATAGGGGAAGGGAGGGAAAAATGAAACAAGATGAAACCAGAGGGGGAGACAAACCATAAGAGACAATCTCAGGAAACAAACTGAGTGTTGCTGGAGTGGAAGGGAGGGGTAGGAGGGATGGGGTGGTTGGGTGATGGACACTGGGGAGAATATATGCTATGGTGAGCACTCTGAATTGTGTAAGACTGATGAATCACAGACCAGTACCCCTGAAACAAATAATATATTATATGTTAATAATAATTTTAAAAAAAGAAAAAAAATAAAAACCAATAAGGCAGGGCACCTAGGTGGCTCAGTTGCTTAAGTGTCTACCTTTCACTCAGGTCATGATCCCAGGTTCCTGGGATCTAGCGCCATGTCTGCTTCTACCTCCCCACCCTCCCCTCTCCCCCTGCTCCTATGCTTTCTCTTTCAATCTGTCTCTCAAATAAGTAAATAAAATCTTTAAAAAAACCCAATAAGGCCAATTAATTCTTCCTTTTTTGTTTTTAAATTAAAATTTAATCTTACTTTGAAGTCCACTATCCAAATAATAAAGCATTTGGTTCTCACAGTTAGTTTTTGAGAGTATAGATTATTTTAAAAATCAATTTTCATATTTAAGTCATTAATCAAACTTTAATTTACCAACAAGCTAGTTCTTTTGAAAATATGTATATTTTCACACATGACTGTCAAGCTAAATTCTACATTGACCTGTACTGATCATGTATTTTCTGCAGGCTGACTTAATAAGTAAGCTGAGAGAATGCAGGGACCACCTCATATCTAAAGCATCCACTTTGTCTTGTACGCCAGAGCATTCAATAACCACTTATAATGACAACACTGATGGTAAGAGCATTTTTCCTCCTCAGTGGATTTATGTAATATTCCTGCTTTTAAAAAATGTTCTTTACAGTAGCAAATGATTTTGACCTTGAGGGTGAAGCAAAACAAAGCATAGCAAATAAAATACTCCACAATATTTTTTAAGAGTAAATGATTAAATGGTTTTTTCTTGTTCTCTGACTTGATGTTACGATGTTTATGTTTTTATTTTAGACTTTGCTACAGGAAGCTTATTTATAGGGTTTAATCGTTCAATTTATAATAAGTGATAAATTTATTAAAATATAAATCTCAAATTCAAGGGTCAAAGGGATACAGAATATGTGTGTGCATGTATATGTATATATATATTTTTTATTTTTGAAAAAATACTTATTTTTAAAGATTTATTTATTTGTTTGAGAGAGAGAGTGTGTGCCCACAGAGGGTGGAAGGTGGGGGGTAAATGGAGAAAGAGAATGTCAAGCAGACTCTGAGGTGAGCTCAGAGCCCAATGCAGGGCTCCATCTCATGGCCCTGAAATCATGACCTGAGTGAAATCAAGAGTCAGATACTCATCTGACTAAGCCACCCAGGAGCCCCCAAAATACTTATTTTTAAAGCTAGGCATGTATTATTTTAAAAGTGGGCATTTTATGTTGTTATATATACTTAAATACATATATATCTCAAATCATTTATAAATGAGATGCCCTACATCAAAAATATTAGTATTAATATTTTATTGTGTACATTAGGCATTAGTAAATATTTCTAGTGTACACTAGCATATTGAAAATTTAAATGACCCCATCAAAGTATCTCAACAAAGCAACAATATAATATCAAAGAAAAATACACTGTACTGAGATTTAGCCTATCCACAGAGTAGCTGGAAAAGTCAAATATTAATTCATTAATTCCCACATCATCCCTAAAACCCAGATGATATCTTCATCAAGTTGTGGGTTGGAAGGGAAGTCTTCAGTGCACTATTCAAATTTACTAAATATTAACTTGCTCTTATCAGTTGTGAAATCCAGTGTTAGTCAAACACTTCACCAAGGCAGAAGGGAAAGTGGAGGAATATAGCTCTAATATACTTTGAATTCTGCTTTAAAGTATGTCAAACATGAATTTTGTATTGATGATTAGATATAAGAGAAATAGAACATCTCATCATATATTGGACCAACAGAAAATTATTGTAACGCAAATAAGTTAGAAACACCAAAAAAGGTCTGCAAAATTGCATTTATAATTCCCAAGCTAGAAGTCAAAGTTGTAAATCAAATGAGTATTTTTCATTGTTAAGTTCATTTTGCTGAAAGGGCATAGAGTCTCTAGTGTTCTTTTGACATTAATTTTTCATGATAAATGATAACATATTTAACGAATATTTAATGAGTGTCTACTGACTGGAGGAACTGTGTAACTATATATAATGAAAGGGTTAAGAGTTCTGTTTTGAGTCAGACAAGCTTGGGTTTGAATCACAATTAGTGGTTTTATGGACTTTTAGCAATTATCTTCACCTCCTTAAGCTTTAGTTTCTAATTTGTAAAATGGTCCTTATGTCACATGATTGTTATAAGGATCAAACAAGATAACACATGGAAAATGCTTGCCATGTGCTTACCTGATAAATGGCAATGAGTTTCATAACAGTATTATATAGTTTGTAATGTGTGTAATTGCTAATATTTGACCTTTCAACTACCAAAAATATCAGATCATGCACAAAAACAAGATTAGGACCTGAAAAAGGAAACAGTGAATATAATAGACCTAGTACCTGCCCTCATGCATTCACAATCAGATGGAAGACACAGATGAGCAAACAATTGTCACACACTATAATTGAGTTAGTACAGGGTATCTTGAAAGCACCACCTAACTCAGTCTAAGAAGGGAGGCTAGAAGAAAGTAACATTTGGTACCAGAAGGATGAGTTGGGTGGGGTTGGGGCAGGGGAAGAGAATGGCGTAAGAGTATTCTAGATTGAGAGAACAGGCACAAGGATCAGAACTTGACAAAGCATGGGGAGTTTTAGGAAACAAAAGACCAGTCAGTGTACTTGGATAGGGAGAGGTGGAGATTACTACTATGTGAGGCTAGAAATGTCCATAATGGTCATTTTCTGCAGGGACTCGTAGGCCATGTTAAGTGGTATAGACTGTAAGCAAGGGGCAACTCCTGAAAGGTTAGAAAGAGAGGTGAGCTACAACCAGATCTGCCTTTTAGAAAGACCACTTATTATGTAGAGACTAGACTAGTGAGAGGGAACATTTGTGAGGGTTGCAGCAGTTAAATCTGAGAGATGATGGAGGTCTGCCATTGTGTGGAGCTGGTGGAGATGCAGAGTAGATAAAGATGCATCAGAGCTGGTGGTACCTGGTAATTGATCAGATGTAAGGAAGAAGGAGTTTGGGTAGCCACTGGTTAGATGGTAGCCCTCTTCACATAGAATAGTTGCCATCTCATAAAGATCATGGCCCTGAGAAACTATAGCTCAGGATAAGGAAATAGACAAGAGCTGGAAAGGACACACCCAACCAATGTCCAGACGGGACTCTACAAAGAGCTCCATGAACATCTGTGAGGCAATTATATGAAAAATCTGAGTGTTTTCTTTTCTCCTCCTTCTTCTCTCCTCCCTGCTCCCTCCCCAGAGAGAAGCTGCATCCAAAAGCAAACTGTTTACTTAATTTGACTTAGGAAGAGTCTTGCTCGATTTGTTCATTTGTATACTTTCAGAAGGTATGACTGATAACATGAAACATGTCATTAACTTACATGATGCCAATTAACACTGATCCAGCACCTCATTTGTGCTAGGTACTGTGGATGTTACTAGAAGTACGAAGATATGTATGACCACAGTTCTTAATCTCGAATTGCTCACAAGATTATAAGTAGGATAGACAGATATACAACAGAGAAACAGAGTGCAATGCATACCTTTCATTGTATGCAGCTAGTAGTTCTAGCTGGGGGAAATTCAGAGGGCTTTCCAGAATTAAGAGTTGTTTGATATAGTGAGCAAGAGAGCAACAATATATTTTTGTGGAGTGAATACATGGACAAAGTCGCGAATATTGATACAAAGGTCATTTTGTTTTGTTAGATTTTGCAGAGAATGGCAAGGAGAAGAAGGTAATTTCTAACAAGAAATGATGGAGTCCAAGGACAGAAACTTCATGGAAGCGTGTGACTAGAACTGAGCTGAGTCATGGGGAATTAGACTGATGAAATGAGTCTGATCAAGGCTTTCCAATTGCTCATGATATATTTAAGACTGCCTTTTTTTCCTCCCATGGAAATGTGTTTCAGAGGGTAATTCTAGTGATACAGATGAAATAATAGGACCGGAAGTGGGAGGTCAAGATTGGAGATGGATTTAGGAGATAAAATCCACAGGATTTAGCAGTAAATTTGATGAGGGCCTTCCAATTAGAGAAGTTGAGGATGAATCTGGGCTTCTCATAAGCCATTTGAGAGCTTTTATGGTTGGGAGGAAAGTAGCCTGGCTTTTTGGAAGCCGGGGAATGATAGAGCTTAAAGAATTAGGAAATACTGCAGACAACCAAGTGAGATAGGGTCACTGAACTTGGCAAATAAGAGAACATCAGTGATTTTTGACAGAGAGAAAGGTAGCGGAAGAAACCGGAAAGAAGATGTTTGAAGGTGACTGAGCAGTGGAAAATGGGAAGACAGTGAGTATAATTTAATCTATCTTTTAAAGAAGACTGGCAATGAATTCAAGGACAGAAACTTAAGGAAGAGAGGAGATCAAAGGAATGTTTAAAATTTGCATGATTTTATTTTATTTTAGGATGGAAGTCTTCTCCATTTATGTAAGTTTGTGGGAAGGGCTTCTGAAGGAGAAAGCGTAATATGGGATGGAGGCAGTAGTGGCTACTTCAGAGACCATGAGAATTTGTGAAGAGACCATACAGAAAGAACAGTTGGGGGCATACACACCTATCTCCCAGAGATTCTTAATATCCCCAGATATATTGTGTGATGCTTTTCAGTGGGGGAAAATTATGTTATCATGGTGTTCATGAACTGGGATCTTTGCAAAAATCTTTGTACATACCCATTTTCATTCAGGATTAACCAGAAACTTCCTATTCTTATTTCTTTATTTAACAGGTATTTACTGAGCACCTACTATATGCTAGGCACCATGATGAAGGTGGGCTGTACTTTGGTAAGTGAAATGCACTAACCCCTGCTCTCAGGTACATTTAAAAACTGAACATCGTCCATATAAGGCATTCACTGTAGGCCTTTCTGTGGTAGTATAAATTTAGTCTGCTGAGCAGTATATGCTTCAATTAGGAATTATCATATGTTCTTTAACCCAAATACAGTAAAGGTAAAAGCATTAAATGAAAGAATATCCACAAAGCAGCCAATAAATATTATTTTAACATAGATGTTATAATTGAGAGGGCAAATGGGAGTCTAGAAGTAAACGTTCACTACCCATTTATTTATTCACTTAATAAACATTTTGTACTCACTGCGGCCTTAAAGTGAGTAGGACCTGGTTAGTGTTTCACCTATTCTCAAACACTCCATAAGCTAAGGATGCAACTATAGAAGTGCTTCCAAATGATATGGATGATTCTTCCAGGTAGCATTAAATTCGGAAGAGTATCTTCCTAAAACACAGCTTGGAGTAACCGAAGTCCAAGAGAATCAATGCTCTATAATTAGAAGTAGACCTCCATAGGTCAGTATGGGATTCAGAAGATCGGTCTAACCTGCAGGCCAGTGCAGAAGGAAGACAATCCTCCAGGACTGAGGGAGAGGACTCAGACACTTGTGACTATGCCATTAACCTATGCCCGCTGAAGAGGTACTGGTAGTTAAGACCAACTCTAGGGGCGCCTGGGTGGCTCAGTCGATTAAGCAACAGCTTTGGCTCAGGTCATGATCCCAGGGTCCTGGGATCAAGGCCTGCATTGGGCTCCCTGCTTGGCGGGGAGCCCGCTTCTCCCTCTCATTCTGCCTGCTGCTCTGACTACTTGTGAGTCCTCTTTCCCTCTCTGTGTCAAATGAATAAATAAAAAAAAAACCTTAAAAAAAAAAGACCAATTCTATAATGGACACCTATTCTTAGTTCTTCAATAAACAATATCATTAATTTTAAAGTAATGCCAAAGAAAATATTTTTTCAGTCACTGTTAAGGAGATTTTGTGTAATAGTTAAGAACATAGATTGTGTTGCCAACTGCCTAGATTCTTCTAGTGCAGGATCAGTCCTTACTACTTGTGTGACAGTGGCAAGCTACTTAAACGCTGCATTCAATGTCCTTATCCAAAAGATGGGAATAATATCTATTTGCTGGTATGAAGATTGAGTGAGACAGTGCATGTGATATTTTATTAGCATGACCTGAATTACAAAGATCCAAGTGGCATTTCTACTCATTCTAGGGCTCACTCATTGCAAAAATAAGTGTACTTTTTCCCTAACTAGTTTAGTAATATATTGTTTTTATTCCAAAAGGTACAAGTTTAATAACTCAATTCAGTTAAAAAGTATTTATGCAGACAGAATTATAGTAGTAATTGTGCTGTTATCACCTTATGTTTTTGAGCACTTTTAACTTCCAAACAGCTTTTGTATCCTCATGATATTCCTATAAGCACCAGAGGACAGTTGTCTTCCTTTTACAAGTTAGGAAATGGGGTAATATAGAGTTAGTGATTTGCCCACGGTAGAGTTAAGGCCACCAGACTTTTAGTCTCATTATCCAAACAAATCAACCAAAACTCAACAAGTTATTGAGCACATATTTGTGCCCAACATTGCAGTGGGGGCCTCAGAAGACTAAAATTATATAAAATACACTCCGTAACCAAAGAAACTTATTTTCTAATTGGAGAGATATGATTTTATATTGCCAGTTTTGCCCAGTTTTTAAAGCTCTTCAAAATCTAAGCCACCATTCCTTATTATTAATTTTCAGTGGAAACCCATATTTCTAGCTGTTCCATTATTCTTACTACTGCATGAGTCAAGAAACCTTTATGAGGTTTTAAAGATAATTTCTTAGGTTATTTGAATGTACTCTGTGGGTTGAGGTCTGCTGGGACTTACAGAAGTGTGGAGTGTGGCCCATGCTACGCCTTTCCTACATCTGGGGAAAAACACGGGACAATTGTAGAAAGACAGCCGACAAATTTGTCCTGGAATGGGGGACAGTGGTGCATACGTGTACACCTTATGGGGGAAGCAAAACAAATACAGGTCTCCCTTTTACATGTCTCTTCATTTGCAGTCTGTTCTTCATTTTCTGGAAACTGAGGAGTCTGCTCCTTGTATACTCCTGTAGCTTCATCTCCTGTGACTTTATATCCCAGAAACATTAAACTATTATTGTGTCTAAATACATCATGTTGTGTCATGTCTCTAGATTTCTGTATATTTATTCTTTCTGACTGGAATGCTCTTTAGGAAAAAAAAAAGTTTCCTAACTTTTTAAAGGAGTCCACCATAACAAGAATTTAATGAGACAATTTAAAAATGAAACAGAAAATACAAAATCTGTCACTTTTCCAGATAAACCTGTAAAGCAATTTATAACAGAGGGCAGAAGGCAGACAACACAAAAGGACTAACAGTGGAATATGTTACTAGTGACTCTTACAAGAAAACACTGGCCAACAGAGTGTGGGGAATGCTATTAGTAATAATAATAATGACAATTTTTTGAATATTTCTAATTTGTCAGGTACTATGCTAACTACTTCACATTTATTGTCTCATTTAATTCTCCACAGAAAGTATGAAGGTGATTTTATCCCCACTTTTGAGAAGAGAATTGAGGACCGGATAGTCAGGTAAGGCCATGTGGTATGTTGGCTAAAATGGAATCATATAACACAATATCTGGCTCCAGAGAATAATCTATTATGAACAACATTATAATTATAGGCTTTCATGTCTAAAAACAAATGCTTAGGAAATAGATAATAAACAACGACCATTTATAACTTTAACCCAAGGCATTGATATAATTTCAATAATGATCCATAATAGATAAGGCTCATTATTGAAATCCAAGCATGGAAACATTAACATATTCAAATGGAACAGGTCTAGCAGAGCCCATGGTAGGTAACATTGTGAGTCAATAAAAGTATGTCCCAACATGGAAATTCATATTTAAAAGTTGAGAATTATCTTTCTAAAATCCAAATATATGTACAGTTGACCTTGAACAATGCAGGGGTGAAGGGTACCAACACCCTGTGCAGTCAAAACTCCACATATAACTTTTGGCTCCCCTAAAACTCAGCTACTAATAGCTTACTGTTGACCAGAAGCTTTACTGATAACATAAACAGTTGATTAATATATACATATTTTGTATATATATTATATACTGTATTCTTACCATAAAGTTAGAGAAAAAGAAATGTTATTAAGAAAGTCATAAGGAGGAGAAAATACATTTACAGTTCAGTACTTATCAAAAAAAAATCAGTGTATAAATGGGCCCACACAGTTCAAACCCATGTAGTTGGAGGGTCAACTATATATGTATGTGTGTATATATGTATATATGCATTTGCATATATATGTATATGATAATTACCACACATGTGATCATTACCATACATATATGCAAAACTATGGCTCATTTGTATCCTCCATTATCTAGTACAATGTCTGGTGTATGGTAACTGCTGAATAAATGAAGGTAGGCAAAAGAATAAAGGCTAAAACAGAAAGAACCAAAATGATGAGATTACTTTAATACCCTATAGGCTGCATTCCTAATTTAGAATAGAGAACCTTCATCTTTTGAGGCACCTGTCATCAGTATAATTCCACTAAAAGAAGAGCATCATATAAATTGTGCCTTGCTTTGAAGAGAATACAATATAAGACTAAGGAAGCAATGAGGAGAAATAACTTTATATGGGTTTATTTCTGACCAAGAAGGAAGAAATAAATGCTGAACTAAAGTACCAGGAAATTTGTGACAATATGGTAATTTATAAAAGAATATTTACAGAAAGCTAATTTAAAAATAAATGAAAGAAACTGAAATGTAACAGGGATGAATAGAAGTTTCAGTATTGAATATAAAAATTCAACTGGTTGAGATACAACTGCATTTCAATAGCAGTTCTTGTGAAAAAAGATGACGGATAATTGCTTTCCTAGAAGCCCAACATAAATTGACAAGGTAAATGTCTAATAAAGAAAAAAAAACCCAGCAATATCTAACACATTATTAGGTTGAATCAAGAGAAAAATGGAGTCTGGATCATGGGGAATAAAATTATATTTTCAAGTGCGCTCTCATCAGAGCAAGTGTGATAATGTGAATCCTTCAAAATGGTTCTATTAAACAGAGTTAAATGAGATGGAAAAGTTTGATCTGAGTTCCTACTTTGTAGCAAACATATTCAAGCATGTCACAATATAAAAGGAGAGACAGGCATACATATCAGTAGCTAGAACAAAATGTTATGATACTTTGTGAGATGTATGAGCCTAGAGCATGAGTTGTTTATTACCTATGCTCTGCCTTCTATCTCTGGGAACCAAAAAAGAAGCCATCCATTCTGCCTGGGGTCCAGAAGTTTTCATGATCACCACTTTCAAAGAGCTGAAACAGTGTTTAAGAACTCTGCACTCACATTTAAGAACTCTGCACTTCAGGCAACCCCCCACCCCCCCACACACACCCAGACCCAGGGCTTGCCCTCTGATTAGGAAAGCAGTGCATCTGAGTTCAGCATAGGCAGCTGGAGCTTCATTCATCAGTGTTCCCTACATCACGTCATGTGCTCTGGTATCATCTATTCTGTTTAATTACAATTAAAAAAATTACTGGTATAATAAGTTGGCTTATCAACTCCTACTGGGTCATGACTCAGAATTTGAGAAATACTGCATTACATTGTCTCTAAAGTTTCTACTACCCCAATATTTAAATTTTCAATTAATGCAATGATAATCCAAGATATAAAATGATACAGATATGAAGAAATAGAACTGCCATAGTGGTTCAGTGGATAGTCACTTTTTAATAAAAAGATCCATTTTTTTCTGTTAGCCCTGAACCATACAGACAAAAACAGTATAAATCATGGAAAATTTTTGCAGAAAAAGTATTTGCTACGGATGGTCTTTGTAATAAAATTTCCTTTTTTTAAAAGTTTCTTTTTTAATACAACAGAGCATGTGGTAGCTATTAGTCTTCACCAAATATCAAATGTAAATCTGAAGATTCAAGACAAAATAAAAATTGGACTAGAAAAAAAATATTGCCAAATTTATTTTAACAGTACTTTAGAACCAACTTTATAAAAATAAAAATCATTTTAAAAAAATCAGCTTCCATTGGTTCTTTAGTAAAACCCAAATCTTCAATGAACAACATTTGAACTGTGATAAAACTCAAATTAATATCCTGAAAAAAATTATACAATGTTTTACAAAAATGATCTATCATTTTTCCTCCTGAATCCATTATCTGTGGACATGGGAAATGAGATGAGGATCTGCCTACCATTATATCTCTGTACTCTTTCTCTCCCCGTCTCATCACCACAAACCTGATTTACCCAAAGGCAGCAAGATACACACACACATATATATTTATATACAGGCAATAATACATGTATATATATATATAGATAGATTTATACCTACCTACATCTATAAAATCTTACCTCTTTGCTTTCCTCGAGATCTGATTCACTACTGAAGTCCTCTGTGTTTAAATTTTCAAAGTCAGACTCTCCGACAGCAATTGGTACAGTCACAGTGAGGCTGGGATTATTTATGAATGACATGTAATCACTTTCATCAATAATGTATTTTTCAACACTGCTGCCGGTTCCTATTCCACTTGTGGTTCCATTCACATCTTTAAGATAGTCAAGATCTTTTCCAATTTCTGTTGTATGATTGGACATACAACTGTCTTTCTTATTGTTTAGGTCATCAAGTGGTTTAATTTCATCTAAAATCTTTTGTTTTCTAACAAAGGATTGTTGAATAAATTCATATATTTTTCTCTTCACGTAAGCTATTCCCTTGTGCATCCTGTCCACAGCTATTTGGAGATTGTTCATTTCATTATCATCATCCGTGGCTGCAAGATTGTCTGCACTAAATGAGCTCAGAAGCAAGGCCAGAAAGAGGTTCAGGACCTTAAAAATAACACAGACATGATTATAATTTTACCCCAATGTAAAGAAGAGCAGATTGAGGTCACTTATTCCTCTAAGTGTAGAGGAAACTGTAAGTTCTAACAGGTAAGAAAGAAACACCATAGCACAGTGATTAGAAGAAGTTGGGTAATCTGAATTTGTGATCTGGCTCAAAAGCTACCTCACTCCACGTCCTTGGGCAAAGACATGATTTCTGTTGGTCTCACATTCTCCCACTTAGAGAATGAAGAATTTGAATGAGTTAACCTAAGGTTTAGCTATGTTTAAAATTGTATGATTGTAAGAAAACAGATTGAAATATGTACCATACGAAAGTTCTAACCTTAAAAATCACTGGTGTTTGCAATTACGCACTTAAATACATTCTATAGTTCCTTTTTTGATAAACAGAGATACTGAGTTAGATATAAATTTTAAAAAATAATCATTATAGTCCAGAATAAGAATCAGTATCTTAACATAGGCATTGGCACTTATTTTCTTAACCTATTATCTTTCTCATACTCCACTATTGATTAATTAGGAGAACTGTTTATAAATAATCTCTAATATTTCCATAAAACTGACACTTAATATATGTATCTTTTGGAATATATTAAATTTTTCTATACTATAAAGAGTAATTCATGTTTCCAACTTAAGAGAAGAATTGACCAGTTACTCCATTTGGGTAATCTCAGGTCTCATTAGCCCACCCTTATTTTGACTGAGAACCACTAGAAAATTGATTAACCTAGGTTGGCTAAAGCACCTGTCATATGACATAGAGTGATTGAATGTTATATGCCATGAAGAGGCAAGGAAATGGTAAAATCATTATGAACACTTAAAGACACCACTGTTTAGTCCTATACTGGCAAGTAAGATTAAGCTTTCTTTAAAAATTTTTTCGGACGTCTCCCTCCCTTTTCTCTGAATTTGTAAAATGTTCTCAGTATATCCCTCAAGGCCTGTTTTCAGTAGGATACTCTGTTAAAATGCATATACTAAATGTGATGAAATGACTGACAAAGTTAATTTGAATATAAAAATTGTAGGGCCGGGGCGCCTGGGTGGCTCAGTTGTTAAGCGCCTGCCTTCGGCTCAGGTCATGATTGCAGGGTCCTGGGATGGAGCCCCGCATCGGGCTCCCTGCTCCACGGGAAGCCTGCTTCTCCCTCTCCCACTCCCCCTGCTTGTGTTCCCTCTCTCGCTGTGTCTCTCTCTGTCAAATAAATAAATAAAATCTTAAAAAAACAAAAACAAAAACTATAGGGTCACAGCTATATTGCTGTGTTGTCAAAGTGAGACTATATGCATATCCAAGCCTAGAGACTTTATAAATTATAAATCATAGTTTTTGTTTTGGACAAAATGGTCACCATTCTATTATGCTCTTAATCTATTTCTGAAATAGATATCTTAAATGGGTACATACCACCAGGTTTCCAATCACCATGACCATCATGAAGACAGTAAGGCACATGGCTTGACCAGCGACCTCCATACAGTCCCACATGGTCTCTATCCACTCTCCACACAACACGCGGAACACAATCAGGAAGGAGTGGAAGAAGTCATGCATGTGCCAGCGTGGGAGCTCACAGCTGGTGGAGATCTTGCAGACACAATCTTTGTAGCTTTTACCAAAGAGCTGCATACCGACCACGGCAAAAATGAAGACAATGATGGCCAACACTAAGGTGAGGTTACCCAGAGCCCCCACTGAATTGCCGATGATCTTGATTAGCATATTTAATGTTGGCCAAGATTTTGCCAACTTGAAAACTCGAAGCTGGAAAATAAAAAAAAATTAATATATATTATTATGATCTTTACATATATTGAGGTTTACCAAGAAATGATTAATACTGAATCTCTTACAACATCTGCCCTGCCCTTGAACTCTCTCAGGCTCATGGCTAATTTTTGGACCCCCTAGGAAGAATCTTGTCCAACCATATTTTAATCATGTAGATCATTTTCCCTAAGAGTGAATTTTTTCAAGATTACTTGGGGTCCAACAGTCTTTAATTTGCTTGGTGAAAGTGGGTCTAAGGCATACCAGGCCTGACACTAATATTAACATCTGAATCATTATAATCTCTGTTGAAAAGATACTCACTTATCAATAGCATGCAAAACGACACCATATTGAGCCTTGCTATAAGCGGAGGAAATTGTTTATTATTCATTAATACTCCTTTGGGGTACTGACATAGCTAGATGCCTGCATTTAAAAATTTGGAGATTTCTCACACCTATAATTATTTCCCTGATTTGCAAGGACATATATGTAAATCAAAGGGCGTAGTAAGTAATCCTACAGATTTTTCTCTTCTGATTTAGGGAAGGAGCATATTTTCCAGAGGTCAAATTAGGAATTTTCTGCATGCCCACATTGCATCTGATTACCATCCACCATACAAAGGACTGTTTATATTTTCAAGTTACTATTAAAATGTGACATATTTTCATTAAAAATATTTTCTTCAATCCAGAAATATTAACTGTAGTCATCTCTAGAAATAATAGTTAGTCACAACGGCAACTGAGTTATATATTTAACTTTACCTCACTATGCTTTTTTTTTAAATAAAGATTTTTCCAAATGAGTGGGGATAATTTTTTTTTTCCATTTAGGGATAGTTTTGACAATGCAAATGTTACACAAAAATTAAAAATATTAGTAGTTGCATAGTAAAACCTATGAGAGTACTACGTAAGAACCCTGGCTCTTGGACAGGTTTTGGTTTTGTTGCTGTTTCGTTTTGTTTTTTTACCAGTCGGAATGAACGGAGAACTGATAATCCTTCCACATTGGCGAGGCCAAGTTCTACCAGGCTAAGTGTCACAATAAAACCATCAAAGATATTCCAGCCTTCTTGGAAATAATAGTAAGGATCCATGGCAATAATTTTCAGAAACATTTCTGCTGTAAAGATTCCAGTGAAAACCTACGATCAAAACAAAGTTACTTTAATTCCATCAGATAATGATAAAGTAGAATGATTTAGTATTTGCTCATAGAACAAAATATTTATACTAATTTACTCATAATGATTCTATTACTAGATATATTTGTGTAGTAATTTATAGTTTACAAGAAAGGTCTCATTTACTTTATTTCATTTTATTGCCACAGAAGTTTATGAAGTGGCTAATGCAGGTAATACAAACATTACTTTACTAGTGACTTGCCTGGTATCACACAACTAGAAAATGGCAAAACTAGGATTTGGGTCCAAATCTGTTTTTAACTTCCATCACATCAAACTGCCTGTCCCTCCAGACCTTATACAGCACAGGTACTCATGATATCTTGCCCATGAACATTTTCATTTATCTATAGGCATATTCCCATTTTCCTCAAATCCAATCGTTATTATACGCGTATATCTATTACTATAATATGTGCGTTACTATTATCAATTTGTTAAGCATGTGAAAAAATAAATTTACTTCCATAGTATAAATACCAGTGCTTTAAAAGTGTAAATACTACAATGCAGGATGCTTTACATGTTTTGTTTTGTTTAAGATTTTATTTATTTATTTGACAGAGAGAGACACAGCGAGAGAGGGAACACAAGCAGGGGGAGTGGGAGAAGGAGAAGCAGGCTTCCCACGGAGCAGGGAGCCCGATGCGGGGCTCGATCCCAGGACCCTCATGACCTGAGCCGAAGGCAGGCGCTTAACGACTGAGCCACCCAGGTGCTCCTACATGTTTTGTTTTTTACCATCAAAAATCTTACATCTCAAAACAAATAATATAAAAAATACATACATTAATTTAAAGTCCTCTTTCTTTCAGGTAAAAGCTAGTATTTCAAGCTATTTCAAACTAGCTTTCTTTCAAATAAAAGCTAGTATTCCTAAATTGAGTCAACTGACAAACACTTTAATAATTCATGTTTTTTAAGCACAGAAGAGAAGGATTTAGGTGACAACCTTTACCAAAAATGGCCTTACTAATCAAACAATACACAAAATGTACTGAAGGTTTTTAATATTTGATGGTTTTGATATAGAATAGATAGATAAAACAATACATGTCCTATTTAGATCTTGGAAGTGGAAAAGCTGAATACCTTTTTGAGTTGTTAAATTTTTGCTTATAATGATGATGACTAAGCAAAATAAAAAGATCTACCTTTTTTTTTTTTTAAGCCTTCTACAGCTAGGGAAACTGCGGTAGTATCATTTCAAAACGCGTGTCCTTAATTGCTTCTGTATCTTGAAAAAATTATAAATATCAATATTGACTTTTCAAGTAGTACTGTAGGCCTATGGCTATTGCTCTCTTCCTCAGTTTTTGCTTTGACATTAAGCGCTATTATGGTTAGCAAAAAGTAGGGTGTAGCTAGTTAGATATAATTTTCATCTTTTGGAAGCCAGGAGGTAGGAAAGGTAGAAGAAAGACTGCTTTAAGCTATTATTAAATGGAAACAGTTTCTCAAACAGAAAATTCAATGATTGAACACATTTACCTTCCAATATGCTTACCAAGTTTCCTACTGCAAGCACATTATTGAAATGTTCTGTCATTGGATAGTGCTCCATGGCCATGAAAAGAGTATTTAAGACAATACAGATGGTGATGGCCAGGTCAACAAATGGGTCCATCACAACCAGGTTGACAATATGTTTCACTTTTAACCAATATGGTGAACAGTCCCAGATTAAGAATATGTTGGAAAATTTATACCAACAGGGTGGGCATTTCTGTCTGGATTCTTCAAGTTCTAAATTAAAAATAAAAAAAAGAACCAAAAGATATATTTTGTACACACATTTATTTCAGATCCACTAGACTTGTTTTTCAGTAATCAACACACTTTTATTTGCTACAGAGTCAACCTCTTTTGTACTTAAAAAAACTATAGAATTTATTCTTTAGACACTTGAAGATATTTCATCAGACATACACATAGAGCAGAGGTAGCAAAGAATAGTATTTTTCTCGTACGCATTGATAATATGGCTCAGCACCTGGCCTGAAGTGAATGGTCTTTTAAACGAAGTTTCAATAGGAACATGAGTTGCAGAAATGTAGATACTGTGTGTAATCCTCTGATAATATCTGGCTAAACTGTCAACCTAAACCTGTGAGAGAGAGGGTAAGAATCTATAGGAGCCAAGAATCATCTTTTAAATTTGTTTTCTTCTGTGAAACGATCCACTCCTCCCCTCCAATCTTGATAGTATTTAGGATGATGTTGAAGTCCTAAGCTAAATGGAACAGAAGAAAGGGTCACAATGACTGAGATTAGCAGCTCTAACAGAGCTGCTTTATTCTGCATTTTCAAGGAATTGCCACACACAGGAAAACGTGCTCTAGATTTTCACTATCATTGTGCTTAAGTAACTTTTTTAAAGCTCCTAGAATATATGAGTAGGTATAACAAGGAATAACTCTTAAATAAGATCTACTATATTCTCTTTAGAATGTATTGTTTCCAACTTACAAAGAGAGATATTTGTTTCAAGTGAGACACTATAAGTTTAGTGAAAATAACTGAATGAAAATGGAATGTGTAACAAACCTTCTACTGTATTTGTTAAAATGCTGGCTATACTCATTGCTCTTTGCCTTTGGGAAGGATCTTCTAGAAAGTCCATGGAAATGTGGAAAGAACTTGACCTTCTCTTCCTCATCTCTGTTTCAGTGGTTGTTCCCTATAAAGAAAATGCTAGTGTATTAAATGATTAACTTGAGCAATATGCTAAGCAAAGAACCAAATGTGACACAGTGAATTTCATGAAACACATGCACCATGCACTTTTCATATTTAGCTGGTGATGGCAGAGATTGCTGACTTATTGTATCATTAACCTGGAATATCCAAACTGTCAACCATTTAGTCATACAGCAAAAAGCTGAGTTTTTTAACCCTCTACTTTTGTAATTTTACGAGACATGGTGTAATTTTGATATAGTTAATAAATCGCTTGAGAGACATATTTAACAGTTCACCCCATTTCTGAACTAATAGTATAAAACTAACAACCTGAAAAGTCATATAAATGGTCAGGCATTTTATTTTGAGAAGGTAGCCATTTATTTTTCAAGAAATACAAATGATTACAACACATGTAGCCGCCACCTCATTTTCTGTACACAAGACATAGATGGTCATTGACAACACAAACTGTATGTGAAAAACACACACATGCTGCATGGACAACAGTTTCATCCAGGGTACCAAAGCAATAAGTCATCTAATTCTGACTTAGTCATGCCTCATCATGCTGATATACTTCCAAGAGTCAGCATGTGTTCAGAAATTCCTCATCCTCGTATACATTCACAAACACGTAACATATGTTTGTACAGACAATTCTTTTATCTGTCTGTATTAACGATTTATTTATGTCTTGTCATTTAGATTCAATTTGAGAAGACTTATATCAGCATTTTTTTTTTAGGAAGACAAAGGTGAATACTAGAAATTTTAAGATAACAATGAAGCTATCTATGTAGGCACAGTGTTCTTGAAAATCTTCTAAAATAAGTCAGAGCTATAGTGAAGAATCTGTTGGAAAGATTTATTATACACCCTTTATACTTAAACAGAGGAATCATTCATTTACTTTTATACCAAAGCTTTAGAGGATGTCTTGCTATCTAAGCTCAGTATGGGTATATAACAAATCCACCAACTGGAGGCAGTAATTTATTATTGTGTCTAATTTATTCTTAGCGTGTTTAATAAGTAAATGCATTCGGTGTTATGCAAGAGAGTGTTGAGGCCTCAAGTTTTAGTTGGTTAGTCTATTAAATGTATTACAAGATGCAGGTGCATTCACAGCTTGACCAACCAGGAATCATTCTCAAAGTGTTCCATTCCGTAGAAACACTGGCTGGTGCAGCAATAATGGGCCAGCCATGCCTGAACTATTTAAAACTTCCTTACATTGTCATCAGTAGCTGGCTTATCTATTATCACCTCTGGCAGAAGCTGTCCAACAGGCGATGTAGGAACTGAAGGTCCACCAACCAAGGAAACCACACCATTGCAATCCACGGTGCTGTGCATCTTCCCATTCGCTGGAAACACTGCCAGCATCCGGGAAGACCTACTGGTCTGACTCAGGTTACTGTTGCGTCGCTCTCCATGTCGTCGGGGCACAAACAAAGAGTCTCTCCGGCTCTCGTTATCCTCAAAGGTGCTGTGCTCATCATCAGCAAAGTCATTCTCCGATCCCACATCCTTTGCTCGCCCTCTAAAGCTGAAAAGGCTTGTTCTGCTATTTCGCCTTGGAGAAAATAGGGAGCCACGGATGCTCAACAAAGACTAAAAGTTTGGAACCAAAAAAAGTACAATCATATTAATATAACCGCTTGAAATGTGCTTTTAATTTTGCAAGATTAAGTTGAAGGACATTTCAGTATTCATAAGAGAATGTGATTCACTCGTTTTGATTAACATTCTCACTTTATGTGCTCAAATTAAATTGGTTTTGTAAGAGAAGATTTCTAGTCCTTGAGATTATGAATGGGGAGATAGATCACAACTTAAAGATACCAAAAAATCAAAACCCCAAATCACCATTTTTCAAGTTCAAAAGGAACCATCCTTAGCACATACTATGGACACCATCAACATTCAATAAACCCTGGCAGCATGACCTTCACAAGGACACATTTGTTCTTACTGCTCTTCCCTTTCAAGGAATTCCAACACTTTTCAGTTTTAGGCCATCTTTCTAAAATTACTTTACATTCATTATGATCCCTGTTTCATCTGTAAGGCACAGACTTCTGAAATTCAGAGTAATGTGCTTTTTGGGAATGTACACCACACCTGATATTTTCAGAAGCACATATGGTTTATAAGAAAGTTAGGGGAAAAAAACCAACATAAAATAACCAAAAGAAGTTATTGATCAGCCAGCCCTGCATCCACATTTTTGTTGGTTTTTGTTTTCATTAAAGAGGCTGAGGAGCAGAAAGAATAAACAGCGTTAGTTTCAAAAGGTATCAGCAGATAGTATCAGGATGAGAATCCAGGTCTTCTGACTTTCAACCCAGTGTGATCCCAACTACAGAAAGCCACAGACTTACATATATGTGGAGTAAAATTTTCTCATAGCTACGTGAAGAAAGGATAGGTTTAAATGTAATAAACATAGCAGTCAATTCAGTAGATGACAATTCGTAAGTCTGATTTAATTCTCCCCCTCTCTTCAGCATTCTGATTTTCATCCATGCATCCTTTAACTCTGTGGTGCCGTACCTGGTGTGGGGAGGAGTACCTCTTTTCATATGTCAATCGATTCCCTTCTATGGAGAAGCGAAACCCTTTCCTCCTGATGCTGTCTTCAGACTCAGATTTATGGAATTCATCCTCATCTTTCTCTTCCCCACCAGACTGCTCTTTCTGTTTTCTTTTCTTTCTCCGATTTCTTCTTTCCTTTGCACTCTTCGAACTCAACTTGGAGGCTTCGGATGAGCTGTCAGAGAGCCCCCCAGCGGCACTAGGTTCTCTGGAATGCTCTGAGGCAGTGACCGCCGCTGCCTGCTACATGAAGGAGAAATGGTTTTAGTATGGCATTAGCGAAGACTATCTTTTTAAGCTCAAGTATTTGCATGATATTTAAAAAATACATTTAGCTGACTCAAGCTGATCGCCCATAGAAGAAGCTCTGCAGTATAAATGGGACTCCCCCCCCCAACTTCCTATCTAATGAAGGCTTTCAGGGTTAACGTGGCTTTATCTGTGCTAACGTTTATTGTGTTTATATTACACTGCAGAGGCCACATATTCAAAAGGATCAATCAGGCATCAACAAGAACATAAACTTATATTACTTTTTGGGATTTGATTCACTCTGAAAATTGGTATTTAATTAGCACTGTCTTTTCTCTGAAAAAGAAACTGCAGCATGGAAGAAAAGCTAATGACTTAATTGAGGTCATATCCCAAGGTAGGAGGAATGCAATAAAAAGCTGAGGTCCTCTGCCCAGTTATTGAAACTGGGCTGCCAAAATATTATCAATCAAATGTATAGGTGATAAAATCCCTTCCTTGCCCCTCCATAATCCAGAAGACTGGAGAAAGGGCAGTCAACAGTTTCTACTAAGCAAGACAAGACATTCCTTTCTCCAAATACCATCTCCAGCTTCTTTAGCTCAGCACTGGTTCTTGCTGGACACGTGGGTATGGAATGAAAACAATGCTTTTGATCATAGCTTGTACTGGTACTCAGTTGGCACTTTCTGATTATTACCATTGTTCTCAGAGTACCCTCAATACAGGGACTCTCGCCAATAAATTAATATTCCCCAAACAACTTTATTCTGAAGGAAAGACACCGAGGCTGTATGCAAAGAAAGCATGAGGGGAGATGGAAATGACAGGACAGGCATTTTATTGTACGATGAGCAGCGACACCTCACTATAAGAACAAACAATCCGTAGGTGACCTTGTCTCCACAAAATTGGTGACTTTCACATGCCTGTTGAATACTGCTTTGTCACAGAACATTTTAGTACTTCATCACTTCTTTATTTACTGTATAAGAAAGGCAAGCAAGCAACCATATTAAAAGTCAATATATTTTTGGTTAAAGAAAAGAACAGACTATCTTTTAGGAGCCAGATGAACATTTTTTTAGATGATAACCAAAACTTTTTTTTCTAAGAAAAGATGGCTCTTAGGATTTTCTCCTAATGCCGGTGTACCCATTCAGTAAGTTTTGCAGCTGAGAAGTCTCGAAAATCAAATTTCCCCTTTAGTTATAAAAATCTTAAAACATTAAAAAGGCATGAGATGCAAATGTGGGGATCCGAAGGGGTACGTGCACCCCAATGTTTATAGCAGCAATGTCCACAACAGCCAAACTCTGGAAAGAGCCAAGATGTCCATCGACAGACGAATGGATAAAGAAGATGTGGTATATATACACAATGGAATACTATGCAGCCATCAAAAGGAATGAGATCTTGCTGTTTGCAACGACGTGGGATGGAACTGGAGGGTATTATGCTGAGCGAGATAAATCAATCAGAGAAAGACATGTATCATAGGATCTCACTGATATGAGGAATTCTTAATCTCAGGAAACAAACTGAGGGTTGCTGGAGTGGTGGGGGGTGGGAGGGATGGGGTGGCTGGGTGACAGACATTGGGGAGGGTATGTGCTATGGTGAGCACTGTGAATTGTGCAGGACTGTTGAATCATAGACCTGTACCCCTGAAACAAATAATACATTATATGTTCAAAGAAAGAAGAAGATAGCAGGAAGGGAAAAACGAAGGTGGGGAAATCGGAGGGGGAGACGAACCATGAGAGACTATGGACTCTGAGAAACAACCTGAGGGTTCTAGAGGGGAGGGGGGTGGGGGGATGGGTTAGCCTGGTGATGGGTATTAAAGAGGGCAAGTACTGAATGGGGCGCTGGGTGTCATAGGCAAACAATGAATCATGGAACACTACATCAAAAACTAATGAGGTAATGCATGGTGACTAACATAACATAATAAAATTTTAAAAAATTTAAAAAAAAGAATTATACCAAGAAATGTTAAAAAAAAAAAAAAGGCATGAGAGAGTTCCACTGTGGTCAATATTGTAGACATCTTAGAAAAATTAAACTAAATGATCTATAGATGATCAATATGTAGAAATCATTTCTAATCCACCATACTACCAGCTTCTGTTAAGTAGAGTCAAACAATTATCTGTCTCTCACTTTCTCTCTGGTAGTTTTGTAACAACCAAAACAATAAAAAAGAATAGTACCACGAGACAGGACATATTTGATTTGGTGAATTTACCTGAGCTGTCTCCTGTTGCTTTTTAAGCTGTTCAAGCATCTGCTGAAATTCAGCCTCTTTCTGTTCTGCCTCTTCCAAGGTGGCCTGATTCTGTTCCTCATAGGCCATGGCCACCACAGCCAGGATCAAATTTATCAGATAGAATGAGCCCAAGAAAATGACCAGCACAAAAAAGATCATGTATGTTTTTCCAGCAGCACGTAACGTCTGACAATAAGAACAATTAAAATTATTTTTCAATATCATTTCACTAACTAGTGGCTTCAATTTTCAACTTACTTGTGTGTCATGTAGGACTCCGACATAAATAATAATTATGAGGGTCACACCCCCTTCTACCTCCTCGACTGCTTCTTTATCCTCTTCTGCTTCCTTTTCCCCTAACTCATGCATTCACATTTTGATCTCTAGGAGGGAATTCTTGGACTCACCAAGAATAAAACGGAATCAAATAAAATACCATCGAGATTCCATCAAAGAGCTGAGCCTGTGGTAAAAGTCAAGGAAGACATCACAGTTATCTTTCTATGTCTGCTTGCTGATTTTCATCACCTGCCACCTGAGGAATAATACTTGAGGGGGCAGATGGGGCGGAGGGGAAGATGGACCTTCTATTTGAGAAGACCTGTGTCTGGAAAAGGGTGGGAAATAGGTTTTGGGCCAAAGGGAAATGAGAGAGAATTGTTAGCCCTGTCATCATTATGCTTACTGTGTGTTATAATCAATAGGATAAAGGAACTCAAATATCCTAATTTCAAGTTCTGTTCCTTCTACCATATTATGCTGCGATCTGGATTTCATAACGAAGATGGTTTTCTTATACACGTCTACGTAAATGCAGTATGTATGTCTTCAGATTCTCACCAGTTGATACAGATTTTCCCAGAAGTCCTGAGTCATCAGTCGAAACAGAGATAAAAAAGCCCAACTGAAGGTATCAAAGCTTGTATAGCCATAATTAGGATTTCTACCGGCTTTCACACACACATATCCTTCTGGACATTGACTACAAGAGGGACAAAAGAAAGTATTACAAGAAGTTCTGCTGACTTTTTATTCTGATAGCATGCTATACTTATAACCTAGTCTACCCAGGAAAATTGGTTATTTAAAGGGATAGAAGTTATCTCAAGGGATAGAAGCATGATAAGTAAGTAACATACATTTCCCAGCTTTTGACATAACATAGTTTGACTAGTCTCTTGATGTCATCATTAAAATATTGCCTAGCATTTTAAATAATATTTTACAAAAACCTATTTTCTGTTGATAATTAGCATTTTAGCATACCCTAGCTCATTTTCCCTACAATGAAGCTTCTAGAGTTGTCTTCTAGCGCACATATACTATCCTAAGGAACACAGCATTAAAGCAAAAGTATTATTCCTTGTCTTATGAAACATAAAAACTTGCCTACTCTGTAAATAATCCCTCACCTTAGAAGTAACCTTAATTATAGCAAATAAGTATTAATAAAGTATACACACACACAAATTATTGGCTTACCCTGCATCAGAGCTATTTCCACATAGTAGTGCATCCAAAACACCCTCCAGAAAATAATGATATCCTGGTTAGAAAAAAGAAAGTCAAATGATGAGCATTTGCATTACACTGCAAAATGAAAGCGAGATCAGACCTCACTTTTAGGATTCATAGAGTAATTTTAAAATACATTATATAATTCATTCAGAGACACAGGTATTTGCCACTTATCCCTCTAAATACTAGGTATTATATTAAAGGGATTGGATACTTAATAGTAGAAAGCATTTGTTCTTTGTGAATATAAAATTAGTGATAATCACAGGTGCTAGCAGAAAAATTTAAAAGATATCAGTGTTTTTTCCACCAACCTTGTGAAAAATAAAAAATTCATGCTTTAAAAATAGATAAGCATGACAGCAATTCCTTTGTTCTTCCAAAGGGCCACACATTTGAAAATAAAGGGATTGTATTTTTTTCTTTCTTCCGTATATTTAAACACTATTTATAAATGTTTAACAGTTAATTATAACTTACATCCTATCAACTTCCAGAATATATCATAGGCAGTTTATAGCAAAAGATGCATAAATCATGTCAACTACTAAAAGAAATGAAATGAAAAATATTAAATAGTAAGGCTAAAATAAGTACTAGAGGTGAATATTGTCTCAAAGCTTTCTTTCTCTGACAAATTCCTTAGATTGTTTTTTTTTTTTTTTTAAGATTTTATTTATTTATTTGAGAGGGAGAGAATGAGAGATAGCACGAGAGCGAAGAGGGTCAGAGGAGAAGCAGACTCCCTGCTGAGCGGGGAGCCCGATGCGGGACTCGATCCCGGGACTCCAGGATCACGACCCGGGCCGAAGGCAGTCGCTTAACCAACTGAGCCACCCAGGCGCCCTCCTTAGATTGTTTTAATATCAAGTTGAAATGACACTTCTTTGGTGAATTGTTCCTTGATATTCTCTACTTCCTACCCATTAAAGAATGGCAAAATTAAGAACTTTTCTCACTGTGTTACTAGAATAGGTAGCTACTTCCATTATTATTGTACTCATTGTCCTATATTGTAATTATTTGTTTACAAATATTGTTACTCCTTGAAAGAAAGTCTGATCATTAGTTACTTCTATATTACTATTGTTGGGGCCCAGCAGCCTTTCAATAAAGTTTATTGAATAAATAAGTAAAATGATGACAAAAAGAGAAACGTATCGAATTAAATCACCATTTTAAAAATTTAAGTTGACAATGTTACATTAGTTTCAGGTGTACAACATAGTGATTCCACAAGTTTATACATTATGCTACGTTCACAAGTAAAACTACATTCTGTCCTGACACACTGTTATTACAATATCATTGACATATTCTTAATGCTATGCCTTTGATTCCTGTGACTTACTCACTCTGTAACTGGAAGCCTGTGTCTCCCACTCCCTTTCACCCACCTTGGCCAACCTCCCACTCCTACCCCTCTAGCAACCATCAGTTTATGCTCTGTATTCACAGGTCTGAATCTGTTTTTTGTTTACTTATTCATTCGTTATCATATTTTTTTAGATTTCACTTATGAGTGAAATCAGATGGTATTTGTCTTCCTCCAATCTGACTTATTTCACTGCCTAGTGAAATAATACCCTCTAATTCCACTATTGAGTATTTACCTAAAGAAAATGAAAACACTAATTTGAAAAAATACATGTACCCCTATGTTTATTGCAGCATTATTTGCAATAGCCAAGATATGGAAGCAACCTAAATGTCCATCAATAGAAGAATGGATAAGGAAGATGTGGTGTACACACACACAGACACACACACACACACACACACACACACACACACGAAATACTACACAGCTATAAAAATGGATGAGATCATGCCATTTAAATAATCAAGTTTTTTGTTTTGTTTTTTTAAAGATTTTATTTATTTATTTGTTGGGGTCGGGGAGAGAGAGAGAGTGCACAACCAGGGGGAGTGGCAGGCAGAAGGAGAAGCAGGCTTCCGGCTGAGCAGGGAGCCTGATGTGGGGCTCAATCCCAGGACCTTGGGACCATGACCTGAGCCAAAGGCAGATGCTTAACAGACTGAGCCACCCAGGTATCCCTATAATCAAGTTTTAAGAAGAAAAATTTTTGGATTTTATAAAAAGAAGTATTTTCTAGGTGTTAAATTTTCAGAGAAATTTATTTGAAATTTATTCTATGCATAGTTCTATAGAGGACACAAAAACACATAATGGGAAATATTTCCATTGCTAATGTCTTTACTTCTTTGAACATAGACAAGAAAATTTAGATAGTATTTCTTAACTTTTCAATTAAAATGAAATGAAGTGAAAGGAATATGATAGTTTCTGGATGAATTTTTGATATCAGGTATTTATAAATGAAGTTTTATCCATTAAAGTCAATGATCTAGAAACTTAATCTGAAGAAAATACAACTTTCAGGCATAAAGTTTATCTTTAACTTTTTTTAAGATTTTATTTATTTATTTGAGAGAAAGAGGCAGAGAGAGCACAAGAAGGGCAGAGGGAGAGGGAGAAGCAGGCTCTCTGCTGAGCAGAGAGCTGGACATGGGGCTCGATCCCAGGACCCTGGGACCATGACCCAAGCCGAAGGCAGCCGCCTAACGGACTGAGCTGCCCAGGCATCCCTATCTTTAATTTTAATAAATTTAATTTTTTATTACTTTCAAAGACAAACCATTTTATTTATATTTGCATTTGATTTAAAATAATCTTTTCAACAGATGGAGTATTGTTAGGCAAAATGATGAATACAAATTTATAGAGCTGAAAATGCCTCAGATATTTAGGATTCTTTTACTTTGACTCTAAGAGAAATAGAGTCCAGCACATTTTCACTAGAGAGAACAAACTCTAAGTGACATCCTCATAGTCAGTTCCTTGATTTTAGATGAAGAGAAAAAAAATAGCAGATTTCAGGGAGTTGGTGACAGCAGTAGACTTATTGGCATCATATGAAGTGAATACGGGACATTTTATGTATTGCTTTGACATGTATTTTTCTTAATCTAGAGATCTGTAACTATTTGTAAATTATTTGTTGGCCTATCACTAATGTCATGAAAGAGTTAATCTGTATCATCCAAGAGATTTTCTAGATCTCCAACTATAAAAAGACACTGATTAGGTTTCTTATTATATCATGACTTTAAGAATTATCCAACTACCAGTAATTTTTTATGACTAATCCTACTTGTTCCACACAACCAGTCACTAAGGTTTTTTCTTTGATTTTTTTTCCTAAGTATTACTCATCACCTTAAAATAACAAAGATACAAGCCCATCTAAAGACTAAGTTTTATATATTTAATACTTTTCTTTAAAAAAGACAGTCCCTTTCCCCATGAATTATGTTCTGTCTGCTTTTGAAACATTGCCACTGGCAAATACTAAAACTACATAAAAGAGAAAATTTTACTTACTTTCTTTGCGGCTGAATTTTTCAGCCTCCCATATAATGGAACGACAGAAAATGGCATTTAGGAGTCAAAATTAGAACAGTTATCAGTAAAATAATTAAGTGTATATGCAAACCATTGATATGGTGATTAAGAGATCACAACCAATTATGCAATGATTTTGAGAAAATTTTCCATGCCTTGGTGGAAGGCAAATCAACAATGAAAAAATAAATTTACATAACAAAAATTCTTACTTGTATCTTGAATATATGATTTCCAGTCAAACTCAAAGTAGGTTTCATTGACAAGCGTGCCATTGTAATTCATAGTTACATTCCTCTCTATACTGTGTTCCTCCAGGGAAGCATTGGTGGGAGGCCATTGTACACACTTATTCCGCAGGTTGCCCATGAACAGCTGCAGCCCAATCAGCGCAAACACGCTCAGACAGAACACAGTCAGGATCATGACATCGGAGAGCTTCTTCACTGACTGGATCAGAGCCCCCACAATGGTCTTCAGGCCTTAAAGAAAGAAGGCTATGACTATGAAGACTTAGAAGGTCAGAAATAACAGAAGCCTCACACAATTTTCTTGAAAACATAGATTCCATGCGTAAGTCTGAAAATAATTGTAATGCTAGTGGAGAAGCAACACTTCATGGTAGGCTAAAGTGCTAAGGGGATAAGCTCTAGAAACGTAATGATCCAAACAATGAAATGAAGATCATATCCCATTATGTTAAGAGAAAATAATGGGAGGTTCATGGTCTTCATGAAGCCTATATTAAGAAAAGGCTCTTCTATTTCTCCTTTTTGCTAATGAAATTCACCCATACTTTCCTTAGGGTCAGTTATCAGTTTTATAGCAAATTACCTGAATACATATTTTTAAATGCCTATTTATAAGTAGGAAAAGTTTTGCTATAATTCTGGAGGTGCTTTGGGGTGTAACTACACTTCAAGATAATAAATCCTTTATGCAGACTCACGCTATTCTTCATTATCTTATTTCCTTTCTTTTAAAGCAATATTAGGATTTACATTGTACATACATCATCATCAATACCTACAATGAACAAAAATTACAAATTGGTACATTCAATAGGGACCAAATCCCTGGTACAACTGACATGGAGAAAAAGAAAACAAAACATGGCATCTCTAAATACAAATCACACACAGACTGTATATTTCAGTATCTCATGAAAAACACTACTAAACTCCTACGCTGATAAAAAGTGGAAAAACATAAAAACTTATGTCCAAATAATAAGAATTATTTCCTGTAAAGCACTCGATTTTGATTATGATTTTGATTACTTTATTATGATTCCTGATTTTCTGTAATGCTGCCAAGCAAAGAAACTGTCACTGAAAATCATGATGGGTCAGCCCCATTTTTTAACCTAGCTCTCACCTGGAATGACTGAAATTGTTTTCAGTGCTCGGAGAACTCTGAATGTTCTTAGTGCTGAGACATTGCCCAGGTCCACAAACTCTGTCACGTATCTGTAATAGGGAGTTCACACACAACACAATAACAGGATACAAAGAAAGAGCTGTAGGTACAAGGAGCCTTGTGCTTCACACCAGTCACTCCTTACCTGGAATTACAGAAATAGTTTTCAAAGCTCTCAAGACTCTGAAAGTTCAAAGAGCTGAAAAATTGCCTAGACTTACAAATTCTGTTACATACCTGTAGAATTAACTCAGAATTATTCAAGAGTTAAGCAGGATTTATATTATTCGCTTGGGCCTTTTATAAAGACTTTCTTGGTGATTCTAAATGATAATTTTGTTTTCTTAACCTACATAATTTAAGGCTCTTTGTAGGTGTAAACTTCATAAAGTATATAATCCTGTTGCTATTTTGGCAAGCAATATAATCAACATCATGTGTAACTAAGGAGAATTGAGTAAATAGAAAATAATTCTTGGCTAGAGGTTGAGGGTTTCAGTTAGAAAACAAAAAAAGGCACGGAATCATCCAAGAGAAATTTAGGCAGGAAAAAGCAGATTGCCTTACAGACTATCTGTACATGTAAAGGGTTTTCTAGTGCAATTCCTAAGTGAAAGTTAGGCAAGGTAAGAACAAGATTTTTTGAGGGCTCAATGGTGTCCCTCCTATTACTGCTACTTTAGTCTCACAAAACAATTGTCCCAATATGCTTTCTTTTGAACTGTGGCCAGAAGGAATGGGGAAGAATTGGCTTATCCTAAGTAGTTATGGAATTAAGATGAAACAGGCAGCATTTGGAGCCCTGAGTATGTCAGCCCTACTTCTCCTCCTGTCTACCGCATTGTGCCTACAAAGACCAAGAAAATCAGCTCCTGAAGGAACGGTGAGGGCAGGTGGACCACCTTCCTCCACACTAATTTCACCTACTCCTGAATGGCCTTCAATTACTTTTCTGAGTCTCTTCTTCCTTGGGGGAGTTTACCACTAGAAAAAAAAGGAGATGGATAGAAAAATTGTGCATATTACTGAGTGTATCTGGATGGGAGATGAAGATAAGAAGGTTTATGTTGAGGGTAAAGAATGATACAAAAAAAAATCGCAGAGGGAAAGAAAAGAGGAAGAAAGAAATGGGATCAGGTGAGGAATAGGAAGAGACAGAGAATGTGTCTGCCCGTAAGTCTTAAAAATCACTTTGCTGATGAAATAATAATTTACTATATTAGATACATAATATATTAAGTACCTTATTTTTTCCCATTAGTTTTATCTGTCAGAAGATTTTGATGCTCATAGATGCTTATTTTCCATTATTCTACCAAACTAATAAAAGAAGACAGAAAGAGGGGTGTCTGGGTGGCTCAGTTGGTGAAGCATCCAACTCTTGATTTCCACTCAGGTCACGAGCCCAGGGGTTGTGAGATGGAGCCATGAGTTAGGCTCTGTGTTCAGCGTGGAGTCTACTTGTCCCTCCCCCTCCCTCTGCTTGCGCTCTCTCTCTCAAAAAAAAAAATAAATAAATAAAATCTTTAAAAAAAGAAGACAGAATACATAATATAGATAAGGTCAATGAAAATTTGTGCAGCCAGCTGTTGTTTGTGGCTATAATTTTTTAAAGTCATTTTCACAGATGGATTATGAATACACCTGTGCTTTCATATTGTGTGCATGTGGGAGGCGGTTGTGTGTGTGTTGAACAAGTGGCAGCTTTGAGGTTTGCTGACATGTTTGTTACACGTGGAAACTGTAACTTCAACCCTCTGCAGAGGTTATATGCCAAAATGAAATGCCACTTTGACCTCTGTTGTGCTAAACCAAATCAGGAGCTTAAATGTATAAATCACACCAAGGTATTTTTCAGTTAAAGCAAGCTTACTTTTTAAAAACATAAGCACGCATAGAAAGCCAAACCATATTCTATCTTACAATTTCAAAAAGGCACTTACGCAAATGTAATGACAGTGAAGTCAAGCCAGTTCCACGGGTCCCGAAGGAAAGTAAAGTCTTCTAAACAGAAGCCCCTTGCAATAATTTTTATAAGTGACTCAAAAGTATATATTCCTGTGAAGGTGTACCTGGAGGTAAGTATCCAAAAAGAACTGATAAAGCAATAGTTTTCTTTTATAGCATATCAATTTCTTATCACTCTGCCATTGGAATAGAGGAATATTAAAAAAGGAATCTAAGCAGGTTGATGTTATTTTCATGGACATAAAACATACCCCTAAATTTAAATTCACTCCCTAAGATATGAAGAGTTGTTTTTAAAGTGTCATAAAGGCAGAGTAGGAAATACATGCTGTATAAAGTCTATGTAGCTACTGTCTGAGATGTCTTGGTATTGACATAAATGAATAGAACCTCCTGAAAATTACCCAGTACGTTCACATGATGGATAATAATATTGCAGAAGCATAAAATGATTTTCCCTTAGAAAGTAAAAAGCTAATTTCAATCATGTTTTATGAATGCGAGAACACCGACAAGTTAGCAAGTGTTGTGGTTTTGTCTTTCTACAAATAAGACAGTTAACTAACTTGGAAAAAGGATTTTGTTAACCTCAAAATGGGATAATTCTAGGGTCGTAAGAGGTGAAAATTTAACCTAGAATAAAATGTTGGGCTAATTCAGAAATTTAGATGTTTCCAAAGTTTTGACCTTCTACTCAGAAGTTAGAGATCAAAGTCACAGAAACCAGGGGGACTGAAGATGGATGGACCTCACATGCTAACTTCAATACTTTAGGTATTCTTTGTATGTAAATTTTATGATTTCCTGTAGGATCTCTGTTTCTGATTGGCTCCAACTTGGAAGTGTCCAGGAAGGGAAGGGGCTCTTGGGAATGCCCTCGTGGTTGTTGTTTTCAGGGTCAGCAACCATAGGGCAATAGTAGTTACAAACTGGGCAGGGTGAGCCTCCCCAGCAGCCCGTAACACAAATTCACCCTCAGAGGTGACCCAGAGCAACGCCGTCAGTGCAGTTAGTAATGCTTCCAGTTTTCAAAAACACTACCATTACTTTTACTTCAGTTAGTGTAGCCCTCAGTTTATTGAATTTTCCAGTTGTAAAATCCCAAATTTGGGGATTTTTTTTTTTGTGAATTTTTTGATGACAACGCTTGAAATTGACAGAGGCCTGACATGAAGTGGATGTGCTCGATGGCAATGAAAACTTGAAGAGGCTTAACACGGTCTTCCTACGGCCTGTGTAATAGCCCCCGATAAACTCTGAACTCACTGACTTCATCTGGAATTTAACTGGAATCCAGATCTACCATATTGGTTCATTTCTGCCATTGCTTTCATCACATTTGCTTTGGCTGCTATAGATCCTAAAGGAAAAACGGTGAGTGTCCAAGGGTGAGGGGATTCTGATCACCATCAAATATAGGCGGAGGACAGATATTAGATCTAATGGCAGCAGGCCCGAGGGCCAATGTCATTTGTCTTCCTGCTTTGTATGTGGGCTTAGAAATGGCTTTAATAAAAATACTCTTCCGTTTTGTTTGGAAAGTACATTGAGGCATAGTTTCAAAATCCTATACGTCTGTATATCTATATAGTTCTCTCTACACGCGCGCTCACATAGTAGGTGGTTTAAATATCAGTTGAACTTACTCTACATTCTTTGTCCAGTCAGGAGGGTTACTCATTGTCATAAACACACAGTTTGTCAAAATAGTGCACATAATTAGCATGCTGAATAATGTAGGTAATTGTTAAGGAACACACAAAAGAAAATCCAAATCCATGTACTATATTATATAAAACTAACATTGGAAGCTCAAACTGGAGTTTAGTCAGGACGCAGTGACTCACACGTTTTTGGGCAATTATCTAATTTCTTTAAATTTCAGTTTTGTCATCTCTAAAATGTGGCAATAATATCACCCTCAGAAAGCAGTTGTAGAGATGAAGTGAGATAATGTATGAGAAAGCTTGATCTGAGTATAAAACGTTGCTTTTGATACTATTATTGAATCAATATCTTTACTTCCCAGAGAACTTTAGTGGGAAAACTGTGCAATCTGGAGTGGCACAGATTTTGAGCAGGGAAAACTGATTTGAACTAATTTGAATTTGAACTAATTCAGGTGACTAAAATAGTAAATTGGGAAGGAAGGCACATATATGCAATATTGTAATTTCTTAAATACATGCTATAGAATAAGTTTGATACACTAAGAAATATGTAGTCAAAGTACAGCATGGTGCTGAGCGTGGGATTGCTCCATTTTGACTGATTTGTTCAAGTGCAGCCATACTGAATGTGAATAAAAGTGAAAATTCCAGAAGGCCAGGACTTAAAGTGATATGAATGTAATTAAAATTCAACATAAATGTGATCTTGGGCAAGTCACTTGCCACGGAATCTTATGTCTCCACTGACTTTCCCACAGTGTAGCTAATCAAGTATAGACCTTGTCAGTTTGAGGTGAAGATTACATGAGTTAAAATGTGTAGGGTAGTCGGCACAGGCCTAAACGTTAGTAGATACGATCCAAGTGTTAGCTCAAACGAATGACTAAACGTAACAGAATTATGGAGCTGAAAGGGACCTTGAAAAACACCTAGTCTAATCACTATATTTCAGAAATCAGAGAAATAAGACCTAAGCTCTAGAGAAATTAGATAAGTTGGCTGAGGAGTAGAACACAAGTTTCCTGCCTTCATATCCAATATTCTTTCCACTACAGTTTACTGCCAAAACAAAAATTTTCCATAACTGAAAAGGAAGTTTTCACCAAATGACCACATGATGGCACTAGGAGTACAAACTAGGATAAGGTAACCTCCACGAATGTAAAAACCTTGAACATATAATTTTTATGTTTTGAATCTTTTAATATTAATAACATTATATTTATACCACCAAGGAATCACTTGCTATCAGGTTAAAAATAGAATGGCCTTTTCAGATTTAGAATCTTTTTTTAAAAAAATCAGGTAGTATGTGTTTATGAAAATTACAACAGTATTTTTATATTTATTATCACCAAAGTTGTCAAAGGAGACATAATCAGAAATAAAGTTGTTTTTTTTGCCAATGAATATGAATAGATTAATTTAGTTGGAGTCCATTTTTAACACCAGTGGAAATCTCAAAGTCAAATCCCTAAAGACCATTTGGAAATATAATCTCAGCTTCTTTCATTAACTTCCAGAGTCTTTACTAAGCAATCAGTTTTCCATGACAGAGCCATAATTCAATGACTTGAATTTGAAATTCAGCCAATATTGCAGTATTTCCTCATGGATTTCATTAGGAAAGTTCAAGAATTAACTAAGTATTGGCCAAAGACCCCTGACATTCTCCCACAGAAAATATACTTAAAGGTTTATTCTAAGGTACACTAAAATGCTTTATATAATAGATATGTCTAAACTTGGCTCTGGAAATAGATTTCTCTGTTATTATATCATTATTCACTGCAAATTCTAGATCATCACAAACTTTGTACAATGATGGTAAGGATAAATATAGCCACCTTACACTACATTTGTAAGACTCAATACATACAAGTATTTTTTAGGAAGATATATATATATCTATATATCTATATAAAAGGTTACAGAGTGATGTATCATATATATTTGAAAGATATATGTATAGAATATTAAAGACTTTGTAAGTTTCAGAGATATCTATGTGACTAATAAACTGTAAGAATAAGGCTTATATGACAAAAGAAGATACAAAATGAGTGATAAAAGCCATAGAATATGGACATTTCCCAAGCCAGTTTTATATTTAGCTACAAAGCACTTACAGATTTTTACACACAAATAGTTAACATTGATCACTTGAAAAGGATATGAATGTACCAAAATCTTAATAGCTATTTTCCTAAGAGGATTGAAGGGAGTTAAAATGTACAGGGCAGAGGTGGCACTGAACCGGAAGATGGCCTTCCCTTTATTCAATACTATAAAAGTCTGTAAGATAGGAACACAACATAGAAGTATAAAAGTATAAACCATTTAAACTCTATTGCCTACTTCTGTTATTTGTCATAATGAACTATTCCAATGTTGTGACTTCTAATGTGCACCATGCAGACAAGCTGTCACTGGATCTCTAACTAGAGAGGACATCCAAGGGTGTCACTTACCTTGTACCTGATACTTACCTGCAATTTTATCATACATAAGGTATTTAGCCAAGAGAATTTATTTATTGTCTTAATATTTTAAACACCTGAGTTAAGTGAGAATCTTAAATTGGGTGCATATTTCATTTCATCCTAAGACTCATAAGATACTACATTCCTTTTATAGTGATTTCAGCCTTCCCAATTCAAATATCTTGAAAATTAGTCCTGTAGAATGCAAAATCATTCAATAGGACTAATACATTTTTTTGAAATTATTTTTTAACCCCTTATCCTTTAAAATAAATATCATCACTCCGTGGGTAATAGGAAATAAAAACAGTCACCATCAAACCCGCTCTTGAGTTAGAGGGACACGATCCAATAATTGATTTTTGAAAGCCAAGCTCCCTGGAGAGTATCTGTTGACCAGGAGTGCTAAATTCTGTATTGGGATTTCTGAGTTAGCTGACACATTGAATTCTAATCCCAATTGACTGCTCATCTCATACAGTGCTTTTTTAGCACGGAGGAAAAGCTCAAAGCCCCCAAAGAACCTAGGATCCATGAATGCGAATGGAATCACATTCCAAAAATTAGATATATTTAAAAGCAATTAGCAGTGTTCAGACAAAAAAATAAAGTGGCAACATACAGTAACATAAATAACATATAATGAACGATTCTGATTCTGTGTTTCTTAAGGCATTTACCAATAATCATGTAACATAAAATTTACCATCTTAACTGAATTCTAAATGTATAGTTTAGTATTGACTTTTTAAAAGAATGTATTGGATGGCTTATTAGAGTGAAGTACCCTAGCATCTTTTGAATCTAATTAGTTCAATAAAAATTTCATTATCACAACTCCTCAGGATAATATTTACTGCACGAAGTCACTTCAATACCAAAGAAAAAGTTCAAAATTGGTAGTGGAGGAAAAAGGCTGAGAAATAGCATCGAGCTTGAAATAGGCTTCTCTTTAGAGCCCATGGCTATAGAAAACTCATGAAACATTTTAACGTATGAATAATCATGTATCTCAGAACAAATTTCAAAACATAGCGTTTTGACTGAATCAGAAAGGAGATTCTATATATGAAATATCACTTTAAGGATACATTTGTATGAGTAGAACTTTTCATACATTAGATGGTGGTCAGGTTTGTCACTTACCGCTTCATAAATAATTAAACTCAAGTAACATTTATTGAGCTCCTATATGATAAGCTGTTAAAATGTATGAGCATGGCAAACACCTGGAAAGTATCATGGAACTAGTTCAGGTCCAAATATTAATTTAATTAAACTTCAGTGCAAAAGATGGTTATGAACTGTTTGGCACAATATTTGCAAAGCTCTGTGCTACAGTTTACAGGGAAAACAAAGAGACATGACCCCAAGAATTTTATATACTAGTAAATGTTCAACTATGTCAGCCAACAGAAGAAAATCTAGAAGGATAAGCGAAGGTTTACCTACATCAGAGCTGTCCAATAGAAATATTATGTGAATTACAAACCTGAGCCCATATGTGATTTTAAATATTCTGAGAGCCATGTTTTTAAACAGTAAAGAAGCCAGTGAAATTAATTTTAGTAATGTTTTCTTTGACCTACTATATCCATTATATTATCATTTCGTGAAATCAATATTAAAAGTTATTAAGGTGTTTTGCATCTTTTTTTTCTTTTCATAGCAATTCCGAGTCTTCGAAATCTGGATTCACCACATGTGAAGTACCGTAGCCACACTTGGCTAATGTCTATTGCATTTGGCAACACAGACCTAGACATACACCATGCATTGCCCAGCTTGCTCCAACTCTCTTCAGCAAGGTACAACCAGTTCTGATCTTAAAGGCAAACACCCCTCTTACTCGACAGTCTGACAATCTGGAGAGCAACAGTAGGAAAATGGGAAGTAGGATTTATTTGAACTCCTGTTGTTATTGAGAGTGCAGACTCTGGAGTCAGATGTCTGGCTCAAAGGTGACTCCGCAGCCTTCCAGCAGTGCGATCCTAGACAAGTTACTTCATTTTCCTGTCGCTCATTTGTCTCTTTTGAAAAATGGGAATACATATTCTTAGCTCATAAAGTTGCCGTGATTGCAGTTCAGTATGCCTAGTATTGTGTATTTTTAGTAAATCCCTTAGGTGATTCTTCAGTAGCAGAGCTGTGAACCCGTATCTGTTAATGGGCAACACTTAAAGTTGCCCAAAGTGTCAAAGATTATGTTGTACACATGCAATAAAATCCTTCCCCTTGACCTAGCTGTATAGTCAATAAGGAAACAATTATGTTAGAATAGTTTAGTAGAAATTGCTATTTATGAATCTGTGATTTTTGTCTCTGAGTTTTTTAGAAAGTGATTTGTTTATAAATTTTTTTTTCCCAAGGTGGATGTTGAACTTAACAAGCCACAGTTTTCCAGTCTCTTTTTCTAAAGATGTCCACTATCTTAACTCTTCTTTCGATCTAGGGGCCATGTTCCTTACAGTAAATAGTTTCAGTCTAAGGCCCAATTTTATATTTATCTAAACATTATCCAAAAATTACCAAAATAATAGGACTGCCTCTAAATTTAATGCATTTGCCTGCTCTTAAAGTAAACGCCCTGGCAGAAGTAACAGAGGAAGGTTAGCAATGATCATGAACAACAGAAAATATAGAATACACTCTTTGTTGATTAAATTTTTGCTTTAGCCTCAAAATTAAACAATTTTCAACTTGTACATACGCTATGCTCCAAAAGTATATTTGGAAATCAGTTGTTTGAAACTTTGAATATATTTTCCCACAGAAACAATATATACATATACATACATATACACATAGACATATATATTTACATACCACTCAAAAGCCTCTGTAACTCCTAATGAAAAGGAATTCTGTGTTAATGGTACTATGAAATCTTACCACCGTGTAAAAGAACTTGTGACTTGCAAATAGCAAAAGAATTCCAAGCTGGGCTGTCAGATGCACCTTTCCCCTTGCTGTTGCCCTGGCATGTGAGCGAGGGAAATTCCCTGGCACCCTCTTCTGCCAGAAAGAGGATTCAACCTTTTCCTGGTTCTCAGCTGGTGGTTTGAGAAGAGATTTAGAAGGGAGGGGCTGAATTGAGAGCCACATGGCAGGAGGAGAGATGTTTCAGAAGTTCTGGATGTAAAGAACTTCATAGAAAGTCAGGAGATTTCATTAATGCATAGCTCCGGCAACATTCCTCATCTGCCAACTCCATGGCATCTAATACTTTTTTTTTTCTTTCTCCCCACTGTGGGCATTCTAAAAGGTCTTACCTACTTCCCTGCCTATTTTGTGATAACCTGGGGATTCAGGCCAAGATTTCCCTCCTTTTCTCGCTCACTGGGGGATGGAAAGCTTTCTCACGGGTTTACCACCTGATGACAGAAGGGAGCAGGCAATATTTAAACATTATTTTTCTATCCTGGTCTTATCTATTTTTCCCTTTAGGCTAGGGATAAGCAGCCTAAGAACAACTTGCGGCACTTGCCTGCCTGTGGCACACCCAAGCTTTAGTATCTGGCCTTCCCCTAATTACACATGTAGTCTTTAAGCCAGGGATCACAAGCCAAAATGCCCCAGAGGCTAGGTGGTGGGAGGTCCCTATCAATTTTTTGGTATGCAGACCAGTGATGCCAGACCTGATATTATAAGAGAACTCCTAAAATAAGCAGATCATACATGTGCGCATGTATGCATGAGTGTGTGTGTGTAATCTCTTGATTTATAGATCTTGGTAACTAATTCAAAATAAATAATATTGCATGAGTCAAACCAAATGTATTTGTGGGCTCAATACCTCACAGTGTTTTTTTTTTTCCTTCTCTTTTTTAATCTCTGTTTTAAGCTCACGCAAAAGAGAAGAATTTGTACCCAGGGAGGAGTCTGTAAAGTTGCTTGTCCCTGGGCTTTAGCTGGGTGTAATGGTGGGGGTGCGGGTGGGGCCAGTGCGGGAGACAACCCCACCGGAGGTGCCCGCTGGGCTCTTAGCCAGGGTTGCAGCTGCCTCTGCCTTCACCTTGGGAGAGGAGAAACTGTAACCACAGGTGCAAATACAATCTGGGGGTCAAATATTTTCCAGCCTGTAACTTCAGCCTATACTGTGGGTGTGGTACATTATTATATGCTCAATTTTTCATTGACTGGAGAGGACTAGTTTGAGGCCCAGTTTTCTTGCAGACTTGCTGTGTCAGAACGTTGAGCAGATTACTCCCTGTTGGTTTCTACATCTGAATAGAAAAGATGTGAATGCCCTTAGTGAATTCTAAAGTGCCATAAAAATATGAGAATTAAAAGGTTAAAAGTGTTTGTCTGGTCTCATACACATTGCGTAGTTGAAAACAGGACCAATTTTCACATTGGAACTTTATTGCTCGATCTTTCCTCCCAAGTTTCATATTAAGAAAACAATGCCATCTGATACTTGCACACCTCCAAAATAGATTCAAATCCCATCCATTATTCTTGGTCTTCATTGTCGAAAATCTAGACCAAGCTTCCATAAAGACTCCCAACTTGATCGTTAAAAAGATAAAAGTGGACCATGTCACTCCTCTAACTTAAGTGCTACTGACAATTCATTTTGCCCTTAAACTTCAAACTCTTTAATAATGCACTCCCGAGCACCTTTATCTAGCCTTGGCCCACCTCCCCAACCACATCTTACTCTCTTCCTACTTATTACAGCCCAGCTATATTGTATGTCTGCCTGTACGCTGTTCCCTTTCCCTGGAAGACTTCTCTCTCCTCTCCTTACTACCCTTCAAATCCCAAATTAAATGCATTTCTTTACAGAGGCACATACTTTAAGTTTCCTGAATCTGTCCTCTTGAAAAAAAAAAGGGTTTATCACCCTATTAGAATCTGGTGGGAAATGCAATTTTCTAATTATTTTAGAAGTTGATATAAACCTAGGGAGTCTTAAAGATTTTAATTTTTACAAAGACAGGACATGCCCCTGATTGAGAGAAATAGGGAAGCAACAAGTCGGGTTTGGGAAATATTGCCAACCTAGGAGATGAGGGGTACAGCTTGCAAAGTGGTGTGAGTAGAGGGGCAGGAAAAGCAGCAATCAGCTTATTTATATTCTATTACTGACTTTTCTTTTCCACCGGCATTACCAGTGCAAAGACTGCACACCCGAAGTGGCCTGGCCATGAGCCACAGAAGCTGACAGATCTGTTTTAAATCTAGTGTGCGTTACTTAATAGCTTTGTGATCTGAGGCAAATTACTTCACCTCAGTTTCATTATTTTGAAATAAAGACAAGAGTTATCTTGGAAGGACATGAGGATTGAAGAGGAACTGTAAATATCCTGATAGTAGTGCTTTAAGGACAGAGTTATAATTTTTGCCTGCCTGGCATGGCTTCTTCAGCAGGCTCCATCTCTTCATTTTGGAGAACACCTCTGCTCCACACTGTCTGCCCGTGTGGCTCGGGTGGTGCTGACCCACCCCTTGGCAACGTAAGTCAACATGTGCCATTAATCTGGTCAATGAGCCCATCACATACCCCAGCCTACAGGAACGGGTTCAGAGGAGGTCATGGGAACTAATTAGAACCGATTCCGGGATTTTTGTTAGAGCTTTTGAAAAAGAAAGTGAACTTTTTCTTGGGGTTCCTAGGCTGTAGGATGTTAGCTTGCGGCTACCTGCGGCGACTTCCGCCATTTTGTGGCAAGAGTCAACCCGTGAATGCAGCCCGCATAGGAGAAAGTAGAGCCCAAAATGGAAAAGGACTGTGTCCTGCTGTTGTCCTTTTAGCTGCTGGATCCTTTGATATTAAAACGAGATTCGCCCCACACATACATTTATTTATTAATTAATTAGTTAGCTTGTTCGTTTTCAAAAACTAGTTTCTGTTGGATTTTTGTCACTCTCAATTGAATGGTTTCTTCCTAATATAGCAGGTGCTTAATAAATGCTAACCATTATTTCACTACCATCATCATCATCATCTGGGGATTGTTCCTGAGCCAGAGGTGGGGAGGTGACAAGGAAGAAAGGGGCACAAGGAAGAAATAATGGATGAAGAGGAGAAAGATTTGGAAATCAACTATAGTGCCTTGGGTGGAAGGGAGAGCCCTGGGGGCTGCTAGTTCTAGAGGAGCTAATGATATGCCAAAAAAAAAAAAAGTTATAAATTGGGGCCTGTTCATAAGACAATTTATGGAATCATAAGCTTTTATTTACCATCTACTTTTCTGATTAAATTACTATTAAACTACTTTTCTATTAAGTTACTTCTGCAAGAAAAACTCCCTAATCCCAATTAAAAACGAAACAAAAAACTCCCTCTACCCAATATAACAATTTAAAATTCCTATAGCAATAACAGACCAGGCATGAATTTGAAATCACAAATTCATATATGACTCTTCATGCAGCTCCAATAAAGAGGCAGTACACATCTTTTTTAGAAGAGCTGAGAAAAAGGGAGAATAAGTTGTTCATAGATGGCCCATGAGACAATCAAGGAAAGAATACATTTTTAACTGGATACATATCTATATTCCATAATTAACAAACATCCATTTTCACTACAGATCTAAAATACCTCATTCTATTTCCAGGACACTGTCACAAAGGATATTTTCTTCCATGGTACTAATGAGTCATCTGTAACTTTTAGAAGAACATGAGAAGAAAGAAGCTTTCTGTAATAAAGAGTAGGTGAAGCATTTGAATGTATAGCCAAATGGTACAAAATTAACCCAAGCTGTGAAAAGAAAAGTGAAAAAAAATAAGGAAAAAGAAAGTGTGTGTTTACAAGCTAAATGTGCCTTGCCACATAGCTGAAGTAAATAAACAAACAAAAGGAACCCAACCTGGAATCATGTTTTGAAGAGCACTGGACCACAGCTAACATGAGATGGAAAAATTCTGTGATTGTATTCTGATAGCACTGTTATTTTATTTTTTGGTTCTTACCATGGACTGCTGAAGGCATAAAACCTCTGAGGGTCTGGAAATGCTTCCATGCATCAGGAATGTTCATGAGATGATTGCTACTATCTCTCCAGTTGTTACTACCACATCACTGACCATGGATTAAGCTACTTTAACAATTTTAGTAGAACTCTCGAACATTATATAACTTGCACATTTTAAACTAGGGCAAAGAAGATAAAAATATGTGGGCATATGCCATCTGAAAATACACCATTGGCAATGACATTTCCATAAGCTTACTGACATTGTCTTTTTAGAAGATCACAGAGGGCTTTAGTGTGGTTTGTGTTGTTCCTATTCCCTACATATAAATTTCTTATATGGATACCACTGTATTTTAAAATATAACCTAAGGAATAGATTCTGCAACCATTTTTATTGTAGGCTGCTTTGTTTATTCTATATATTAATAAGAAAGAAACTAGAGACTTTGTATATAGATATAAATGGCACATTAATTATCGTACTTGAGTTAAACCTTAGGGAAGGTTATATTTGTATATTCCAACTCACTCAGGCAATAAAATCCACATCCCCGTTATCAGGAATAGTGGGAAATTTCATCCCAAGAAGCATTTTCTCCAGTGACATTTCCACCATTAGATGCTTTGTCTATGCCAGGTGAACCGTGTGTGTGTCATCCACTGTTTTAATGAAGATCACCCTGCTGATCTCAGATACCCAAGTCAGAAAATAAAATTGGTTATCAAATATCAAAAGAAATATTATTTTTTAAAAGACAATTTTCTAAGCATTCCAACTTTAGTCAGAGCAAATTAATTTAGAATTTAAGGCTACTCCTCAATACTGAAATAATCCAATTATGGAAAGAAAATTTAAGACTGGAAGCCAGTGTCATGGCAACTATAGAAAGTCTTAACATGAAAATGTAAAAGAAAGAAATTTTAAACACATAGCTTAGTAGTGTGTCCTAAGCATGCAATGTCAGTTTCTAAGGGTTTCAGTGCTGCAGTTTCATTTATATTGCTGTTGAATGGATTACATTTGAAGACTTGCTTGATGTCAGCCCAGTGTTAAGGCAACGGACTTGCCTTACCTTGGGGAACACTCCTTCCTGATAACAATATTTCTCTTAGCAGGTTGTCCTGCTTGCACAATGTGATTTATTCCAAAATGCCAAAATGTTTTTCCTTCCTCACACAATGTACATTTGAAGATAAGGATAGATGATGTTAGAGGCAACTTTGAATGTGAACCTAACAAAGTTTATAAGGGTTACTTTAGCACAAGAATCTGGCTGACTAGTCATTCCTTCAGAGTTGGTCTTTCATCCTCAGTTTGAAGACCTTTCTTTTAACTATTTGAAAGGGTTTGCACAATTTCCTTTACTACCTGCCTTCATATCCTTTCTTATGTATCATTTGTTATAAACCAATCAAGGGGTGTTTTGTTTGGGGACACTCCCTCAAGACAACAACTGTTATCAGTCTGAAAACTCTTTAATTTAAAGGAAAGATTGATTGGGTAATCTGGTTTCCACATAAGGAATTGCTGCCCTTGTCAACATGTATTAGTTTGGTCTTTCTCAAAGTATTTATTTACTGTTTTACAAATAAGGACAGGGTGTATGAGCTGCGATGCTAGATTTCAGCCCTGTTGAGGAAGGGGTAGACTCTGGGTAGCTTTAATAATTTTTAGGTTGTGATTATTACCAGAAAGAGGGGGCATGGATGTTGGGGGGGTAGCAAAAGCCTGGCTGAGGATGGAGCCCCCTCACCCATGATAACAGCACCTCTAAACAGGCTAAAAAAATAAAGAAACAAACTCTACGGTGTGAGTGTCTGTTTAGAAACACATCAGAGTCAGTCATTACTTCAAGAATGAAGCAATTTCAAGTAAGTTAAAATGTTTGTATAATTGAATTATTTGCATTGTTGCTTTCCTTATACAAATATAAACCCCTCATCATTTGCTTAATTTGGGTTTTAGCTTTTCAGATATTATATTAAATTAATTTTCAAAGGACTGACAGTGATAAGTGCAACTTATAATTTAAATGGTAGTTATGAAATGGATAAATTCTTACCTGCTAAGATTTAACAATACTGTTAAAGAGTGAAGTTAAATAAAAGATAATGAAATCTATAGAAAATGATTTTTATCTTTCTTTACTGTATAATGGGCAAAGCAGTTTTTAAAAAGGGAAATTAAGTACTAAAATTAGTTACATCCTGAAAAGTTAAAAAATCTGAACATAGTGAGATTTTTACCTCTGAAACTACAGTAGTCAATAAGAAGCGATTTGTAAAACTGTCTCAAATCCACATATTAAAATCGCCAAGCTTACACATTTAGTAAGGACTAACTTGATATAGAACTGTGCCAGCAACCAAGAGGGTCCCTAAAAGTTTGGAGGATATTTTAGGGCTCATGTTTAACTAAAAAATTTTATTTGCTCAGTTACAATCTCTTTGCCTCACCCTACTATGAAGAGTTCACAGAGGTGAAAAAGATAATAAAATGTTGCACATTAACTAGTCACAAGTTTAATCTAAAATCAATATGACACTTTTTAAAAATTTTATCCTTTTCTACACTTTCCTTCTTGGTTTAGTGAAATCATGGTCATAATGAAAGACTGGGTCCTTAATACAAGGTATTCATTTCAAGCACGGATACAGAAAATGCAGGCTTTTAAATATCATTTTATAAGTTCTTCAGAATACTATATTTTTGTTAATTCTTACCAGTATCAATATACTTTCACCAAAAACCTAAATAATTTTTTTGAAATAAAAATATTTTAAGCAAAATTTTATTTTATGTATTAATAATATTGAGAAAAATGGCTGAATAACTTTCATTATTTAAATTTTGATTTAACACTGTGATACAGCAATTCAGTTGTTTGTTTCATAGTTCAGTTAATTGATACACTGAGGTTTTTTTTTTTAAGATTTTATTTATTTATTTGAGAGAGAGAGAATGAGAGATAGAGAGCACGAGAGGGAGGAGGGTCAGAGGGAGAAGCAGACTCCCCGCCGAGCAGGGAGCCCGATGTGGGACTCGATCCCGGGACTCCAGGATCATGACCTGAGCCGAAGGCAGTCGCTTAACCAACTGAGCCACCCAGGTGCCCCGATACAACTGAGTTTTAATGGCTGTTACTGCTAAACATGATACTTTCCAAAGATACATGGATCCAAGTGGAAAAAGTACATTATTATTTGCTCTGAATAATTTTTAAAACTGTAGTTTGTATAGGAATGTTCTTTTCTAAGCAGGAAAAAGTTTCTGCAGGGAATTGATTTATTATATATAACATAATATAGAAATTGAAACCCTTGTGGCATCAAATTTTGTTCCATGAGAAATTAATACTAATATTTTTGAAATCTTTATCACTTTTGATAATTTCAGGATTTTCAAGAGCAGAAAACACATAAAATTGTATAGGAAATTCAGTCTCTGGGGAGAACTTTTAATTTGTTAAATTAGCTGCCTGCCTACATCATACATTTATTTTTAGGTACCTGTTGTGGTGCATTTGGGACAGCTCCATCTGTTATGATATAATCAATTTATTTCTTGTGGATACATATGCATAAAACACACACAAATGTGTTTTATTTCTTAAACAGAAGGACTTTCTGCTAATTTGGCACATGTTGATGCTATAATAGTCCAAGGTATGCAGTAGGCAATTAGCAGTAAAATATGCCTGATAAAAAGCACTCACTTTTTTATTGATATAGTATGGGTCCAGGTCCTCCAGCGGCTCTGACACCATCTCTGGAGGGATGTCTCCATAAATAAAAGGAAGGTTCTTTCCAGCTTCCAAGTCACTATTTGGCTTTGGGCCATTTTCGTCATCATCTTTCTTGTCTGGTTTGGGATTCTTAGCCTTTTCTTCTGCAATGCGTCTCTCAATAGCCGCAAGAGATTCTCTGGTGAAGAAGTTGAAGCTGTCAGGTCCTGGTGGTACAAGCACTGTTTGCTCCATCTTGTCATCCTGCACATTTTAATTACCATTTACTCTGCATATGAAAGTCCTAAAAAAAAAAAAAAGGATGGAGATATTCTAAGGAGATTAAGAGAAGATTTTAATGTCTAAACACTGGTCATTAAGTATGAACTAGAGGAATGGATTTTTGTTTCCAGCTAAATTGAAATATAATGATTAAATATGTTTTTTGTAAGAAGACCATTTAACACCAGATCCACTCTTTCAATCCCCCCATTTTTAAGTGTGCAAGACAGTATTGTCAGCTACCCACACGAAGTTGTAGAGCAGTTCTCTAGTACTTATTCCCCCGGCATAACTGCAACTTCACACCCATTGCATATCAACTCTCCTCCCCCCACCCCCACCCCCCAGCCATTATTCTACTTTCTGCTTCATCGGCTTTGGCTTAACAGATATGCTTTCTAGCTCAGGTTTTGTTAAGTGTCCCATGTTTATTAATTCTTGTGTTTTGCCGATACAGGAACCGTGCCATAACTTAAGAAAGTGATTCAACTATAGCCCTAATTAAAGTACATTAGGCTAAATACCATCATGTCCCTAATGGGCTGTTCACTCCATGAGCCACCCAGATGAGGATGGGATGTATCCCCACAGAGGCAATGGAGAGCTTATCAACAGGATGAAGTGGAAAGGGAGTTGTCTCTGAGAGGATATAAAATCCAGCCCTTCAGTCCTGACAAGCGGCTCCTGGCCAAGCTGATCAAAACAGTTTGCTTCTGCCAGCCTATATAACCAATCAAATAGTCATTACTGCCTGAGTCACAGACCTGAGTCTTGGTCTAACCTGAGGAGGCAACTGGGACTGCGTGTGACCTGCTCACGTCATTAGCCATGCCAGCGTTGGCTTTCTTGGACACACACAGAAAGAGACAGTTCAGTGTTGGACAAATGCCGTGTATGTGACTAGGAATGAGAAAAAGACTAAGCTGGGAAGAAATTCCTGGATTGGGCCCCAGGTGGGAGAAGACAGCAGAATTCTCCTATTTCAGGAAAAAATGATCGGAAAGGAGCCAGGGTGCCATAAGCGCAACAAGAATGGAAGTGTTTTGCTTCCCTAAAGCAAAATGTTATTCTTGCTGATTCTATAGTCCTGTCGTGCTAAACATATTACGAGGACCTGAGGCAAAACTCTCAACTCCATATAGCAGAGTCAGATCTGATCTGATGCCAGGAGCCAAATCCCAAATGTATTGTTTCAAGGTATATTTAATATGAGCTCAAATTTCACAGATATTACGGAGCCAAAACTCAGAGCCTAAGCTCCTGCTTGGCCATGAGTTTTATTTGGAAGCTGTGTTAACTCATTAAGGTCAACAAGCTACGATGCAGTTAATTGCAGCTTTGGTGGATATAAACTGAAATAATAAAACTGCAGCCATAATTGTTTTGTGAGGAGTCCTAGAGGGCCCTCAAATTTCACTGAAGGACATTCCTACTGCTGTGAGCTTTATGACCATACTTTTCAGTGGATGACCAGAAACAAGCGGGACATTCAAGTCTAAATTTATACCTTCTGTCTACTAAGTGAACTAACAAAACTTTCAGAGCTTCTTACAGTCTACCTGTAATCAGCTCAGGGCCTGGAAGAATAGAAAAACTAAATCAGTAAATTTAAATGAATGGAAAAGGAATATTTTTACCTTAAAACTCTACTTCTCCCATAAGGCATCAGGAAAACACTGGCAGCTATTTATTTGGAAATAAAAGTTTCGGGATAACAAGTGTGGTGCATTTTCTCATAAGGGAAGTATTATGCCACAGGTGTTTTCCCTTTATAACTAATTCGTTCTTTGACAGAAGATATGTGTAAATGACATAAACTCAAAATCATTTAAAAGAAAATACAGTGTAAACTCTTCCTGCCACCTGTTCTCCAATGCTTAATTCTGCTCCCAGAGGTAACCACTGTTATCTGTCTCCGTATATTTTTCCAGGTATGTAATAGGTAAACACTAGTCACATGAGTGTGTGCATATTCACACATTTTCTATTAAAAAACACACACATAGTATCTTAGTTTACAAACTCTTCTGTACTTCTCATTTTTTACTTAAAAATATATATTAGAGTTCATTCCTTGTCAATTTTTATAGCCTCAACTCTTTTTATTGGCTACATGGTTTTCCATTGTTTGTATGTACTATAATTTATTGAATTAATTGTCCAGTTATGAGTACTCAGGTTGTTTCCAATCTTTTGCTATTTTAAATAAGGCTGGAACTAATATATTTCATACACATATTTTCCCATATCTGTGAACATTTTTAGGGTATCAGTTTCTAAAAATGGACTTGGCTGTGTAAAACACGAATCTTCAATTTTGATATTATTGCAAAATTACTCGCTATCGGGTATCGGATCCCCTGACAGCAATATAATGCTGTGCCTATTTGTCTACATCTTCACCACATAATGTGTTATTATATTTTCAATATTTCCAATCTGATTGGGACAAAAATGGGATCATATTATAGTTTTAATTGGCATTTGTTTTATTATGAGAAAAGCTGAACTTTTTTCCATATGGTTAAGAGCTGTTTTTAAGTTTTCTTTTCTGTGACTTCCTATTTAAATAACAGTCCATGCTTTCATTTTTTTTTCCTTTTTAATCTATATCAACTTTTTAGATATGGCATCAACAATTTAACTTGGGGCCTTTTAAAAAGATCTATTTTTTTTTGAGTTTGTGGTGTTTCTGTGCTACAGGTTAGGAAATTTAAATGTTAACATGATGATCTAACTGTAACTCTTCTTTGGCTCCTAGATTTTGTGTAATGTCGAGGAAAGCATCCATCCCTGGGGGAGTGGAGGGATATATGATAGATCATGTTCTCTTCTTGCATTTTCAGCATTTTTTATACTTTAATTTTATAAATTTAAATCTTTTGTCTATTTGGAATTTGTTTTCTAGATGGAATAAGATAGATTCTTTATTTCCCTTAGTTATTCCAACCAACATTAATTACAGCATAAGCTAACTTCTTCACCAATACATAATGCTACCTTCATGGTATGCTAAAAATATAAATATATATATTCATTTGTATGAACCCCAAAGTCAGCAACAAACTTTACAAAGTAATCCTAGATGTTATTTTCATTAAAGTCAAGAAAAAAAAATCAACAGTATTATTTAACAATTTTCTGAAAGTACAAGCTAATCCAATTAGACATGAGAAACAATTGCACTTAATAATAAAGACAGAGGAAGTAAAATTGTACCTATTTGCATATTCTGTAAACACCTGAAAAACTCCTACAAGTAGTAAGAGAATAAGTGTCTGGTTTCAAAAACATAAGAAACTCAATAGATTTTCTTTACAGGAGCAACATGCATTTAAAAACACAAAAAAAGAAGCTAGAAGCTTTCCCTCTATGATTAGAAACAAGACAAGGATAGCCCTTCTCACCATTCCTTCTCAACATTGAACTGGAAGTCTTAATTCCTGCAATAAGACAAGAATAGGAGGGGCGTCCGGATGGCTCAGATGGTTAAGCCTCTGCCTTCGGCTCAGGTCATGATCCCAGGGTCCTGGGATCGAGCCCCACATCGGGCTCCCTGCTCAGCGGGAAGCCTGCTTCTCCCTCTCCCTCTGTGCTGTCTCTCTCTCAAATAAATAAAGAAAAAAAAATCTTAAAAAAAAGACAAGAATAGGAAATAAAAGATATACAGATTAAGAAGGAAGAAATAAAGGTATCTTTGTTTGCTGATAACAAATTTTCTATGTAGAAAACCCAAAAGAATTAACTAAAAAACGAACAAAACTGGAACTAATAAGCAAGTACAGCAAGGTTGCAGGCTACAAGATCAATATATATAAAAATAAATTGCTTTCCTATACACCATCAATGAACGAGTGGAATTTGAAATTAAAAACACAAATCATTTACATTAGTGCCCCCAAAATGAAACTTTTAGGCGTCAATCTGAAAGATTATGGATAAGGTCGATACGAGGAAAACCATAAAACTAATAGAAGAACTCAAAGAAGAGCTAAATAATGGAGATATTTCCTGCTCATGGATAGGAAAACTCAATAATATCAAGATGTCCGTTTTTCCCAATTTGATCTCTGTTGGTCTATTGATCTATTGATCAATGCAATCTCAATCAAAATTCTAGCAAATTATTTTGTGGATGTTGACAAACTGATTCTAAAGTTTGTATGGAGAGGCAAAAGACCCAAAATAGCCAACACAATACTGAAGAAGAAAATACTTGGATGACTGACAGTCCCTGACTTTAAGACTTACTCTAAAGCTACAGTGACCAAGGTAGTGTGGTATTGGTGAAAGTATTGGCAAACAGGTCAACAGAACAGAATAGAGAGCTCAGAAATAAACCCGTATATATTTAGTCAACAGATCTTCGACAAAGGCACAAAGGCCATATTATGGAGCAAAGGTAAAGTGCTGGAACAACTGGATATCAACATGCAAAAACATGAATCTAGACACAGACCTTATACTCTTTATAGGAATTAACTCAAAATGGATCGCAGAGCTAAATGTGAAATGCAAAACTATAAAACTCCTAGAGGAGAACATACAAGAAAATTTAGATAACCTTTGGTTGGGGAATGACTCTTTTGATAAAAACACAACAAGCATGATCCGTGGGAAAAAATAATTGATAAACTGGATTTCATTTAAAATCAAAAACTTCTGCTCTGTTAAAGACAATGTCAAGAGAATGAGAAGACAAGCCACAGACTGGGAGAAAATATTTGCTAAACATAAAAGTAATAAAGGACTCTTATCCAAAATATACTAAGAAGCTCCCATCTGGGCCACCCTTCCACATAATGGCAGAGATGATTTTCATTTCTTTAGGGCAGGGGCAATCATTTCTGAAGCACAAGAAGACTTAGCAACATTTCAAAACTGAAGGGTTACATTGTGTTCCTGTGTCTGAAGTTCTTCCTGTAGCTACAACCAGGCTGCAACTAAGGAGTAACATATTTCCTAGGTTCTCTAGCTTCAACACCTTCCCAGGTTTGTTTAGAACCTGTTTTTTTATTCAACTTCACTAGAAATAAAGTAAACACATTTGTTTCAGTTAAAAAGAAAAAAAATATATACAAAGAACTCTTAAAACTCTATAACAAGAAAACAATCAACTTGATTAAAAAAAAATGATCAAAAACCTTAATGGACATTCACCAAAGAAGATATACAGATGGCACATAAGCATATGAAAAGATGCGCCATATCATACATCATCAGGAAAATGCATATTAAAACAACAATGAGATAGATAATACTATCCACCTATTAGAATTTCTTGGCCCAAATCTAAAACACTGATAACACAAAATGCTGACAAGAAGGTGGAGTAACAGGCACTCTCATTTATTGCCATCTGGAATGCTAAGTGGTATAGCCACTTTGGAAGATAGTTTGGCAACTTCTTATAAAACAAAACTTACTCTTAGCATATAATCCAGCAACTGCCTTCCTTGGTATTTATCCAAATGAGTTGAAATCTTATGTCTACACAAAAACCTGCACACAAATGTCTATACCAGCTTTATTAATAAAAATTTCCAAAACATGGTAGCAATCAAGATGTCCTGAAAATGCAAATGGATTGATAAATGGTGGTATATCCTGACAATGGAATACTATTCAGCACTAAAAAGAAATGAGCTATCCAGCCACAAAATGACATGGAGGAAACTTAAGTGCATAGCACTAAATGGAAGGGTCAATCAGAAAAAGCTACATACTGTATGATTCCAATTATATGACATTCTGGAAAAGGCAGAATTATGGAGACAGTAAAAAGATCAGTGGTTGCCAGGGCTCAGTGAGGAAAGAACAACGAATATGTGAAGCACAGAGGATTTTTAGGGCAGTGGAACTTTTCTGTATGATACTATGATGGTAGATACAAGTCACTTTACCTTTGTCTAAACCCACAGAATGTTCAACAGCAAGAGTGAATTGTAATCTAAACTATGTACTTGGAGTGATGAGAATGTGTCAATGTAGATTCATCAATTGTAACAAAAGTACCACTCTGGTGCGTGATATTGACAGTGGATGTGCTTATATGGGGGCTGGGCATATATGGGAACTTTGTACCTCTTGCTCAATTTTTATGTGAACCTAAAAAGTAGTTTATTTAAAAGGGGAAAACATAATTAATGCATATTTCATAAGTACAATGTAAGAATTTTTAAAAAATCTTTGAATAAACCTAAAACAGTATAAATGGAAAGACATATCCTTTTCTTGGATAGAAATACAATATAATAAAGATATGAAATTTTCCTAAATTAATTAATAAATTAAATATATCCTTCACAAAAATAACAAGAAAATTTTAGAATGGCACAAACTTGGAAAAATAAACAAAAAATAACCAGAGAATTCTCAAAATTAACTTTGCTTTCAAATTTCTCTTTATTGTAAGAGCTGTGTAAGAGGAAGTATTTACAATTTCCAAATGACAGATTTCTTCTTATTTATGTTTAGTTTTATTGTATTATAATCCAATAATGTAATTTGTACCATTTCTGTTCTCTGGAATTTACTGAGATTTCCTTTTTGTCCTAATAGAGGTTGCTTTTTTAAATGACCTGCCAAGAACACAGAAGAGGTTTTCTTTGTTTTAAAGCTATAGAGGTCAGTATATCTCAGTTAAATTTACCTTGTTTAGATCTTCTGTATCTGTACATATTTTTGTTCTACTTGATCTACTATGAGTTGAAAGAGGAAAATTAAAGTCTGTTTTGAATGTGTTTCTATTTATTCTTGTAGTCCCTGTAATTTTTGTTCTATGAATTTTAATGCTATGTTATTTGGTGTGATCTTTGGAGTGGACTGAACCCTTTACTACCATATATAGTCCTTGTCTCACTTTAATATCTTTCCTTCTGAAAGAAGACAGTTTTGTCTGATATCGTGTTATGACTCCTACTTTCTTCTTGTTAGCATTTATCTGGTATATCTTTGACCATCCCATTTGGTTTCATCCTTTCCATTTCACTGCTTTTGCAACTTCCTTAATATGTATATGTTTGGATTTTGTATATAGCTACATTTTAAATATATATGATCATTTAAATATATATGATCAGTGGCCAATCACTGCCCTTCGAAAGGAATGCTATGTTGGAGACCATTGCCCATGAAGTTGTGTAGATGGAACAGAAAGTTACTACAACCCTTCCTATTTTCCAGAAATAGTCCATTTGAGAAAAGCCCTCCAGACAAATCTTCCTGATTACTGGCTATGAGTTCCAACTGGAGAAGTAAACAACCAGGAAGATAGAAGAAAAGCATTTTACTTTGATAAATATGATCACTTCAACTGTATTATGTGTAATTATAAATTAGTTCAGACACTGGAATTACATTTATATATGAGCAATTTCATGCACATTATAATGACATCACACTGAGATTAATGAAAGGGTTTTTGCAACTCTAAGTAGACCTTATTATATTCAAATATCTATTTAAAAATAAACCTTATATTAATTATATGAATCAAAGATTTTAAATTATAACCCACCCCGTAAGTTTATTTATGGAATATCTACAAACTATCAGATACAAGTTAATATTTTGTCAGTAACACTATAGAAAAAACTTCTAAATTATATTTGGAATTTGCACATACTTTGCTAAAAAATATAAAAATAAATCATGAGTTTTTCATTTACACTTGAAAGGAAACTTCATTCTTTAGTGCAAAAATGTATAACTAAATACATGGTCCTAATTTTATGAAATTATACCTCATTCGATATGGAAGGGGGGAACCTCACAGAATCTGTGATTTTGGCTTACACCTTTTTCTTTATGAGAGAACCAGCATTTATATGTGTGTTTGGGTTGACAGAAGAGCCCTTGCTAACTTTCAATAGAGGTAAGATGACACGTTCACTTTCTTAGTGAAAAGACTTCAAAGACACAGGTGCATTTTCAAGAGGAATAGGGATATGCATTTAGACAAAATAAAAAAGAAAACTAAAAAAAAAGAAGTAATCATAATTAGGAACACAAAATAATAGGAAGTGTATGTTAACAGAGAGCAAATCTGAAAGAATAAAAAAAAATGTTGGGAATAAGTAGCATAATGGATAATAGAAAAATTGAAGGGCCTCCTGGGTGGCTCAGATGGTTAAGCATCTGCCTTCGGCTCAGGTCATGATCCAAGGGTTCTAGGATTGAGTCTGCATCGGGCTCCCTGCTCAGCAGGGAACCTGCTTCTCCATCTCCTTCTGCCCCCCTCTCCCTTGCCCCCGCTCATGCTCTCTTTCTCGCTCTCTCTCAAATAAATAAAATCTTTAAAAAAAGAAAAATGGAAGAATGATTCTTTAGGAGGACAAGCAAAACAAAAGTAGCAAACAATGAGATAAGAAGTCCTAAAGAAGATAAGAAAAAAAAAATCCAAAAGAAAATAAATGGAAGCCAGAGGCTGTTGAAAAACGTTGTAAAATAAAATAGGATTTGTGACTGGAAAGAAATAAAGTAATAGCCCAATATTAATTAATGTGGGTGAAAGACGAATAAAAGGGGAAAATTTATCAGAATGTAGAAATGATAAATAAAAGAAATGATGCATTCTGATGATACGAAACGGGTATAAAAAAGGGAAGCTAAATCAGTACCATTAGAATTACATTTTAGTAATACTACACATTCTTGGGGAGGCTTTGTAAGATCAGAAAGTTAGTAATGAAAATATTCCGTAGCACTTCTAAGACTTTCCAAATTCCTTACATATATTATTATAATAAACATTCTAGTACTGGATGAAGTTTTTGCTTCTGGACATTTTGTAGCTCTCTTTTCTGTAGAAAATTCTGTATGTCTTACATACTGGACTGGGGCAACTGTGTATCGCAGCCAAAAGATTTTTATACTAAGGTGGCCCGGACTGGTGAACGATATGGTTTTGATCACCTTTGTAAAAGAGCTTCATTTAAAGTAATCTTACTTAATTCATAAGGTCTCATAGTTCAGACTTCTTTGGGCATCTGAATTTTTCCACCCAAATGGAAATGTCTACAATAGCTCAGAATGAAGCATTTCATTTTCATTGCAGCATTTCACACAAAAAGCCTTAAACATGAAGGCAATCTTATAAATGCTTTGTATGTGAAGAAGTTTGGTCTCTTATAAGTTAATGACTATGTAACTTCTTTTTGGAAAGCACTTGTATCCATGACAACCTGGGCCTGGGTGTACAGTTCTGCTTAACTCTGGAGTTTGGTGTGCGGGTTTTTTTGGGCTTTCACACACAGCTACATCCTCCAAGCAAACTTCCATGAGATATAAAGGTGATATTTTGCTGCATATCTATCTTAGTCCTCTGTTTAATTTTTCTCTTGGTTCAGAATGTGGGTGAGAAAGACAGATGCTATTTAATGTTCCCCCTAAGAGACTACTAATACCCACAACTTTGCATTCTAATGTCATCGTGGGTTTAGGCAAAGAATAGCATAACTGTTAACTTCTGATGAAGTATTTTTGCTTCCCCAGTGTCCTTAAATCCCATGTTGTTTTTAAACCCTAAAAGTAATCCCCTGTCTTGACTGCCTGCCCCTCCTGCCACCAACATGGTGAGACAATCCTCATCTTCTCCTTCAAGCTTCTAGCATTATGAGTTATTAAATTAGTTACTGTTAGTTTATGCTTTACCTGGCCCTGGAAAAAATGTTCAGGGGGAAAAGAATCAATTGACCATCTGATGAGTGAACTAAACATACAGCTTTATGTTTTCTCAGGTTGTAGCTTCTAAGTTTTTCTTTACAGACTGGAGAATAGATGTAATCCTTACTGTAATAGTAGTTTGATGCTGATGAGGAATGGGTCACTGGAGTCTACAAGACAGGCTTTCAGGTAGAGATGACTTAGTTTGCCTCAACCTCCGAACTTCTGAAAGGTTAAGTAAGGTGTCTTAAGAGCATCAAAGAGAAGTCATCATAAAATGAAGAAATGCCAAACGTTTAAAGAAGAGTTAGGGATCATCTAATTCATCCCTCTCACTTAACAGAAAAACTGAATCAAAGCAAAATTGACATTTCTTTTTTTAGAATTTTTGTGCTTCCTACTTCCAAAATAAGTATGTGATATGTCCGGGGTCACACAGTTTAATAATGGCAGAACTCGAATCAGAATTTTTATTTCCTGACTCCCACACCAGTGCCTGTCCATTTCTAATAGTTATGAAATAATTTTCAAGTACTTACACGATCTTGAACCTCAGTAAAATGTGGGCAAATATAAATAGCCACATTAAACTAATATTCACTCAAATTATATTCCTTAGAGACACCCAAAACAAATCTAGTAAATAAAGTATTTTGGCAGAAATGGAGACTATCTTAGAAAATCTGAAAAACAGGAGACATCAAAAAAAAGGTGATTATAATATTTAAATTTAGAAACTATATCATGCCAGTTTAAAACCTGATGAACTATAGGTCCACAGTCAATTTATATTTTACTTCAGTAACCTTTGTTTTTTGCTTTTCATTTTATTTTATTTAATTAATTTATATTTTTAAGTTTCAATTTTAGTTAGTGAACATACAGTGGAATATTGGTTTCAGGAGTACAGTTCAGTGATTCATCACTTACATACAATACCCAGTTCTCATCACAAGTGCCCTCTTTAATGCCCATCCCCCATCTAGCCCATCCCCCACTCTTAAAAAACTTTTAATGTTTTGCTAAACCTGGTGATTCCTAGTTATCTACTGAGCAGATCACTGTCTATAATTCATCTGCCCCACTTCAATTTCCCCCAAAGCTTTCCTAACACCAAAGTTATAATTATACAACACTTATGCATCTTGATCACCTTATACTGTATAATTTGAGGTGGGGAAAATTCATATATCTGCAATTCTGTCTTTAAAATGGTTTGATTTTCATGCTGAGGAGAAACCAAACAGACTCCTGCCAAAATGACTGTTAGCTCCTGTACAGTCCCTTACTATTCTGGGCACATAGACCATCTGGGCATGGCAATTCATGAAGTGTTTCAGTTGGTTTTGTGGTGTATCTGCCACCCATTTTACTAAAGAATGTTGCTGCCAATAATAATAAAAATAACTAGGTAAAATGTTATTCTTACGGTTGTGATCTCACATAACTCTTTTTTTTTTAACACCCAAGAAAGAAATTGCTTTTTACATAGAGTTTCACAAGCCTAGGAAATATTGTTTTACAAATTTCTTTTCTAGAAATAATTTGGTTTGGTATGTGTGTTAAAAAGTCTTTATTTCCTTTGGTTTTTTAAATACCCATTTTAAGTATTATAATTGAGGTTCACTAAACAACACATTTCATCCATGTGTTTAAAGCATTTACATTTTTGGGGCGCCTGGGTGGCTCAGTCAGTTAAGCATCTGCCTTTGGCTCAGGTCACAATCCTGGGGTCCTGGGATCGAGCCCCACATCGGACTCCTCGCGGCTCAGCAGAGAGTCGGCTTCTTCCTCTCCCTCTGCCCCTCCCCCCACTTATGATCACTCTCTCTCTCTCAAATAAATAAAATGTAAAAATAAAATTGCATTCCATAAAATGTCTGTAATCCATCCCTAAATTTTCATGCTATATGCAGATATCATTTAAAATAAGGGTACCTATCTTATACATTGACATCTACATTGTGTATTTCAAGAGTGTTTTTCAGGGCATTTGAATAATAAACATAAGCTCCAAAATTCACTCAATCCACTAGTGCCTTGGTCGATCCAATATCAATAAACTATTTTGTTCACATCGACATCATTTATTACTCTGTTGAAGAGATGGTCTATATTTACCTCAGATGCTAATGCAAAGTTAACACAAAGAGTGGAATAAAAAGTGCTATATGTTGAACCAAAATAAAACACTACATTCTAGGGATGTTTAGAATCGAGAAATATACAATGCATTACATTTTTATTAATAAAATTGTGCAGCTATTAGGCATCTGTACCTCACTGTATAATAATTGAATTAAGTGTTCAGAAAAACAAAATAAGACCTAAAGTCCCAATCCCATCAGTTGGAGTTAACTTCGAATATATCTTGGTTTGACAATATGTTTGAGGCAGTATTTAATGAATCGGAAAAAAAAAAATACACTGACTCATTCAAATCCGTTCCCACAACGTGCTTGATCATACATATATTGTTGTGGCCCAAACACTTGCATTCTTGTGCCACAGAGAACTTTCCTACTCAAATTTAGCTCTAATAGATACCATCCTGCCTTCAATTCTTTTTTCCTTTGCCCTGTGGTAAATTTTATTAGGCAAAGTCTTTTACTGGGTCCAGTCTTACCGGCAATTGCTATTTCCATATGATGCCTTTAACTCTACCATCAGTTTGTTCCCTGAATTCCAGAACCCATTCAACTACTACCCAGTGCAGGACATATCTTGTACTTAGTGTATTCCTGATGAGAAGATGCCCTGACGGTAGAAAGTTCTGGCACGTTTGTGTCCTCGACTTGCACTGAGAGCCTCGGCCTTTAAAAAACTTGTTACCTGGTGGCACCATTTATTGAAAGATAAATTTGTGTGTGCTCTGCTTATATATATATATATATATATATATATATATATATATATATATACAATTTTTATCATTTCGAGCAGATTGAATGGTAAGGTCTTTATCACCTCATGAATTTTAGTAGAGCAGTAAACAGAAGCTGCGTGAAGTCCACACTTTCCTTCCTTTGGGTCAACTCCGACATGCATTGCAGACATGAGGTTAGAGGTCCCAGAGCAGAGAGCTGGGGGGGCTGCCTCTGTGAACAGTTAGAGTCTCTAGCTGGGGAAGAGCACGGCGGTGCCTTAGGCAGGCGACAGCGTTTCAGAGAAGGACAGATGGCAGGAGAGATCCATGACAGGGAGAACCTTAGTCTCGCCCCAAACTCCTCTTTACGTGGAGCATTGCACACTGCAGCAGGTGTAATGGACCCAAAGGGGTGAAATGAGTGCCCCAGTGGGATTCAATTGCAGTAGATAGCAATCAACTCTTCCCCTAATGGGAGGATACATTTCTACCTACTGCCTTGTGACTCGCAGCCCCACTGGGTAGGCAATGTTCCTGGCCTGTACTTCCTTGCCCCACTGTCCCTTTGAGCAGGCGACTTGCTTTGGCCAATGGGAAGGGAGAAGACGAACGTAACCTTCAACCACACGGAAGCTCAGCAATGTTGTGGTTCCCCCCAGCCTTCTTCTTTTCCCTTGTTCCTGAGAATGGCATGTGTCAAACAGAGGCTGCTCCCTCAGCCTGGGTCCTGGGTGGGAAGACCCGTGGACAGAGCTGCCGGAGCCAGCCAGTAACCACTAACAAGTTTGTACATCACTGAAACCTCGGGGTGGATTTAACCCAGCAAAGCTAACTGACCTGTCGGCAAAAGCCACTAATCAATGACCAGATTGCTAAACTGGTTTAACAAATGATACGGAAACATAATACCTCTCAAACACAAATTTTGAATGAGATTCAGCCTTGCTCTAGTTTATTAGGTTCTGCCTGAAGGACATAATATCATTAGGATGGGGTTTATTCCCTTAGAAGACGCTAGCCCACATTATAAACCTTGTGAAATTCAGGGCCTCTTGCTGATCATCCTACTCAGGATAACGGAGGGATATTCTCCGGCACAACTTTGATTAGTTTGTATTAAGAATATGCAGTAAGAGCCTTATTGATAAACAAATTATTTAAATTAAAACCTCTTTGTAAAGAAGTCAGAATTCTATGTTTGAAAGTAAATACTCTTATTTTGGTGGATGAGTGGTCTGGCCACAGAGGTTTGGGAGGATAGAGAGAGAGAGAGAGAGTAGAAGTCTCTTCGAGCTGTGTCTGTGGTTGGAGATTTGGAGACACTGAGTGTGTGATGGAGGCATGGAAAGCCTCCCACACCTGTGTAGCTGGGGCCGAGGGAGGCACTGCCTACCTAAGTCCAGGTTGTGCACGGCAGGTTTTCAACAGAGTGGATTATGGAGGGAGCCGAAGTACAGTGGCCAGTCCTGTTCATCTGCTCGCCTTCCCTTTCTCCTTGCTCATTTTCTTCTCTTCCAACTCTCCTTGATGCTCCATTTCTGCCCTTTCCCTCAGCCGCTCATCTCACTTCTGTTACTCATCTTCTTCACACTCCTCACCCTTCCCCTCTGTCTGTAGAAATGTCAGCAGTCCGTTCAATATTTTTCAAAAACTACTACCTAAAAGTAATTTACTATCAATCTCACAAAGATCCAGACAGAATGAATGCCAGTATTCTTGATGCTCTGTCTCTCAGGCAGTGCAAGTCATTTGTGCCCGTTGCTGGTAAAGGTGGGAGTTACGTAGCCGTAAGGAGCAGCCAGGGAAATAGTGCTAGAGTCAGCATTTGCCCTTTGCTATGGGACAATAACGGGAGAGAAAAAATCAGGCTTACTCGGTACAATTCCTGTTGAGGAAAAAAGAAGTCAGCACTAGGCACTAGCATTTTAACACAAGATGTTGGGGGAAAAATTGTCATGCTCCCTTTTTTGCCAGTATTTACTTTGATAACCCTTTCAGGGAAATAATGCAATATTTTCAATCAATATATAAACCTTTCAGGTCTCATGGCATGCATGATTAGACTTTGGTAGGATCTTTACTGAATGTCTAGGCATTAGCGTCCCTAAAAACTCATAGGTTTTATTTTTTTAATTTTTATTTATGGCTTTCCTCCTTCACTTTTACGTGTGTTGTCTGAACAACTCAGGGTGTGAAATAGTTCAAGAGCAGTCCTTGAGCTGCTGTAGCTAGAAGGGTGTTTAAATGGTGTCAGACAGAAAATGTCCTGGAGTGTGGAATTCTGCTCAGGGGGCTTCTTCTTCAGCATAAACTCAACTTGAAGTTACTTTTCCCGTTCAAGGTAATTCATATGAAACAACCTCAGATATATAACATCTGAACATGGAACAATTACAGGCAAAGTAATAATATTATCTGCAATTATTGCTGTGAACTCCTGTTCAAAGATGAACCATATAGATACAAGGTAAGTTGAAAGAACTGACAAAAAATAGATCTTGAAAGATGAAAGAGATAACATCCTGATTCAAAAACTCACTATATTGAATTTTCTGTATATGTCACTTATCATCTATTCAATAAAATTTGCTTAACTTATATGCAATACTTAAGGTAGCAGCTTTTAGTCTGTAGTGTGGCTGGCTTCAGTCGTTCTGATTATATTCCTTTTGTGGAATACTGGTCTGGGTTAAAGTGACCCTCTATGTATTGTTATAGTTTTATATAGATTGAGTGTCCATCAGCTGATGATGATCACAGATTTGTATAGTGGGGACACTGCCAGATGTCCAGCACGTCTGTCAGAGCAGAGCCCTAGCCAGGTCTATTCCTGTCTCGTTTGTGACACGTGGTATGTGCAATCAGTTTTGTTCATTCCTCAAATATTTCCTGATTGCATACCACGTACAAGGTCCTGGGCGGGGTTGGGAAGGATATAAGTTGGCAAGGCGGAAAAGAACAATATTGGAAATACTGGAATGTAAGCAAATTTCTTTGGTAGGCTGCCTTATGAAATAGACTTTAGGCCACTTGGAGAATTAGGTATTTCTTATCTTAGTGGATTCATTTTTTTTTTAGTCCCAGAGAGGAAGGAAGTGGACACTGAACACTGAAGCATTAAAAACCAGCCATCTTTCCTAACCCCACAAGTCAAGTCAATGTGTGTGTGCGTGTGTAACGAACTGCAATGCTGTGCTGAATTCTTATCAGTAAACCATGTTTTAATAATTGGGCAACCATTGTGTCATCTGTATTCACTGTCTCACACAAAATTATCAGGCCAGAGTGATTTTTCTCTAATCTAGATGCACATTTTAATGCTCGTATCATTTAAAGATACTTCTGGTACATCAAACTGAATGTTAATAAACATGTGAGACAAGAAAACCTAAAGTTCAATGCATGTCCCACATTCTTTCCCCTAACCATTTTTGTGGTGGCCACTGCCTTTTGTCAGATGTCAGTGATGAAGAACTGGAAAGAAATAGTTAAAACACAAATTCTTAAAAAAAAAAAAAGTCATGCTTTTTGGATACATTTTTATTCTTCCATCTCAAAATGTTTTCTAACATTCCTTAAGTACTGAGAAAAATTTTCTTTTTGTTACCTTCAATAGCAGGTGGCAGCTGAAGTCATTTAAATATATGCTTCGTTAAATGAAACCTTATAAATAATTTAAATACCATTATTACGTTCCACCAAGGCTTACACTCAAATTCTTTTTCCTTCTGCTTAAATTCCCAAATATTTCTCTCCTGTTACTCCATTCCCACCTCCAGGAAAGTCCCAAAGCTCCTGGGCAGGCAGGGCATTCTTATTGTTAAAATGTTATAGAGTTGGCCTAGAATCTATGTAGCAATAGCTGCTGTTCTTTTCTGGGTGGAGTGCTAGATGGAGGAAACATAATCCTAACCTGACTGGAGGTAGGGAGAGCCAGGGCCAGTTTAAGCCGTGGAGGAGACTAGCAACTGCCATGATAATTTAAGAAATCTCAATACGGTTGCCAGAAAAAATACGACACCTAGTTAAATCTGAACCTCAGATAAACAGCAGATTCACTTTTTTTAGTATAATCTTATCCCATACAATATTTTGGGCATACTTACACAAAAAATTATTTATTGTTTATCTGAAATTCACACTTCCTGCCTTTGTGTGCTAAACCTGGCAACCCTCAATCTGAAGAAAGGCTTCTCTGCTAAAAATTCTTTTCACATTGCCTAAAATTCAATTAGTTAACATTTTAGTTCAGTTAACAAGCATTCCCTTTTAAAAGACAAATATCTCTGCTAAGTATGAATTGTTCGTACATCAGCGTAAATTAATTTAAAGAGACTGCTTGTTTCTCAATGTCTAACTCATTTCTCTGTATCAAAGTGATTCAATCCATCAGACAGAGGGCCTGGGAATTCTCTTTTGTGGGAAGAGGTATCGTGTGGAGTTGGGTGGGAACTGTTAGTTTCAGTGGAAGGATAGTTATGGATGAACTAATTTTAGTGGGGATTTTCTGATCAAATAATCAAATGCCAGGGAGAAAAGATAGAATGGGGGCAGAGATTAAGGTAATAGCCTCAGAAAGAACTCACTCCTTCTAGAATTGTTCTTGAAGACAGTCCTTAACTGATGAGGGGAATCAGTAGTAGGCTTTATTTTTTTGCAAGTGGAAAATGGTTAAATGTTAAAACAGTGACAAACAGATTTTCATCAGTGGTGGAGAGATGGCGATAAAAATAAAACAGCAAGACAGATCAAGTTTACTAATTTCATTATGGCCTCACTATGTGTGTAAATCATGGTGGTTAAATTGAATAATACTGGCTTCTATTTTTAACAAAAATGTCAAATAGAAGGCTCTAAAAAGCAAATTCATAGCATAGATAATATGTCCTTCCTCCCACACTAGATAGTCAGGTTTCTTCTATTATAAAGAGTATGAACAATCCTTAAGGGCTTGGGTAGTGCGTCTTTCTACATCAGTGCCTTGTCCCCTTTGTTGATTTTATCACTTTCCTCTTGACTCAGGAGGCTGTATGTGTACAAACTCAAGAATGAAAGAAAGAGAAGGCAACTCAGATCATGAAGGAAGAAACTGCTGAACATGAATAACCATAATAACAAGGAGAAAAATGCTCTTAAACACTTGTGTGAGTCACAAACCTCTAAGAGATAAAGCAATTATATACTGCCTACAGTCTGAGAGGTGACACAGTGCATTCCAAGCAAAAGGGAAAGGGTGAGTAAGAATCTGGCAATATTTAGCTCTCCTTGAACCATCAGGCCCTAACACCTTCCCCAGTCACCACAGTCCTGGCTTATGTTGTCTTTACCACTCAGTGAGCACAAGACAGATATCCGTGTAAAATGAAACTAGTATGTTATATATTTACCTCAGCCACAAACCCCCTTTTACCTCTGGTAACACCCAGAAGAATAACACACTTAACAGGCCCTCCAAAACCTTTGGTTAATTGAATAATTGTTAAATAAAATTCATAATTTAAAGCAAAAATCCCCAAACATATTCTAAATTCCAAAATCTAATATTTTATATTATATTATGAGTTGGCCTCTGGACAATATTGTTTGTCCCATGTAACACTCTACCCAGAAAAGAATAGTAGCGGTCACCACAAATCTAATATTTTACATATTAGATTATGTTTATTCATATTGCTATTTGTTACTCCTAACTAAATAATCTATGCTTAAAATTCCATTTTCCTAAGATTTCTGTTTTAAAATAACCTAATTTACCAAAATAATTCAAGCTACAATTACATTCTCTTTCAGTTACAAGCATTTTATTGTACCATAATCTACATGAAACATGTCAGGACATATGAACTAACCTGCATTGTATTTTTATTTTTTTGCCCTTTCTCGAACAATGACTTTTATGGGAAGGCGAGCTAAACAGCTGACTGCCCGATGGGGAAAGTTATACAAGACACAGCTTTGCAGCAGCATACTAACGCATTATCGAGATGCTGTGGAGAAGCTGGAGATCAAATCATTTCTCTCTGGAGCTGTACTGCTTGCTGTCAGCTGAGATGAAAAAGAGATTTTCTTTTCTTTCTTCTCCTTTTTTTTTCTTCCCTTTAGAAAAATCACATAACTAATCTAACTTAATTCCTTTTTTTTAATTTAAAGATTTTATTTATTTATTTGACAAAGAGATAGAGAGCACAAGTAGGCAGAGAGACAGGCAAAGGGAGAAGCAGGCTCCCCGCTGAGCAGGGAGCCCAACTCGGGGCTCGATCCCAGGACCCTGGGATCATGCCCTGAGCCAAAGGCAGTCGCTTACCCGACTGAGCCACCCAGGCGCCCCTAATTCCTTTAAACACTGGCTACAAGGAAATGTATTTACCTCAGGAAATCGTTTAGCAATGTTTAGAAACTAGAGACATAGCACTTTTAAATATTTTTTTCTACCTAGTAACAAAGCAGAGGGTCCTTACAGAGGGACTTAGATGCTCCTGATTTGAATAAGGAAAATACTGATAAGTTTATTGAATGCCTTGTTTAGTTTGAGGCTCATTCTGAGTGTAGAAACAGAGTTATGAAAACACAGGGATTACGTGGTGGCGGTAGAGGACATTCACTGAGCTGCAGGGAAGGGACAGACTGGCCTGTTACATTGGCAGGCATGACTCAGCACTTTAGGCATTTTCACAAGCTGATAAATTTTGCTGGCTGCACACGCAAGTCAGGACCCCTTTCACTATTGGCAGAAAAGACAACTTCAGCATTGAGGAAAAAGGCAAATCATGCAAATAATCAACAAGAACTAAATCAACTAAATCTCTTGGGTCCTACGTTCTTCTCCAACTCCCCTAGAAATATAAGCATAATCATTCTGAGGTATTGGAGAACCAAAATGTGTGCCACACTGTGTTCAGTAAATGTTTCTTTGAATGAATGAATACATGAATTAACTTGTAATCAATCAGTGGCTTCCTCCAGGCCATCTGTTCAGTGCACAGATCATAAGAAGTATGATGCCACTCTTCTCCACCTCATGCTAACACGCATGTTCTCACTAAGCTAAGAGAACCCCAACATATAGCCACAATGAAATTTTTCAGAGTCCTATTCAAATAAAACTTCCCCTTTCTATGAAATTCAAGAATGTAACATAACACTTTAATTAAGTGAAAATATGTGGAAAATTAAAATAATATGGCACGTTGCTTATTGTTCTAATAGACACTGAACTTTGAGGACGCAAACCATTGCATTTACAAAAATCATCTGGGGAGCTTTGAGAAAACATATAGTCCAAGATCCCACCCTAGAATTTGTTTCAGTGGTCTGAAGTTGGGCCCAGCATCTGCATTTAACCCACTTGTCCAGTTGATTAGGATGTAGAGCTTGTACTTGATCAATAGGCAAGTGTGGAGAATCACTCGTATAGAAAGACAGACTAGGTAAGGCATCCTTTACAAATATCAAAAGCAAGCTTTTGGCACCTCACCAATTGAGTTAATTCATGCAAGTATTGATTTGTTAACTAGAGATGAATCCATGGTACAGTTAATTTAAATGTTGGAAGGGGTCACTTCTGACCTGGAGCTTTATCTTCTCAACCATGAAAGTTTCATGTTGAGATCACTGGATTTACAATAAGAATGTATTTCAGTTCAAATTTTGGTTCTAGTCCTTAGTAGAATTGTGACATTAAAATAGTTTCTTGACCTCCCTTAGCTTCAATTCCATTATCTCTAAAATGTGAATAATTCTTATAATAACACACTTCAGGTGCTTACCCAGCCCTCACTCCTTTTTGGAAATTGTGTCCCAAGTGTAACCTGCGCTGAAAGATAAACCTAGACAAACATTTTTGTACCACCTGACTTTCTTAACCCTTTCCCATGGCCATAGCCTGGGAGGTTAAATGAGGACACTGATCCAGGGAAGCCACTGCATAAGCTTAATTGAGCCAAGAGGATTCTCTTTTCTGGAGAATGTTTAAATTGGACTAAGACTGACTGAGTGAGTCAGAATGTTATGGGAACCGGAACTGAGTGATCTAGGGCTGAGGCTGGGAAGCGATGTCTGGCCATGAGGGAACAGGGGATATCAGCCAATATAGCAACAAAGAGATCAACAGAAACAAGAAGTTAAGTGTGCAACCAAAGAGTAGGCTATTTTTATTTGGTTCCTGACTTCTCAATTCCAGTTCAGGCTCTTCACTGGCTTAGCTATGTTTTGGTCTATGGGATTTTCAATAAATAATCCATTTTACTTATGTTAACTTAAATATGGTTTTAATCCTTGAAAACAAATATGCCCTGGGCGCCTGGGTGGCTCAGTTGGTTAAGCGACTGCCTTCGGCTCAGGTCATGATCCTGGAGTCCCGGGATCGAGTCCCGCATCGGGCTCCCTGCTCAGCGGAGAGTCTGCTTCTCCCTCTGACCCTCTTCCCTCTCGTGCTTTCTCTCTCTCATTCTCTCTCTCTCAAAAAATAAAATCTTTAAAAAAAAAAAAAGGAAACAAATATGCCCTGACATGTATACACAGTTTGCACATAAAAGTTCTTAACATTCTAGTTTAACTGCCTGCCTTACAGAGGAGGACATGCAAGTATGGTAGAGTGTCATGTCGCAGATGATGGAGTGACCAGCCTCAGTCAGAGAGTCTGTAGGAAGTTCGAGATCTGGATCTGGGTCTACTGTTCCACAGTTCAGTGTTCTTGTTTTAAAACCAGAAATTCAGGCAGCTGATATTTTATTAGAAACATTTATTGTCCCGACTGATTATGTCCCTGAGCAATGGAGCCATCTCATTTTATTCATAAAAGTGGACTAAAAGAATCCTTCCAGGCCAAAATCTTCCGCAAAAGGTCTTTAGCATAATCTCAAGCATTTGGACAAGCACCTAATTGGGATGTCAGAGCTCTATGTTTTAAAAGATGGATAAAAATTATGACCAGAAAAAAAAAGGCAGCCATTATTATTATACCTTCAACATTAAAGAAAGACACTTGGAGAATGACTTATTTGGGGGAGAACTGTATACAGATATATCTGTCACAATGGGCTACCTGCAAATGGAATCCCTGAGCCACTTAATGAGGTGAGTGTTTGAAAGTGTCCTTTTAAATGATCAACTCAGATCTTGTAGAACATCTACCAGAAAGAACAAGTTTTAGTGCAGCTGACACTAAGTTTGTGCCCGGAATATTAAATTGAGCCAAATTTATTTTCCACATAAAGTCACAGTTTTATACATCATTATATAATCTTTTGGCAGCAATAAGGAATAACATTCAGAATGTGGCACTTCAAAATTCAAAAGATCTTAGCATAAAAATACCTAGTGTTTTAGATGTTTCAAAGTAGGGCCAAATGCAGAAAATAAGTTGGATAGGATAAAAATACCAGAAATTTCTGTTCAGTTGGCATAGGCACACAGTTGCTAGGCATATGTAGTAGAATGATATTCAACAAAAAAGGATCACTAAATACCAATCACCCAATCAATCAATCAATCAATCACCTAAGGAACTACTAAATCACATAGCTATGCTGTTAAATGCTAGAGAACATAGGGCTATAAGAGATTTGCAGGGTGCTCCCTTTTAATTATTAACTTTCCTGTGCAGACAATGAGGACTGTCCACATAATCTACCACATCCCTTACCCGACCCCTTTCTTTAGCGGTTAGAAGCACAAGCTAAACTCAAGATCAGAAAGCACTATCACTTTTCAGCTTTTAACAACTTCTACTTTACACTCTTTTTAACTCTTTGGTCTTTATTATTCTGATTTATATTGTATTTGATTTTGTAAGTCAGATTAAATCATTTTCGGATGTAGAACAGAAAACAAACAAAACTCTCCCTTGCTACAAGTGATGCCCATTTCCAGTGATTTGTCTTTCTACAGAGATAAAAAATTCAGTCACATACTCCCCGTATGACAAGCCTGCCCACACTTGCAGGTGGCTATTGTGTCTCCCTTAGTTTTCTCTCTGCTAAACTGAAAAAATTTCACTCCAGTAGCATGGATACTATATGATCACTTGTGTTGTTCATTTGCTCCTTTCCAGTTTCTGCCCAAGTTCACTGATCTGCTTAGACACTGTAACAGAAACATGGTAATAAGAATAGCATAAAGATAATGCCTGACTTTTGCATAATTTCCCTTAGTACAAATTTCCGTGTAACATTTTTTAGTAATAGAATATCTCTCTTTAGCCTATGTCTTTGTATAAATCAATTTAATATTTGTTTAAAAAGGACTGAAACAAGAAAATTGATCTTTTTAAGTTGATCTTTACATATAAAAATATCCTATGACCCTCCTATTCTTCCTGCTATTAATCAGAAACAACAAATATAACTGACTTCTTTCAGACACAAGAGCCTTGTTGATTCTACAGTATGTGATGAATCAGTTTCACCATCTTGTTGTTTGTATAGTTTTTTTTTTATTCAAAATACACTACATTATGGTTAAACTTAACACTAGAGTCTCTCTTGCCTTTTATAAACCAGTTTCTAAAAGTTCCAAGGTTATTCTAGTCCCATTCCTATATCCCTCAGAGCTCTTAATATCATTTACTCCATGTCACTTAAATTTTTTATTTTCAATTTCAACATCCAGATCAGTGAAAAGTTATCAAACAGTAATAGTTTTTGAATTAATTTCAATAGGGTATAGATAATATATTTTTCCAGGATATCATGGAATCAGTGTTAATCATATTGAATAACTTGAAATTACCCAAATAGCAATATGACATAGACCAATAATTGTGGGAAATAAGGTTTAGAGATATTTTAAAGCTTCTAAGAATTTGCAATGCCAAATCCAGCTTTGGATTTATGTTGAATGCATACTTTACACATGTTCATACACTCTTTTTATATGATATATATGGTAATATGTAATAAAATATAAATTCTTTCATAGAAGGCCTTTTAATAGTCTATGTTCACTGTTACCATTAAGACACTGAAAGTTCAACTTCTTGACTGTGGTAGTCCTTCATATTTCTGATATGAAAGCTGGGGATTAATGATGAAAGATACATTTTTATAAGTAGAGCATTCCACCCTTTAAGTTAGCAATATGAGTGCATGATTTGTAAGGCTTTTACTCACTAAAGTTACATGAAAGAGAACTCTTATTTTCTTCACTTGTAGTTATAAAAGCCAGTAAGTAAATTTATATGCTTGAACATTAAAACTATTTGCCAGCCAAACATCTTCTCTATTTCTACATTTTAGGATACTAACATTTTAAAAGCTTTATGATGGCATATTCCATAAAATAATAACAAAAAAGAATTATATTAATATCCAAAATGACAATGATCACATGTCGAAACACCAGTCTGGCTGGCCAATCCTTAATTTGGCGTAGTTTTTCAAAGCTAAGAAATTATTGTCTGAGATTTAAAACAATGACATAAATAAGAAATATTTAAATTTTAAAAACTACAACAAAGGACGAAATAATCTTATTGTATTTATCTGAATCAATGTGCTTAAAAAAGAAATAACCTCACTTTAAAACTGAAGGCATATCTTGGGCATATCTTTGTTAGTTTAAAACCAAAGTCTGAACATTTTAATCTGATAGTTATCTCTAAGAAAAGCATATCAAACGCTTATTCATAATGCACAACATATATGCCAGCATTCAGAAGACATTGAATTAAAGAAATAATTTTGTTTGCTAAAAATATGCAGAATTATTTAGATCGTGTAATAACTACATTATATCTCAGTGTTATTCGATGTAATAGGTATAGAGAAAATATCATTTACCAAATAAAACTTCAGTAAATTTGATGTTGTCTATTTTATGTATAATGGAAGGCTTTTGCATCTTAAAGCATAGTTGAATCTGTTTAAGAATAAGTCATTCTTGGGTTGCCTACGTGACTCTAAGCCTGATTTCAAATTTGGGATATACATATGAAAGACATGGCGTCTCTTCGGGAGAAGCGGATGGTATATTAGAAGAGACACAGTTGTTACACTGTGTACGTGGAACAGGAAGTTATCTATGAGACACAGAGGAAGCACAGAAGAGGCCATGATCAATTCTTTCGGGATGGGGGCGGAGTAGAAACGTTGCTAAGAGAAGCTTCCTAAGTAGGTGGTGGCTGACATGGGTTTTATAAAATGAAAGGAAATTCTCCAGGAAGACAAAGGAAAAGGGCTGAGGACATGTAGGACCTGTAAGGCTAATATGGTCTTTTGATCACTTAGGAAAAAAATTCAAAATGGAATGCTAATAGTTTAAACACATTGACACAGTGCCAAGCATTGTGCTATGTAGTTGATGAACATGAACTTTAGATTTTACTATACAATTTGTATAGCAAATATGTATCTTCGTCCCTATTTTACAGATGAGAAAACAAAAGTCAGAAGAAATAAACCCTAATCAAAGTCATAGAGTATTCAGCGAGAGCTGGGATATGAATACTGATTCATCAGATTGCCCCTGCATGTTCTTCCACTATATCAGATTTGCTGGAAATATATCTCTGCTCATGGCAGGGTGCCTGGCACTCTGCTTATAAATACCTGCTGCATGAAAGAAATGAGTGAATGATTTGATATCAAACTCAGTTTAGTCAGTTAATTTTATTGGTGGTATTTATGGCTAGTAGAGAAAAGAACTGAGAAGAAAGAGCAGAGACACAAATTTGTCATAACTTTCTTATGAAAATGATGAAACTAGACATTAATCAAAAAAGAATGTTTTCATTCTTAAGACTCAACTGCTAATCTTTGCAGAAATAATCCCTTTTCTAGAAGAGGAAGCTGGGGCAGAGAGAGTAAGAAAGAGACAATGATTACCATTGTCTAATGGTACAGCATAATCTAGGATGGGAAGAACCGAAGGGTCCATTGGATTACCAACAGGGCTGTCCTTCATCATCTTATGAACGTATGGAAGTTCTAGACTGCTAGAAATACAAAAAACGATTGCGGTGGTTTAAAAAGTAAGTGGGCAATAAGAAATGGAAACACAGAATGAGTCTTCTATCAAGAAGCTTGATTGAACAGAAGGACAAGATGTTACTGTAACTAGATAGAGGGAGAAGGAGCATTTTGATAAGAAGGAAAAAAAATCTTAGATGCTGGAGAAAAAGAACGAAGCAGAGGATCAAGATTTGTGAGAAAATAGGTGTGGAGAAAACAGAGGAATTGGGAGGTTGATACAGAAGAAGAAACTGTTCAAAATGCAGATCCTTACTTGAGTGAGCAGAGACAACATTTCACTCCTCTTAATTTTTCTTCATCTATAAAAGGTGGCGTTGAACTTGATCGGACATGAGAGTTTCATAAAAGGAAGGGCTGGATAAGATCACTCCTAAGGTTCCATTTGGCACCCATATCCTTATAACATTTTCTATTTCTTCTCTTAGAATAATCCTTCTTAAAGCTAAAATAAGGTGTATTTTTTTGTATGGGATCTTCAGCTGATATTTCTCGGTCAACAACCCTTAATGGAAAAGTTTCCTCATCTTCGAAGTGAACTGGCCACTTTGTCTTGCCAGCCTGCTGTTTATAAGAAAGTGCAAGGCTGCTGGTGAGAAAGGAAACAATTAATATCTGGTCCTGAGAAAGTACTTCCTCAGGGAATAAAAATAACAGAAAATACTTCATCTGTGGGAGAGCACTTCTAAAAGGAAATGAGATAATTTCTCAGTTTATTTCTGATATGTTTCAAAGAACCTCAGTTAAGTCCTAGGGGGAATGTCTTATGTCTTATATCTTATTTTTTAGGAATTTCGCTATAGAGGAAAGAATGTGAACTTTTCTTCATTTAATATTTTGTACACATTTGCTTGGTGTACCTTGCTCCAATCCAGTGGGTATTCTTGGTAAATATTTTCACTTTTAAAAGATCCCAGAGTCAATAAACTTGAAGCCTGGCTGTTACTGTTTTGGTTGTTTTAAAAATCTTTGAGGTTGGGGTGCCTGGGTGGCTCAGTCGTTAAGCGCCTGCCTTCGGCTCAGGTCATGATCCCAGGATCCTGGGATCGAGCCCCGCATCGGGCTCCCCGCTTGGCCGGAAGCCTGCTTCTGCCTCTCCCACTCCCCCTGCTTGTGTTCCCTCTCTTGCTGTCCCTCTCTCTGTCAAACAAATAAATAAAATCTTTAAAAAAAAATTAAAAAAAATAAAAATCTTTGAGGTAAAATTGCCATGCTATGGTGAGCGCTGTGAATTGTGTAAGACTGTTGAATCACAGACCTGTACCTCTGAAACGAATAATACATTATATGTTAAAAAAAAGAAGAAGATAGCAGGAAGGGAAGAATGAAAGGGGGGAAATCGGAGGGGGAGATGAACCATGAGAGACTATGGACTCTGAGAAACAAACTGAGGGTTCTAGAGCGGAGGGGGGGGGGGGATGGGTTAGCCTGGTGACGGGTATTAAAGAGGGCACGTACTGAATGGAGCACTGGGTGTTATACGCAAACAATGAATCATGGAACACTACATCAAAAACTAATGATGTAATGTATGGTGATTAACATAACATAATAATAAAAAAACTGCCATTTGTGAGTTAAAAATCAATCATAAAATGTTTAAAACTGCTTTATGTAGGGTCTCCTCCTTTTATCAAAGGATTAAAATGAGGGGCTGAATTTAGTTGTTAACATGGCTAACACCAGGCCTAAATGTAAATGAAAACTCTGGCGAAAGAAGTGAAATCAAAGTTATAATTAACAAATGACTTTGTGGACTACAGACCTCATACCTATTAAAACTTTTGCATACATACTTATACTTTATTGAAACCCTTTACATTAAAATAATTATCACACCTATGACCATATGAAAATAGTTTAAATCCATCTCATTTGGCTTACTTTGGTCAAAACAATCCTACGACATCTGTTATATTGGTAACTCAATATGAAATTAAGCATTTTAATTGGAAATAGGATTAATGAGACTTTGGTCAATGAATGCCTAATTTTTATTTCTGAATGGGAGTGGTAGACTGTATTTAACATTCCCTAGTGAAAAAGCCATCTTCCATGAAGCCAAGTGAGAAGATTATATGTCACACCTGTCCAACTTTTTTTTTCAGGGATAGTGACATGAAATTTAAGTTTTTACTGCTACAAACTATGGAACTTGGAAATCAATAATTTCAACTGAGCAAAAGAACTTGTAGCAACAGTATGGGATCCAATCAGGAGAGAGAAACCACATACTAAAACAGAGAAAGTTGAATATGAAGAGTTATTAAGTTATGAAAGGAGAATCACTATGAAGATTTAAGAAAGGCCTAAAGAGTGTCTTAGGGCTGAGGTAGAGCACCCAAAGGAGGATAAACACCGGAAGGTTTTGTGGTTGAAGCCCTGTTTCTACAGGACCGTGTCGTTTCCTGGGGTGCCCGAGCCAGAGTGGACCACAGTTGTAGGGCCAGGAGGAACAACCCTCCAGGGCTGGTGAATGGGCCTTCAGGAGGAATGGTGCACCACTGTGGGCCTGAGTCCAGGAGCCTGTGGTGTCTGTGTTGGGAAGGCTGTGAAGTCACCAATGGGCTGCCCAAACCGGGTATGTGGCTGGGAAGAACTTCTCCAGATGTCGACACACACACACACACACACACACATCTCTAGTGGACCATGCACTAGAAGCAGGTAAAATCAAAATGTAACATTTAGAACCAGAAATAGAAGGCCCCTCCTCTTGCAATGCCCCTTCAGTGTCCTCTACTGACAGTTTAACATCAGTGACAAAACTTACTGTAAAGGACAAATGCTTAAAGAGCCCAACATACTATGGCTGGCTAGGTACCAAAGGGTGAACCTGAAGCTAAGGGTCAATAAATTGTTAACTGCATGTCTTGTACAATGAATATTATTATTCATAATTATTTTTGTCACAGGTTATACTTCTTATTAGCCACCTATGTTTCATTTATTTTTACCAATCAGATACTTAGTGCCTACTCTTTGTTGATCACCTTAACTACTTTTATAGGCATTTTTGCTGTTATATAGACTGTTAACTTCTTCATTCACTGGCAGTTCTCCAAAACGAATAGCAAGTCATCTTTGAATTCCCATTAGCATTTACCTGCAACTCTTGCATTACTTGCTGACTTCTACTTATCTCTACTCGTGAATATGTCTCCTTTTCTGTTTTAGAGTAGCATCCATCTTTCAATTCATCAATATACCATACAAAGTTCTTTCCTCCTGAATGGCACACAATAAGTAGCTGCTGAATTAGTCAATAAAATAACTGGAATAACAATGCCATCTCCCAAGGGTGAGAGGTGCAAAAGCCTAATAGTTCAAAATTCAATAGCTATAATAACAAACAATGGCTAAAACACAGAACATTTTATAGTAAAGGACATAAATATATTTCTTTACCTGATTTTCTTTTTTCCTAAAGTCAAGAATTATTACTCCTCACAGAATGTCTATTAACTATCTTTGGTGTTACATTGAGCATTATGACAAAGAAAAATCTTTGTTCTAAATTTAATATGGAATTTTGAATCCCATTATGACCCATCAAGGCACAGTACTCAATTTATATGAGACTAGTACATGTAAATATGAACATTGATTTTAAGATCTGTAGTACTGAAGCTTAAAGATGGTATAAAATATGTTCAGAGTTTCAAAGAAGTAATGAATTCCATTTTCTAAAGACAATATTTATATACCCAGCTCATATTTTTTATTTAGACTCTAAATACTTAAGAGTAAGTATCTTGGCAGTCTTACACATAGTCTTTAACACTAGTCTTATACAAAGTAGGTCCTCAATATGTATTTGTTAAGTGAATGAATAGTAAATGAAAAAAATGAGTGATGGAAAAATTATTTCTTGCTCTGACCAACATCCTGAACGTTCTACTCCAGGGTCCATTAACTATGAATATTATTATAAAGCTAAATCAATGTTATTGGTCAATATTTCCTCTCACTTGTCCATCAGACTGTGCAATCAGCATATATGCTAATCATAAATATAATATGGAACAATAGACTGTAGGAATAATGAAATAAATGTAAGGCTCAATGATGGAATATATGGAGCCATTAAAATTATAGTTTGGGATTATTCCTGATGGCATAAAAAATGTTTAAGATATAACATCTGATACTAAATTGAAACACTGCAGGAATCCTATAATGCAAAGAAGAATAAAAATTATTTAGAGGAAAATATTAAAATATTAAAGACAATACCCTATTGTTATTGTGAGAAAAAATCATGTAAAAGATATTAAGATTGTGAATATTATTTTCTTCATTATACTTTTCTAAATAGTCTAAGTTTTCTGTAATGATTATAAATTTTACAACTATAAAAAATAATACTTGGATAATTTTTTTAAAAGTTAGACTCAAGTAAGAAGACAACATATGCTTCAAAATGAGAAAAAAGAAAGTAATCAAAGAAGTAGGCAGTGCTGATAGTCACAGCCGACACTAGATTGGCCAGTGTCACAAAGAACATACAGGACCGCAGAGGGAGGCTGAGAAACATGCACACTCAAGTACCTCTGCTGCTGCGACAGAAGCTGACACCAGCAACACAGCCACCTCACCGCAGGGAAGGGAGTCCTTCTCGCGAGAAGCGGCGGTGGCTTTTCAGGCAGAGAAGGAAGCAGCGGCAAAGACTCGGAGACAGAAACAGCTTCCGATATTCACAGAAATGCAGTTAGTTCAGCAAGACTAATGGTAGGGTGGATAGGCCATGGGGAAGAGAGAAACCTAGACAGCTCACAGAGGCCATCCTAAAGAAATTTGGTTTTTACCCGAGGATATCACTTAGAGTTTCAAAAAAGTGGTGATTTGATGCGTTTGTTAGAAAGGTCACTGCTGACTGTGGAGGGCTGACTCCAAGTAGGGAAGATGAAGACCAACAGAACATTCTTGTGTTGGTTTAGTTCAAGGATGATGAAAGTCCAAACAAGAGTGTTAGAACATTGGGACGCCTGGGTGGCTCAGTCGGGTGAGGGACCGACTCCTGATTTTGGCTCAGATCATGATCTCAGGCTCCTGAGATCCAGTCCCACGTTAGGCTCCACGCTCAGCGAAAGTCTGCTTGAGATTGTCTCTCTCCCTCTCCCCCTCACTAGCTCATGCTCTCTCTCCCTAAAATAATAATAACAATAACAATAATAAAGTGTTAGAACATTTATCTTTTCTGATCTCTGATTTACTTTGCAAAACTTTTTGTTCACTTTTACTAGAACTTACTGAACTAAACTGATGATGTGTACAGCTCATATTACAGTATGGAAAACCTACTGGTATAATGTGACAAATATTTTCTCTATCAGCATAACTTCCAGGGACTGAGTTAACCTGCATTATAATGATCTCATTATTGTTATAATAATCAATTATATTGTTTATAATCAATGAATCAATGAATATAATCAATATAATTGATTATAATGTAAATGTACCATTGAAATGTACACAAATGTACACAAATGTACCATTGAATCTCATGAATTATCAAATTCATCCTTGTCATATAAAGTTTTGGTCTCAGGACCCCTTTATATTGTTAATATTATTGAGGACCCCAAAAAGCTTTTGTTTAGGTGGGTTAAATTTATTGATATTTATGATAATAGAAATTACAGTAGAGAAATCATGAAAATATTTACAAATAACAATAACAAACCAATCACATGCTCAAAAATAATATTTTAAGTGAAAAATAATCATAGTTCTAAAAGGAAAAATCTGAGTGGTGTTATTTTATAAATTTGTAAATTTCTTTAATGTCTGGCTTAATGTCCAGATTCTTAAGTCAGCTTCTGCATTCAATCTATTATAATTTACATTTGGATGAAGAAAATCTAGCCTCACATAGATTTGTAGTTTGAAATTTTTAATAGCCTTTTTTTTTTTAAAGATTTTATTTATTTGACAGAGAGAGAGATAGCGAGAGCAGGAACACAAGCGGGGGAGTGGGAGAGGGAGAAGCAGGCTCGCCGCGGAGTAGGGAGCCCGATGAGGGGTTCGATCCCAGGACCCTGGGATCATGACCTGAGCCGAAGGCAGATGCTTAACGACTGAGCCACCCAGGCACCCCAATAGCCTTTTCACATAAATATGAACAGTCTTCTTCGATAGTCTACAGAAACTAGACAACAGGAATCTGAAACCATTATCAATGAACTTGTACTTTGCTACACTAAAATCTATTGGTCTATCCTACACTTTGAATAGATCCATTATCCCTGTGTGATTTTGTATCAGTATCCATTGTTCATTTGTAAATGTATCCACTGACTGACTTATGCAGGTCTTTGAAATGTTGAAACATTTCATTATCCATCTGTTAACATCACTACTAATCGCATCAGAAAATCCTTTAAGTTTTGAGAAGCTGCTGGAGTTAAGATAGAAGTTTTCAAAAATTCTAATTTTCTCTTGAAAGCTCCAGTGCTGCCATTGGTAACAAATATTCTCCGTTGTTTTTCCTGAAATGACAGGCTCACTTCATTTTCAAAAAATCATCTGCCAAATAGCCAAGTGTGAATGACCACAATTTGTCTGTCAGTCATTCTTTCAAGCAAAAACGATCTTTCATGGAAAAGCAGCCAGTTCCGTTTGTAACTCTAACAACGGCAGAGTGCATTCCTTGGAGTCAACCACCCTCAGGCTTTGGAATGTGGTGCATACTCTCTATGTGTATTTCCCCTTTCAGCACACAGAATATTGTAACTGGCTTTTAATTTAGTGAATTTATTTATTTACCTGTTTTTACAGGGAGCTAATGGCAATGAAGACTACAATGACGACTAGCACAGTTTGGTGCCGCTGTATTGGTTAAGTTTAAGGCTAAGGAGTTTTCATTGTTCTTGTACCGTAAGGGCAAATGTCAATATAGTGAACAAAGGAAAAATTCTTTTGTGTGATCATGAAAGTAGTTTCGACCTGATCGATTCCCTAAAAGCTTTCAAGGGAACTCAGAGGGGTCTGTGGACCACATTTTGGAAAATAACTGCTGAAATCATAATTGTTCCATTTTTTTTGTATTATATTCTGTATGCATCAAAAGACTATGAACATATTGAGAATATGATTGTGGGAATATTTTTAGATAACCACAGAGTGTAAGGAGTGTTAGAAACGAAATGCAAAAACGGGCCCCTGGGTCGCCTAGTTGGTTAAGCATCTGACTCTTGATCTCAGCAAAATGCCTAAAAATGACAAGGAAAAAAAAAAGAGCGAAGGAGAGTAAAGGAGAATAAGATAAGGTTTGGCCCCAGAGGAGAGCGAGCTGGGATTCTATTCTTTGTGATTCCGTAGGGAGGTTTATGGAGCCCACCCTTGTGTTTTCTTTTTTCTTCGCTTACTGATGTCTATTTAAGTTCTTAATTATGTCCTAACTTCTTTTTTTGGAATGTCTTTAAAAAGTCAGTCTTGTCTTCATTCACACAGGTTGACCTATAAACCTCTAAACGCCTTAAATATTGGTGTGCAATCTTCCAGACTCCTCAAATCGCTAGAAACCTGAAATGCCAAGGCCTACTGAAATGATGGCATTCTAGACCTGAAACCAGTCTGTTGCCTCTTTGGTTTTGAACCAACACGGACATGCATAGCCCAAAATACCACTGGCCTTTTTAAATGGCGTATCACATTCCAGGGTAATAGGAAAACTGCTGCCTGGTAGCATTTGTCAAGTCTCAAAGTAACTCTTTCCAGGATTTTCAAATCCACTGAATTTCTTAGACTGAAATATTTCATGTGACAGAATTCTCTTAGCTTTTTCTCCCCTATGAATATATGATTGGAAATCCTGAACACTGGTTTCTTTTCTGTATTCAGTATTTCTCTTTGATTTTAAAATTATTAGTATTTGCTTAGAAATAATCTAGAAATTGTCATCTAAGGCTTGCCATTAACCATCTATTCCTCTTCACACAGATTTGCCTCACTCTACTCTCCACACGAATAATTCCACATCTCCAAATGCAGCGTATACTAATGATGACCCTCCTGGCTTCCACCCTGTCCTCTGGCTCAATAGTACACATTGTTAATGTATTCTTATTATTCTATTTGATAATCTTATAAACTGATTTTGCCAATTTGATGAGTTTTATTGGAAGTAGTTTAAAAATTTATGTACAGGACGCTTGGGTGGCTCAGTCGGTTAAGCGTCTGCCTTCAGCTCAGGTCATGATCCCGGGGTCTGGGATAGAGCCCCACGTCAGGCCCCCCTGCTCAGCGAGGAGTCTGCTTCTCCCTCTCCCTCTGGCCCTCCTACCCGTTCATTCATAATACTCTCTCTCTCTCTCTCTCAAATAAATCAATACAATCTTTAAAAAAAATTATGTACAAACTGCAAAAATATTTACAGGGGTTTTTTTTGTCTGTTTTTGATGTTCTCAGTCTGAGGTCAGTTTCTACTAAAACAATCCATTGCACATAATAGGTGTGTCACAAATATAAGATGACTTTCCTAAAATGTTGCTGGATTCTAAAGGGAGAAGTTAGATTACCAAATTACACAATTTTTAGAACAACACTCCTTTGACATTTAAGGCTAACTTTATATTAGACCCCTTCCCAAAGCTCATCTGTTGTTACAAAATTTGCAGAATACTAATTTTATCATAGAGAGTTTGTTGGCTGATAAAATATTCAAACATTCAACTGTTTATTTAATAACTTTATATTGAGTTTACTATTTTGATACAGATCCAATAAGGATCTTTATGCAAAATAGATTTACCCAAGTGCATTTGAAAAATAATGTATGCTAACATTTTTTAAAATTTTATTATATTTAAGTAATCTCTATACCCAACCTGGGGCTCAAACTCACAATCCCAAGATCAAGAGTCTCACGCTCTACCAACTGAGCCAGCCAGGCTCCCCTGTATGGTAACTTTTATTCTGGGTTTTAAAGCAACACTTGCTTATTTTGGAGAACTTGTACAAAAAATACTTTGGCATATAAAATAAATTATAATAGTGATAATTTTGCTTGTATAGAGTAGGGGTCATTTTATCATCTTTATTCTTCTATACTTTTCCTTCTTACGTTATGTAATAAGCATGTATTACTTTTGTTATAAGAAAAATAAGATGTAATATTCTATTTTTTTAAAAAGAAAACTTGTAAAGAAGAAAATAAAAATCACCATCTCATAAACTGGAAATAACTATTACTTTCTTTCTGGTTTTTCTTTTTTTTAATTTTTTTTTTTTAAGACTTTATTTATTTGACAGAGAGAGACACAGCAAGAGAGGGAACACAAGCAGGGGCAGTGGGAGAGGGAGAAGCAGGCTCGCTGCGGATCAGGGAGCCCGATGAGGGGCTCGATCCCAGGACCCGGATCATGACCTGAGCCGAAGGCAGACGCCTAATGACTGAGCCACCCAGGCGCCCCCTGGTTTTTCTTGTCCTAAGTAAAAACACTGTTGCTTCTTGTTTTTCATTACTGAGATCATACTAGATACATGTATGGTATTTTTTATGTATCCATTATACCTTGGGTGCAGAGAAGTAAACATTCCTGAAACATTGCGTTTAATGGCGCTATAAAAAATCTCAGTATTTGTAAGGACCGTGGTTAATTTAACCATTTTTCTAACTTTGTTTATGTAGACTGTTTTCAATTTTGTTTGGGTGGAATTATTCTTCCTAAACAGGGAATAGTTTGGTAGGGCTGTCAGTGGAAGGGCGCAGTTCACCCTTAACTAAGGGGATCAGATTTATAATCTAAACTTGACCAACCAGAGGCTCACTTCCTGGAATTTTAATTTCTAATCCAAGTGGCAAGAAAGAAAGAAAGGAAGAAAGGAAGGAAGGAAGAAAGAAAGAAAGAAAGAAAGGAAGGAAGGAAGGAAGGAAGGAAGGAAGGAAGGAAGAAAGAAAGAAAGAAAGAAAGAAAGAAAGAAAGAAAGAAAGAAAGAAAGAAAGAAAGAAAGAAAGAAAG
>NW_027397064.1:63431507-63613097 GCF_003265705.2 Callorhinus ursinus | reverse complement strand
AAAAAAAAGCCTAAGGTAGTCAAATGAATTCATCCTAGGAGTTAACAGCACCTTGCAGAAACCACCAGAAAAGTCCACCAGAACCACCAGAAAGTCCCAAGTAAGGGCTAACCGACCATCATGGCCTTCCTTACTCTTGTCATTTCCAGTCTAGATTTCAATTACTCCTCAATTCCTTTCTAAGGTATTAGAAACTTTTAGTATGTACTAAAGTACATACTTTAGTATGTAGTAAGTAGTAAAGTTAGTATGTTCTAACTTTCTTTTTTTTTTTTAAGATTTTATTTATTTATTTGAGAGAGAGAGAATGAGAGATAGAAAGCACAAGAGGGAAGAGGGTCAGAGGGAGAAGCAGACTCCCCATGGAGCAGGGAGCCTGATGCGGGACTCGATCCCGGGACTCCAGGATCACGACCTGAACCGAAGGCAGTCACTCAACCAACTGAGCCACCCAGGCGCCCATGTTCTAACTTTCTAAGGTATTACTTTTATATTTAAATTAATCTCAGTCTCAGTTGCTTATTTGAACCACTTTGAAATGAATTATTTATAAATTCTTCATGGATTCCTAATTTTTATATCTTTTTATGTCACTTCTCTCATTGAAACAAGTAAGAGCCTGAGCTAAGTAAACTTCTCATAGATTATGAGTACAAACATGACATTACAGGCACACAAGTGTGATCAATGCCACCACTCTTTTGCTTCTGCCCACTTTGCTATTCATCACCCCCCTTGAAACAGAAACCTAATTAACTGCCTTTATTGGACTATTAACACATATACAGACAACTCCTCATTATCCAGTGGGAGAAACTTATGAATCATGAAAACTCACCATTAGTATAACAACAATAATTTTATCAACAACAAAAAGTGACTGATCAGTTTCTATCTTCTTTGCTCATTATTTTAGTAGTCATGAGTGTACCTAAGACAACTGCTATGGGCTGAATTGTGTCCCCCTCAAAAATTCATATGTCAAAGTCCTAACCCCTCGAACCTCAGAATGTGACTATATTTGGAGACAGGGCCTTTAATGAGGTGACTCAGTTAAGATGAGGTTGTGAGGGTGGTCTCTATTACAATATGACTGGTGTCCTTATAAGAAGAGGAAATTTGGACACAAAAAGAGATGCCAGAAAAGCATACACACAAAGAAAAAACCATGTGGAGACACAGAGAAGGCTGCCATTGGCAAGTCAGTAAGAGAGGACTCAGAAAAAAACCAAACCTGAGAAGCAGCTTGATCTTGCATTCCCAGCCTCCAAAATTTGTTTCTCATAGAAACAAATTTCTGTAGTTCAGTCTGTGGTATCTTGTTATGGCAGCCCTAGCAAACCAATACAACAAGCAACCCTCCTTGAATGGTACTCCTCTATTTCAAGTTCAACGGTTTCCCCCAGTGGTTTCATAAATATGAAACAAAAACAGACGAGAAACATATAAAGAACATGGATAATGTTTGCATAAGTTGGGGCTACTAGTAATCTTTCTGCAAAAACATTAGCTCGTTACTCATTATCTTGTTAAATTTCCAGTGGAGTCACAAATGAATATGCTTTCAGTTAGAAAAATTTGACATGAAGTTAGGTTAAAAAAGTGTTTAACCATTTCAGGTATGTGGGCCAATTTTCTTATACTTAAAGTTATATGGATTCTCAAAAAAGGAGAATCTCACTGCTCTTTTCTTAAAGAAAAAAGGCAACCATAGCACCAGTATGTATAATAATTGGTGCTAAGAACAAAAATGCCTGCCACATACAGCATGACCAACAAGAGTAACGTGATGATTCATTGGGGAAACAATAGTCTTTCCAACAATCTGAAGCCAAACCCTTGGGTCCCGGACCTGTTTTGAAAGCATAAACCGAACTACAGTTGTATTAGTTGCAGTATTAACTTAGCCCTGCGTTCTGTTTTGTTTCCTACTTAATTACGTTTTGTGCACCTCTTAACCTCATGTATGATCACTCATTAACCTTGCCTTTTTACCCCTGTTCCCTGTGTACCCATTGGTTGTGGAAACCTAATGGGTACCGGAGGGTAGTGTTTGTCTGGAAATTATCTGATGTACCTGATCAGACCAGGTCCCAAATGGCACCTCATTGTCTGGAAGAATGCTTACCTCCAGACTGTTTCAAGCCCTCCCCTGCCTCAAGGTTTCAAGAGCTGCCTCACCTCCCTCACATGTGTTCATCTTCTTCCCCAAACATATAGAAGCTGTCCCTAGGCTCAACAGGGCAAGGCAATTTTGGGAATGATCTGCCTTCTCATCGATTTGCCCTTCTGATAATAAAGCTTTCTTTGCTTCGAAACCCATGTCTTAGACATTGGCCTACTGTGTATCAGGTGCATGGACAAGCTCAAGTTCTGTAAGGAACTTGTGCTGGGACAAGGGATATCAACATGCACAAGAATGAAGTTGGATCCCTGCCTCACATTATTTACAAAGATTGACTCAAGATGAATCACAGACATAAATGTAAAAGCTAAAACTATAAATAGAATAGAAAAAAAAAAGGAATAAATTGTCATGACCTCGGCTTAGGTGATGGTTTCATATATACGACATCAAAAGCACAAATGACAAAAGAAAAAATTAAAGCCAAAAACTATAGATGCTTTCATCACAGTTCAAGTTAAGGTTGTGGACAGAACACCAAAGGAGGAAGAGGCCCTAAGAGAAGGAGAGGATTTTTGCCACTTACAGAGTTAAAAGCAAGGTTCCTTCTAAGAAGGGAATTTCCCACCTGCTAGAGAGAAATTACAATGTTTGCAGGTAACTGAGAGGGAGTGGGAGCAAACAGCTAGGAGATATAAAAAGATAAACCATTAGAATGTGAATTCCGAAGGAATAAAAACATAACAAAACATTTAATATAGATAAAAATGAAAGCTGTTTATATTTTCCCGTATTATTTTGAGATCCCGTTAATTCATTTGCAAAAAAAGATTTGTTCAAACACTTCTGAGCGTCTACTGTGTCCTAAGGAACCTGGGGGATGACAGACGGGTTTCCATCCTTACCATCAGCCCACACCTCCCAAATTTAGCCATTTCAGGGGAAAGTGCTGAAGTGTAAAGCAAGATGGACTGGTTGCTTGGGGGCGTTGTTGCTTTTTGGGGTTTTTGTTTGTTTGTTTGTTTTTTAATTTTAACTGATTATTTGCAGACATCTAGCCAAAAATCACAATCAGATTTTTTTCATCAAGTAGCGCCGTTTAAACATTTTTTGAGCCAATTTCACTGCATTCTAGGAAACGGAATTTTTCACAGAACTTTATAAATTGTTAAAATTTGTTGGTGTGTAAAAATGAGTGGTTTAGGTTTATATTGTTGGTTTTTTGTTTTTTGTTTTTTACCAGTAATTTGTTACCATTAAATATGCGACTTAAATTTACTTGACATTGTTCCTTGGTTTGTTTTTATAAATGCCAGGGACAATGACAGCCCTAAGCACACTGCCAGGTCCCCCCAGATCTGGCTGGTCACCTGTGTGGCTCCAGGTCCTTCCATTTCTTCTCCTCTCAGGATTGCTAACAAGGCGGGTACCACCCCTTACACCTGTGAGACACTGTGCCCTTGGGGACCTTTGTGTTCTCTCTCTTCCCTCTGGCCTGAATGCTCTTCTCTCGCCTCATTCAGGTAAAAATCGCTTTCTGCACCTCTTTTGCTATCTCTCTGCATGCCCCCCTCATCCTCAGCATTGCCTTACCCTACTTTATTTTTCCTCAAAGAACATATATTCTCTGCTATTTCCTTACACACTGATAAGTCTACCAACTCCATCACTAGACTGAAAGCACCATGTGGGCAGGGATTTTGTCTAATTCACCATAGTCCTGTACCTAGTATAGGAACTGTCCTATACTATAGGAGGACACATTTTTTTTTCCCCCAATGAATGAGTATAGTATATTTAGGAAATCATTCTAAAGCAAAGTATATGAAATTTCAGATGAATTGACATGGGGAACAAAGGCAAAAGAATCTTTACAATTTACAGCCCATTGACAGGTCCTTGGGACAGGCAGAGTGATTTTCCTCTAGGAACTCAACTGCCTATGTCAAGTCTTCCCTAAGGGCAAAAGGCAATCTTAGTTTAACATTAACCCACCTCCAGGATCCTCGGAGGCTCCTTTAACATATAAGAATTCCTTTGGAAACTCTATCTCGACCCCCCAAGATATATGTTAGCAATCATCCTCCAAGCATTTGGACCACTGATACACATCTGAAGGGTCTCATGACTGAGGCTTTACTAGACAGCAGTAAATGACCTTTTCCCAACAACAGCTAGCCCCTCACGGTCCTGGAAACCTTGCTTCCAAATTCCTTAGAGACTTACACTATCCCTAACCCCCTCCCAACTTGAAGTATATAATCAGCCACTCCTCATGACCCCAGTACAGCTCCTTCTGCCCACGGGTCCTGTCTGCGTGCTTTAATAAAACCACCTTTTTGCACCAAAGTCGCCTCAAGAATTCTTTCTTGCCCGTTGGCTCTAAACCCCAGCGTTTCCACATCAGAACTGCAGCCGCCATATACAGGCTGCACTACCTGAGTCCTGGTTATCTGGGCTAGATCCTAGCTCTACCATCACAGGAGTGATCGGGCACGGTTGAAAGCACAGACTCTGCAGCCAGCCTGTCTGGGTTTGTCTGGGCTCTGCTCGTGCTCTCTCACCAAGGGAAAGTTAACCTCATTAGGCCTTGGTTTCCTTATCCATAAAGTGTTGATTAATAATAGCGCCTACCTCATAGATTAAGTGGCAAAATATCTGTAAAGGTCTGCTCAGAACAGTGGCTGGGATGGAGTAAATGCTATGCATCTTTGCTAAATAAAAGAGTTAATAAATGGGAATCTAGGAACAGGGACAAGAGAAAAAGTTGGAAAAGCAAGTTTGGGGAAATTTGGTTTGATTTTTTTTTTTTCTGACCACAGTTGCTTGGAGAAGAAATCCCTTCTCCACCCCTACGCTTCACTGGTATAATCTAAACAGAGATGTGAAACATGCTGAATTGACTAATCAGAATTTCAAAGGGTAGTGATTACCTCACAAATCACAGCCCCATTGACCCAAAGATGAAAACTGCAAAAGCGTCAATAGCTCATTCTCAGTCCCTCTTCACCCTCCCCTGTAATCTCCTTCTCCTCCCCTCCCCCTTCCAAGGTAGCTGTTTACCTGGCAGGAAGTGATGGGTTTGGCCTATAATACCCTGTACCGGCAGGCCCCCAGGCTAAATTTTGAAGGGGTGCTTTCAAATGTCAGACTCATACCAGTATAATCCCAGGAGGACTGCCAGGTCTGTGAAGTCCTAGGGGTAACTCCAAACAAGCCCCAGATTTCCCCCTTCCTTTTCTGCAACGCCCAGAGAAGGTGCTCTTGTGTTTTCTCTGAGTCTCTGGGTTCCCTGACAGTGCTCTCTATGCAAGGAATTAGAATATTTCTTACTGGACTCCTCTAGGAGATTCTGGAGTTTTCATTCCCTATGTTGGTGGCAATAAGGTTTACTTATGGGTCTCTGGTCTTTCCCTTTGTCCCTGGCATTTCTAGTTGCTAATGGAGAATCCTGGCTGAGGTCCCCAGTGCCTTCTTGGATACTGTATAATTAATTAGGGCTCCAGTTGTGCCTTCCCTTTCCCTCCCATGGACGGAGAAACCCTTTCCACCATGCCTTAAAGGAAAATTGCTCTAATAAATGAGTCTCCCAGGTACCAAATTTCCCAGCAAGAAGGGGCCATGTAAACAGAGACTATTAGTACTGGCGGCAAATCCAAAGTATTAATTACTTTTATTAGTAGGAGCATTCCGGATATGTTGGCTACCTAAAAAAAAAAAAAAAAAAAATTGAAAAAACAGACCAACAATGTGAAGAGGGAAGAAAAAAAAAAGCCATACAAAGGAGTTGCAGTGAGTTTTATGAAAACTAATTGCAACAAAGGAGTTGCAGTGAGTTTTATGAAAACGAATTGCATTGCTGGGTTCGTGTGATATAACCAGCCAGTGTTCTCTGTCCTAGTGGTTTATAATGTTACCTCACCCTCTCCACGAAATTGTTTTCCCGTAAATCTCTGTGGCCATCCATTCCTGTCTACACATTATGTTCCTAAAATAGACACCATCTAAAAATCTCTTCAAGGAGCTTTGTGGAGGAAGGCCTAAATGGCAACAGTGCTCCTAGAAGAGGGGTGCAGTGGTTTCCTAGCAATTACAAGGGCAACAGACACAAAGGAGAGCTTTAAAGGAGTTTTTCACCATAGTTACTCTTCTTCCAAAATGCCCAGCTGAGGGGAAAGAGAAGTGTCAGGCGTCCAGCGAACGTGCCCAAGCCCCGAGCTGCATCACCCTGGAGTGCCGGGTCTCGCAGCAAATAGGAAAGGTAAGCTACCCACTGCTCCGGACAGGAGAAACTCAAGCCGGAATCACCAGCCTCAGCATGGAATTTTCCTATTTCTGTTTGGCATCATCCTCTTGGGATGCTTTAAAGGGCTTTATGGAGACCTCTGTCCTGTTACTACACTAGCGCATCAGAAACACCATGTGAACTTGTAAATCCATAGGAAAAGAAAGCACACACATTTTATAAGTGTGAGAGCAACAGTGTCAGCATTTCCCAAGTTTGCTATTGCATCTCAGAAAATATTTAGTCACACGCACAGACAGAGCATTCCCCTGCTTTGGCTTGACTCGGTTCTCAAGACACGTGAAAAAGCACCTACCACCACTCTATTTGGACCAATTTGTTAAAGAGGAGTGACGCTTCTCAGCGAGTAACTGAAGAGAACAAAAAGCAATATGAGAAGTAAACGTGGGGGGTGGTCTTGAAACACATACCTCAAACAGGTAGGAGAGCGGGAATCCATGATAACAAAGATGTTTGAAAAGCCTCCCGTCCACCCGGAAACCTTTCTTGAGCACTTTGGAAAAGCCAGCTGGTTCACCCTGGGAACCGAACAGCATCTGCAATATCACTGCTGATCATGACCTCTGTCTAATTAAAAGTAACTCGATGTTTCCTGCTTGGCATTCCACAGAAGAAGGGACTCTCTCCCACTTCCCTCAAGCTCCTTTTGTGGCGTGGTTCGATCGGAGTTAGGGGGAATGCATCATTGTTCCCTTCTTGTCCAAGGCAGGAGGCATTTCTCCTCCAAAGCCCAGCCTCTGCCCGAGGAGGCTGAACACCCCTGCAGTGCTGAGCTCCAGCATAGCCCTGCTACCTCCTTCCTTCCTGTGGGGTTAACACTGAGATCTAATTTTTGTTCCATCCTTAGGAACAATATGACCTCTATTCACAGCTAGCTAGTCCAGTTCTAAAGCACGGGTGAAGGAGGGGGCTTCAAAAGGAGACCTTGAATAGGATGAAGGCAAGCAAAGGCAAGAAGAACTGGCCAGGTTCCAAGCTATTTCAGGCCAAAGAATCCCATCTTGTATCAAGATGCTGACTGCAAAACAAACCTGATTTCAGTTCGTGGAAGGTGGAGAGAGGGGGGGGAGGGGAAGGGGAGGAGAAGGGGAGGAGAAGAGAGGGAGGAGGGGGACCATGGGTCCGAATTCACATACAAAAATGGACTTCCTGCTCAGCTCCAACTGTATACCCACAGGCTTTTTTTCCGCAGGAATAACGGGGGAATGAATATGACTAAGATCACAACGAAACAACCAGACGGCTTACCTGATAAAAAGGAAAATTACCCATCTGCAATGAGGAACAGCATCTCCCAAAGACAAGATGGTAACAACGTGCCTTCAGTTGCAATTGTTCAGATTCCTTTTGCAAAAGGTGACCAAGTATTTACAAGGGCTGCAGTCTCACTGAGGCAGCACACACATACACGAACACACACACGCACACACACACACACATGCACCACAGACCTCTGCAGTATCCTCTCGGCTTCATCCTCGCCTCACTCTATGGTACCTAATACAAATCAGCAAATAGCTTGTTTAAAAAAAAAAAAAAAGTGGAGGTAGCACCTTATATTACATCGCCATCTAGTGGCCAAACACTGAATATTTTCTCACCAGCCTGATTTATGTGTTCTTTCTCAACCTCTTCTCCGTTTCCTTCTTTCCCTTTTTCCCTATGGCTCTCTCACTCTTGCTTCCTCTTGTTTCTCCTTCATTTCCAATTGCTTTATCATATCAAACCCCTAAAGACTCAAAGATGAGAAAGTTTAAAAGTAAATATAGCTATCTTCAAGCATAGCAAATATCTTGTGTTGCTTTTGCATTTTTCTTTAAGTGTCACTTTATTCTATGAATCTTTGTTATCTTTACAAATTATATAATTTGTGAAAAAAGCGTTGTCTTCTTCTTCCACCAGGAGAGAATTGGGTGGCCCTTTATTGCTTGTCTATGGCTTTCCTTTGAAGGTCTACTTGAAATTTTTCTCATTTTTAAGGTTGTGTTCAGTAGGAGGTTCTGCATTATAGTGAACAGCTCAGTGTGAGAAGATGCAAGTTTTACTTCATTTTCAACACCTGTGAGCATGTGCCTTTAAGCAAGTCACTGAGCTCTTCCATGAAAACTTACATTTTGTCATCCTTATCTATATTTAGATGTTAAACAAGATTATCTTCCACTCTACATGTCTAGTTTTATTATACTTTACCACAATATGTTTCCTCATCTTGCAGATTTGACCATGTTTTGGTAAGCAAATAGATATTTTTGAATCAAATGAAGTAACACCTATTGATAGAATTATAAAACCCCTGTCTATCAGGTGTTCCCAAGACAATGGAGTATCCACACGAAACTATTTGTAACTCTAGGAACTGAGAATAGAACTTCTTCTGTTGTGTACTGTACTTTAAAACTGAAACAGTCTTTAACATCCTGTCATGTGTAAACTCACAATGAACTATGTGTAGATTAGTAATTTGCAGTAAATATTTCATGCTGGTTGCTTTCTACCAAACACAGTTACTGTTGACAACTGTCATTGGGTGTGACTTTACCATTTATTAAATGACATCACCTTCAATACTTCATCTATCAATTCCTTACCACAGAACAGTACAATGTTATTACTAATATTATTATAACTATTCCTTACGCAGCTGAAAATTCTGAGGCTTTCTGAACCTTATCAATAAGGCTCCAGGCCACACAGCTTGCAAAGCAGTAAAACCAAGCCTGTTGGTTTCGAAATCTATTGATCTTTGCAACATTCTCAAAAGTCCACCTTTTCCCCCTGTTCTAGAATCACAAGGATATATTGTTTCTCTGTTCACAAAACATTTACTGAACCTTTTTTTAATAAATTACTCGTGGGCCCATCTTCTCAACTATAAAAGAATGAAATTGAGTAATCATTTCCTGTTCATCTCAGCAATTCTGTATTTCCACCAAAGCCAATCCAGGTAGCATGAACACATTAATGGAAGTTATTCAGTGTCTGGGAAATGGTGTTTTTCAGTCTCTGGTAGAGTCAGGGCAATGTTGAAAGGAGCCGGAGGGACCAGTGACCAATATGTAGTAAGTAATTACTAAGCTGTTGGAGCTGAAGAAGAAGTGGGAAGTATGTGAACTAACAGGCAGTATTTTTTTTTTTTTAATGTTAGGCTAACGTATTTCATAGGAACAGTACCTATAGCTTAAACATATAGGCATAAAAATAAGAACACCATTGGCCACATGCTTTCATGCCTTCTAATTGCTTATTATAAAGGTCAAGTTTTTGAGGGGCTGCTCACAACAATCCTCTCAACAGCTCTCCCTCTCTGGTCCACAGCGGTGGACCTGAGAGGGGAAGGGTGTCTGTCCATCTGACCTAGTCAAACAGAGCTGCCCCGTGTGACTCTCGCAGTGGTGGGGGACAGGCTTCACTGGGAACACACAGCCCAAACCAGGTGGGCCGAGGCACTGGGAGCAAGGAATCACGCAGGGGTAGAAGACACAGTGACAAACGACAGAGCCAGAAAACTTGCAATGACTTCTTCTTTTTTTTTTATTTTTGAAGATTAATTTTAATTATATGCTTTTTCTAGAGTTTACAGACCACTTCAGATAAGTTTAGCTATTTCAGATGCAAGAGACTCAACTCCAGGTTTCTTAATTACATTTGTATTGACAAACCTATTCTGGCAAACATTTTGCTTTCTATCCAAAGGAAAATAAATAGTAGAGACAAAAGGCTAAAAAGGAAAAAATGTCATTGCTTCAGAACATGTTAGAAAACTTGCAATGACTTCTGTTTCCCATTCCAATCCTTCCCAAGATCGAGATACTTTCCTGACTTGGGGTTCCATGATGAGCACAACAAACTCCATTTTCACTTAGTTGGACTTAGTTTCTGTTACTCTATGGAGACCTAGCCAGTTCACTCATTGCAGGAATCCAAATTCCCTAGCCCTTGGAAGCTATCAAATACTGCTCAGATTCTGGGCCTCTGACACTTCATTTATTCACCTCTTCAAGCTCCTGCTATAGATAGATAGATAGATAGATAGATAGATAGATAGATAGATAGATAGATACGCCAGGCACTTTTACAGAAACTGAAGTTACATCAGTGAACAAAACAGTGAACAAACCAGATCAAAATCCCTCCATTAGCGGAGTTTACTCCAACCTTTTAAACAGATGGAAAGGCACACTATTTTCATGGTGCACACCACCCATCTGCCTCTGTATCTTTGTTCACAACCTTCACTTCTCTTGACAGATCATCCCCTGCCCCCCTCCCATCCATACATGGAAAATGCTACCCAGGTTTTAGCTCACATATTCTTTCTTCTCTAATATCTCTCTTGTTTCCTCAGTAGTTAGAATCGTGTTTCTTGTGCTAAAGATCAGCTTTACGTTTTATTTTGTGTGTTAAACTAAAGGAACTGAACATGAGAATAAATGGCTGTTCTGATACAGACTGAAAAAGAAAGGCCAATATCCCACCCACAGTACAAAGAGCATTTTTAAGGACTAGTCCATCATTCTGTACACAAGACATTTCATTCGTCAGAGCTGAAGCAGTTTAACGTCATTGGTAACTTTAAATATTCCTCATATAAGCCTTGGCATAAAGGCAAAATACGAGTTTGTTTGTTTGTTTGTTTGTTTGTTTAAGCAGTCTTCATGCTCAGTGCAGGGCTCAAACTCCCGACCCTGAGATCAAGATCTGAGCTGAGATCAATAGTCGCACACTTAATCAACTGAGCCACCCAGGTGCCCCCAAATATGAGATTTTTATTAAATTATACACTTAAAGTCATACTACTAAAAGTTGGCAAAAGATAAAGTAAAAATGAAACTCTCTCTGTGCTAAATCTTAACACTAATTGCATTGTCTCTTTTGACCTTGTGCTGAGAGCTTTCTGTAGATTTCTTATTCACCTCCCAGATTCCTAGACCCCCCCCCCATGGAACCAACTCTGCATTTTATTTACCTTTATGTAGCAAGTTAATTTATTGAGATATAATTTTCTCTTTCTCACTGTTACCTTTCCAGTTTCAAAGAATGAAAAGGTAATTTCCCTCCTTTACCTCCCACACTTAATATTAGCCATTCCAGGAGATCCTCTGTCAACTTGTCTCAGGAGGTAGGAAGAATATACTGGCCATTTCCTATGAGACAGTACTTCCACCTGTGAATGCACGGCTTTGCTCACCTGCTAAGAGGCTCAGGCTGTGTCCTTCCTATGAGAAAGTTTCTAACAAAGGAAAGAGAAGGAAAGCATAAGATGTCCTTTAGTCTTTGCCTTGTTCTCTATGTCCTGAGAACTGGATCATGACTTTGGAACAGCTCTGCTGGGGGCTAACAGCAGCAGTTCACTGCTGGGTGCGCCAAAGGAGAAGGGATGCTGTAATGGGCCTCATGGCTGTCAGTACATTTTGGGTATTAGACAGGAAGAGAGGTCACTCAGATGGAAAAAGCTGCACTGGGTCTTGTTGTTTGTCAGTTCCAAGGCTGTGATTAGAACTTTGAGAGTGCAAGGGGAGAGCTCAGCATCAGAAGGCTGAAGAATCAGTGTGATTAATAGCAGAATGTTATTTAGTATTTTCTAGCATAGAAAATAAAGGGATTTTTTTTTTTAATCAAAACATTATACTTGACGCCCATCTCTTGGAGTTCTGGAACTTTTTGTCAGCTGCCTTATATAAAAAGTTAAGTAACTCTTAATTAATTTGGGGCTCAGCAGGGAGAAGGAGCTCATCCTTGGACTTTGAAGCAAAATTTCCCAAAGTAATGGTCAAATCATTGTGTTCTGAATTGTGGATTCCCTTGCTCAAAATTATAAATGACATTTGAGTTTTGAAGGAGAAAATGTGAATAGATCCTTCTGTAATTTGTTTGGGAATCTAGGCTCATTGAGTGACATGAAGCTGGGTCCTCCCTGAAGGAAAGGGATTGGGATACTAGTGTCTGGAGTTGAAACTGGGCAGGAGTCTCACCCTGGGATGGTGTCCCAGAGGATATAATAGTGATGCCACACAGGCCTGACAGAATGGTGATTCCGATACCCACTGCATATGCCAGACTCAGAATGTGAACCCAGACTTTATGATTCTAAATCCATAGGACCAAGGTATCATTACCTGGCTTCAAATCCTGGTTTTGCCCCATGTGATTGGAAAATGGAACTCAGCTAAAGAGCAGTTTATTGTAGAACTGTGATTCCACAGTAAACATAATTTACCACTTCAGGACTACTGGATTCCCCAGTAGTGTGGGGTGTATATATATATATATCACATATATATACACACATGTATATACAAATGTATATATAAATGTATATATATATTATTCTGTAAACATTTACTACTAATTCCTTGCTCTCCCCCATTTATTAATATAGTGACTTAAGCAGCCACTGTATTATTTAAAAAAATTTTTTTATTAACATATAATGTATTATTTGTTTCAGGGGTACAGGTCTGTGATTCATCAGTCTGACACAATCCACAGCACTCACCATAGCACATACCCTCCCCAATGTCCATCACCCAGCCACCCCATCCCTCCCATCCCCCACCACTCCAGCATCCCTGTTTGTTTCCTGAGATTAAGAGTCTCTTATGGTTTGTCTCCCCTCTGTTTTTTTTTTAAAGATTTTATTTATTTATTTGAGAGAGAGAGAGAGAGAGAGAGAGAGAGCATGAGAGGGGGGAGGGTCAGAGGGAGAAGCAGACTCCCCGCTGAGCAGGTAGTCTGATGTGGGACTCGATCCCGGGACTCCAGGATCATGACCTGAGCCGAAGGCAGTCGCTTAACCAACTGAGCCACCCAGGCGCCCTCCCCTCTGGTTTTGTGTTGTTTCATTTTTCCCTCCCTTCCCCTATGACCCTCTGTCTTGTTTCTCAAATTCCTCATATCAGTGAGATCATATGATACTTGTCTTTTTCTGATTGACTTAATTCGCCTAGCATATTACCTTTAGTTCCAACCATGTCATTACAAATGGCAAGATTTCATTTTTTGATGGCTGCATAGTATTCCATTGTGTGTGTGTGTGTGCACGTGCACGTGCACGTGTGTGTGTGTGTGTGTACGCCACATCTTCTTTATCCATTCATCTGTTGATGGACATCTAGGCTCTTTCCATAGTTTGGCTATTGTGGACATTGCTGCTATAAACACTGGGGTGCACGTGCCCCTTCGGATCACTACATTTGTATCTTTGGGGTAAATACCCAATAGTACAATTGCTGGGTCGTATGGTAGCTCTATTTTCAACTTTTTGAGGAACCTCCATACTGTTTTCCAGAGTGGCTGCACCAGCTTGCATTCCCACCAACAATGTAGGAGGATTCCCCTTTCTCCACATCTTTGCCAACATTTGTCATTTCCTGACTTGTTAATTTGAGCCATTCTGACTGGTGTGAGGTGGTATCTCATTGAGGTTTTGATTTGGATTTCCCTGATGCCGAGCGATGTTGAGCACTTTTTCATGTGTCTGTTGGCCATTTGGATGTCTTCTTTGCAGAAATGTCTGTTCATGTCTTCCGCCCATTTCTTGATTGGATTATTTGTTCTTTGGGTGTTGAGTTTGATAAGTTGTTTTTAGATTTTGGACACTAGCCCTTCATCTGATATGTCATTTGCAAATATCATCTCCCATTCTGTGGGTTGTCTTTTGGTTTGTTGCCTATTTCTTTTACTGTGCAAAAGCTTTTCATTTTGATGAAGTCCCAATAGTTCATTTTTGCCCTTGCTTCCCTTGCCTTTGGCGATGTTTCTAGGAAGAAGTTGCTGTGGCTGAGGTCAAAGAGGTTGCTGCCTGTGTTCTCCTTTAGGATTTTGATGGACTCCTGTCTCACATTTAGGTCTTTCAACCATTTGGAGTCTATCTATGTATGTGGTGTAAGGAAACGGTCCAGTTTCATTCTTCTGCATGTGGCTGTCCAATTTTCCCAACACCATTTGTTGAAGAGACTGTCTTTTTCCATTGGGCATTCTTTCTCACTTTGTCGAAGATGAGTTGACCGTAGAGTTGAGGGTCCATTTCTGGGCTCTCTATTCTGTTCCATTGATCTATGTGTCTGTTTTTGTGCCAGTACCATACTGTCTTGATGATGACAGCTTTGTAATAGAGCTTGAAGTCTGGAATTGTGATGCCACCGGCTTTGCTTTTCTTTTTCAACATTCCTCTGGCTATTTGGGGTCTTTTCTGGTTCCATACAAATTTTAGGATTATTTGTTCCATTTCTTTGAAAAAAGTTGATCGTATTTTGATAGAGATTGCATTAAATGTGTAGATTGCTCTAGGTAGCATAGACATTTTCACAATATTCTTTCACAATTGTTCTTCCAATCCATAAGCATGGAACGTTTTCCCATTTCTTTGTGTCTTCCTCAATTTCTTTCATGAGTATTTTATAGTTTTTTGAGTATAGATCCTTTGCCTCTTTGGTTAGATTTATTCCTAGGTATCTTATGGTTTGGGGTGCAATTGTAAATGGGATCGACTCCTTAATTTCTCTTTCTTCTTGTCTTGTTGCTGGTGTATAGAAATGCAACTGATTTCTGTGCATTGATTTTATATCCTGCCACTTTACTGAATTCTTGTATGACTTCTAGCAGTTTTGGGGTGGAGTCTTTTGGGTTTTCCACGTTATCATATTATCTGCAAAAGTGAGAGTTTCACTTCTTCTTTGAAGCAGCCACTATTTTAGAAATAGAAAACATTTCCTAGCAGAAAATAATAAACTCTTTACTTTTCAGGTTAATTTGTCCTTCTGAAAATGAGCCAGAAAGGAGTATAGAATTTACTTGCTATTACATAAATAAATGCAGAAATTGCCATTTAGATCCACCTCTTAGGGACCATAGCCAACCAGTTTTTTTATCAAGCTTAAAGTTACAATTTCTTGAGAGCACAAAATTGGTCTATTGGTTTTAGATTGTCTCATAGGTACTAGAAGATAAACATTTAAAACCATGGTAAAGTCCATACACCCCATGAATGGAAGAAAGAAAGAAAGAAAGAAAGAAAGAAAGAAAGAAAGAAAGAAAGAAAGACAGCTATTTCTTTTTTTTTAAAGATTTTATTTATTTATTTATTTGAGAGAGAGAGAGAGAGAGAAACAGCATGAGAGGGGAGAAGGTCAGCGGGAGAAGCAGGCTCCCCGCTGAGCCGGGAGCCTGATGTGGGACTCGATCCCAGGACTCCGGGATCATGACCTGAGCCAAAGGCAGTCGCTTAACCAACTGAGCCACCCAGGCGCCCAGAAAGACAGCTATTTCTTCAAACAGGGTATCAAAATATTTGAGCCCACCCCAGCTCCACTGGAATTTACTGAATCAAAGCTGTAACAGGTTTGTGATTTTTTTTCACTCACAGATTGCCATTCTTAAAATCACCTACAATATATTGAGCCTAAATAATTGGAATTATTTTTCTTACTGAATCTATTCTAAAATGTTTCTCACGTAGCTAGAATCTGTGTTTGTAGGCACACAGAAAAATACTTAAAATTTTATAAAAAGTTTCCCAAAAATCACTAAAATTACTTCTGATTCTTTCTTTCTGGTAGTAAAGGAAAATGAATGTCAAGGTTTGGGTTTTTTGTTTTGTTTTTGACCTCACCACAATGCTGTATTTTAAAGTGAGAGAGAGAGATGGAGGAAGGTTGTGGGATCATGAAAGAGGTCCTCACATGATGCCCAGTCTCCCCATGCCTTCCTGCCATTCCACCCAAAGGAATGAAAGCCAGAATCTAATTAGAAATGACTATTTCCAGGGATGCAGTTACTTCCTGCTGGAAGATTCACAGCAATTTTCTTTTAATTACATAGGCAGCTGTTGGAGTCGGAGAAGTAAACAATGGTATTCCTAAACCAAATAAATAGGTTTTATGAGCAAGACCTAGTAATACACTAACATGATTTCTTGAAAGGGAATTAAATAGATGAATGTAAAGCATCTGATGAGGTCAGCAACGCAATATTGGTTCACAAGGGTATTAAATTACAGAATTACTTTTTGTCACTTCATAGAATATTATTCATTCTCCATTATGAAACCACTCAAGCAATATTTAAAAGAATTATTTCAGTGATCTATGCGTTTTTAGCTTAAAATCCTTTATTATTTGGGGCCCTGGCTTATTTCTTGGTCTTTTTTTCTTCAGCTAAAGTATAAGAGTGCATTATCAATATTTACTGAGGATGACAGCAATGCCATTTTTCATAATAGCAAACTCTTTGCCTTTCCTCAAATAAGCCGGGAGCCATCACACTTCTATTTATTTATTTTTTTATTTAGAGAACATTTTAATATATATTTTCATATATATATTTAAAGTTAAGAAAAATAAAACTAATTCAAGCCATGCCCTCTGCAAAAAAAGAAAAAAAAAGAGAGAGAGAGAGAAAAAAAAAAGACAAGTTTAAAGTGAGACCTGTCTGCTGCTCTAGTCTCAACTTAAGTATCACAGTCAGCTTGTTACTTTTATTTTGGAAGAGAAGATGTAAAAGTTTCTTTCGATCACTCAGAAGGCAAGTGTAGCCACTTATAAAAACAGAATGGCAGGGACGGACTAGGAAAGTCAGAGGTGAAAGGGCAGAGCAGGAAAGGAATTTTCAAAAATAAAATTAACAAGGTGACTGTTCCAGAAGGGGGCTGTGAAAAGGACACGGTGGACCAAAGTCTGTTAGTCAAGTAATGACTCAACTTTTAAATTATTCTCTTGTTCTTTTTTGTTGGGTGTTTTGTTTGTTCAAGTCTAAGATTTGGAAATGCTGACCCTTTGTTAACAAGAGCCAACAGGAAATACAGGATCCCTTCCCTCCCCCGGCCTGCCTCGCCGAAGCCACCACCACCGCCTCGTTGGCTGGATGCTGGAAGAGTCCTCCGGGTGTGTGGACTCAGGGTGAGAGGGCAGCCTCCTTCTGTGGTTGCTGGGCTTGTGAACGCTGCAGTATCTTTTGGCTTTCCACGTCTCTAAAATGTTTTTCAACCTTACTGACACTGAGTGAAGCTAGGGGAGGAGGGGCTTCTGTTCGGTCATTAATTATTTCCACTTCCGAAACATACTGTAAGTTTATGAGCAAGATGTCTGCATGGTTGGGCTTTCCACTGGAAGAGGGACATGGTAAAGCCAGCATTTTGGACTGGTAGTCGAAGGCTCCCACCTCGCCCTGCAGCCGCTGCTCCTGGCACGTGCGGCACGACACCTGGCTCCCAACGCTGCAGTACTCGCCGGGAGGAGCCGCAGTCTTGGCAGAGCAGCCGCGGCGGCGGGCGGCGGGGGGCAAAAGCCGGGCCCCCAGTGAGCGCCGCGACCGCCATCACACTTCTAATACTTGGTTTTCTTCCTTTCCTCTGGTGGCATCACCCTCCACCCTCTACTCTGCACCTCTCGCCCTGACTCCGGCCCCTAATCTCTTTGAGAGAAAGAACTAGGGCTTATTTCTCATTTTATTCCCAAACACACCCCAGTGTTTGTGGTTGAATGAAGGTATTTGCTGAAGGTGAACAGATGACATCTGCTGAGTACCGATGAATCAAAATTCCGGAATGAAATTCCACTAAGATTTAAAGGCAGGATAAAAGAACTTTTAAAATCTCATGAAACAGAACATCAATTGACATAAATCTTTACCACTGCTTCACAGATAGGCTTTTGAGAATCCTTGAGGAACTGTGGCATTGGAAAGTTCTCAGAGATCAACTACACAAGGGTTCTTATTTGGGAGAGAAGGAATGATGTCAAGAGAAGTGATGTGACTTGTCCAAGGTCACATAGCTAGTTTTGTACCACAAAAGTCCATTCAAATTTTTTCCACTGTCTAACTATGAAGGAAATTAATATTGAGTATGTGCATCAGCACATAAGAAGCGAAATGGAAGTGAGTGGAGTATTTCTAGATACGCCACAATTGATTTTCACTCATGTTTTGACAGAGAGATGGATGTGATGGTATGTGTGATTGCAGTTACTGTTTAAGAAGGTGATGGACTAACCAACATTGGTTTTAGCAAAGGGTAAAGAAAGTGACCGTCCTTCAGTCTAGCTCCCCATGCTGATCTTAAATATTAACCACAAAATGTTCAAGTTCAAGGGCATGAGCACCAGGTACTCAGAGTAACATTGACAGCTTTCAGGAAGGCACTTCCAAAAAGAGGCCCAGGAAATATCCAGCAAGCAAATGATCTTGAAGTTCTATAATGTCTTTGAAAAGCTAAAATGTAATCTAAAAATATATTTTCTGTTTCTTTAGTCTAACAAAACATTTAAATGGCTGTTAACTTTCTTATATTGAAAAAATATTTAATGTTTCACATGCCTGAGCTTTATGCCTCTTTCTTTAAATACATAAAAGCTTCATAAAGTTTGACTCTTAAAACAAGATCAAAGTACATCACAATATTTAAAGCAATAATCATAAATATTTAGGTTTAGATCTACTACCACAGTAGGATAAAGAAAGAAAAGAAATATCAATATAAATAAAGAAAATACATGAGCAATATAAAAAACTAAGTTACTGTGTTGGGTTCTAGTCTGTGCTTACATGTACTCTTTCCCTTGTCTTAGATCAGTTACACACTATTCTTGGTTTTTGCCTGATCTATTTCATACGGAAATTTCCCCACTTTGCAAAGAAGAGTCAGCTACAGTTAGTGCTAAGAAAAATATGGTCGATTACTTATTGGGACCACAATACCAGTTTGCCATTTAAATATATTTTTAAAGGGTGCCTCGGTGGCTCAGTCGTTAAGCGTCTGCCTTTGGCTCAGGTCATGATCCCGGGGTCCTGGGATTGAGCCCCGCATCGGGGTCCCTGCTCACCGGAAAGCCTGCTTCTCCCTTTCCCAAACCCCTGCTTGTGCTCCCTCTCTCTATCAAATAAATAAAATCTTTAAAAAATGATAAATAAATATATTTTTAAATCAAACATATCACTTCTCTATCTACTGAAGAGGTTTGATGAGCTTTTATTTTATGAAGAGGACTTTCTTTATACTAAAAGAAGTAGCTAATATTTATGAAGACAACTCTTTATTTACAAAATAAAACTGAACTTTGCCATAACTTAGCATAATCAAACATGTAGTTCCTGTTTCCCTAAAGGATTTTAACCAACATCTCTTTCCTTTCATGTTCAAAGACTAAGAGCCATTGCCTTTACCAAGAAAAGCTATCCATAATGTCTGCAAATATCAATAGAATTATGCTACCATGTTTTTCTGGGAGATTAACATCTTTCCCACATCCCTAAGCCGTCCCAACTTTCAGAAATCCATTCATAAACTCACCCAAATCACGTATGATTACGTCTCTTCTATCTTCCCTTGGGAAAAGCAAGCATTCCAAATAATGCGCAAAGGTCAGGCAGGGCCCGCTTCAGAGCTTCAAACTCTTTAGAAGATATTGGTAAGCGACTGGGGTAGAAGGTGCATAGAGCCAAAAGATCACCACATTTAGTCTAGTCCTGCTAGATTTCCTTGGAAATTTTGCAGCTCATAAACTGAGTTGCTATTTCAGGATGGCCCCTATTCACGTTGGCTCTCTGAGCAATGGGATGTCTTAGCCACACCTGGATCACCTGGGGCTCAGGTGTGAGATGGGCGCTGGGCAGCGGCACCCCCATGCTACACACAGTCTCCTGTACCCACTCGTCTATAGTCAGATAACAGACAGACTTGTCTACTTGCTAGGGGTTACTACAATGACATTCTACAATGACAGAACCACTTCAATATTTTCCATGACCCTTGAAAAATAAGGAAGTTCAGAGGCTGATAGACTTGTTTCCGTGTTCCACACAGTCTCTTTGAAAGTCTTTTACATCCTGGTTGTTATCATTACATCAAAGTAACCTGTTCTACCTCTCTGTGGGGAACAGCAGGCTGAAGAGGCAGGAAAGGGCTCCTTCTGGGTCTGCACCTCTTTAATTAACATATATGGGATGTGATCATTTACACGGCCATCCCCCTCTTACTGTTTCTGAAACTAAGCAAATACAGAATGTGAATTTTTCCCTAACTTTAGCAGTGATGAAACTCAGAGTTCACTTGCCCTACTTCACAGGGTAGTTGCTGTCCCACAGGGCAGCAGTACCTTTATCCACATCTTCATCAGCCCGGAGTCTCCTCTCTAGGGCATCACAAAAGAGTTATCTTTCCATGAAACCTCTATTGCTTTAAAATTCTGTAGCTCTGATTTAGTCAGGATCCTGGCAGGAAATACATGCTACACTCAGAAGCTGTTCAATGAAGATAATTTAATGGAGGAACATTTTACTATGCAGTTTAGTTGGTTGACAAAGCACTCGGAAACTAGCAATGGAGAGACTCCGTGCCACACCTGGGTCTTAATGGATAAGAGAAGGAAACAGTGGCACCCGATGCTAGTGAGAGCGGAAAGTTCTGGAAGACCCCAGCAGGAGGTTTACCGGAGAAGAAGGCAGCCACTTAGGCTAGAAGGTGGGGTGTGGTGGGGAAGATCCTCTAGTTCCTACTCATGGCTGCTTTGGGCTCAACCCAAAAGAACCCAGAAGACAAGGGCTTCCAGATTATGTCTAACTATGGAGAGCAGCTGTTGGGGGCTGGAGGTCTGTCCCCTGACCCACCCATGGTGCCTCCGCTCCCTTCCTGGGCCTGGCACTCTGCATCTCCTGCTGGGGCAGCCCCTCTTCTGCAACGGCAGCTCTCGCCCTCCGCATGCGCATCTTCGGACCTCCCCACTGTTGCATGTCCCTGGCTGCCTCATCATCCAATTTTGGCTCTCTTGAACCTACTCTGTGTAGAGTCCCTTCATTCCCACTGTCCTGGTTAAAATTTCCATTCCTTTGTAAGCATCAGGCAGATGATTTATAAGTTCTATCAGATATGAAGGGCTGCCGGGAAAGGGGGAAAAAACTATGTATCTCATAGTATGGATCTCTAGTATGTGGTAGGTATGCAGAAATGTAATTGCTATTCAAATCACTTCTAATAATGATTCAAGAGGAATAATAATTAAATATGCCAGGACTTTAAAACTTCATGACAATCTAATGAAGTAGATACCATTATCATTATCATGATTTTTTAGAAGAGGAAACTGAGCCTCAGAATAGTTGAGTAACTTGGCTAAGGTCACACTTAGGAGGGTCTCCAGGTAAGGGGATGATTAAGTGTGGTTTTGAAACCAACACTCGGTCTTCCAAGTACCCAATCGTAGCCTAAGTTCATATTGTCTTGTTTCATATAAAACTCTCTGCAATATCACATTATTTAAAATCAAGATGGTAAGTCTCTGGGACCCAAGTTCAAAGGCAAACAAAGGGGAGATGACACATCCACTCCTCACTGAGCCAGATTACATCATCCATGCTCACACGGACTGTGATGGAGGAGAGGTATTTCTACATGCGACCAGCCGAAGAGAGTTTTAGGGGTATGGTAGATCTACAGTCTGGATTTCTGTCAAACGTGTTGGGGGTGTCACGTGGCAGGATGGGAGGGTGGCAGATGGTGATTCTTCCCTCTCCTTGTTTTAGATTCTACAATCGTCCACAGAATGTGAAAGAGTGGAGCTATGTTTGGAACTACTCTCACCAAGTCAACAAATAAACTAAACAGATGAGGAGTGGAGTGGAGACACTTGCCTCAATCTGGCAACGCTTGAGTTTCCAGAAGTCTACATTTGTTAAACATGGAGAGTCTCAGAAAGCAGAACTGCTGCTGGTCATGAGCATTTGACAATAAGTTCGCTCTGGCCAAGCCTCAGGTTGCAAACCTCAAGCTTGATGAGGACCCTTTTTCTCAGCTCATTTTCTAAAAACAAGTGCATTCTGGCTCTGCTTCATATTTGTGAAGACACAAACCACACCAACATGTGATATTCTTAAGTTTTGAAGCCCTGCTTCTCAAAGTGTGGCAGTGGGCTCGCTGCGTGTGCATCTCTTGGGAGCTTGTAGCAATGCAGAATTTGGGGCTTTACTTCTGCAGAATTTGCAGTTTAACAAGACTCCCAGGTGATCTCTGTACACATTAAAGTTTGAGAATCACTGCTGTAGAGGGTACTGGTGGCAATGACCATCACAGAGGTTCAGCTCCTAAGCCCGCCCTCTTCCCTCTGCATTCATGCCATATGAATCAGCCACTGCCCTTCTCACTGTCCCCTAAGCATGCCCACTCACCTTTGGAAGGCATGCTTGTCAGGTCTACTGGAGACAGGTACCCCTCCCCTCTTCTACCAAGAAAACTCCTAACCTACTCCTCAAGTAACATTTTGCATATCACTTGACCTGTTTGGTTTTAAAAGTCAAAATTAACTTTCCTATTCCTCTTCCCCTAGGGCCATTCTGAATAGGCAATCACTGTTAACGATTTCTTTTGAATCTTGCCTGAAATTTCTTGTGTTTATCAAAGCATCTGAAATGTATGTTTTATATCTTTTTTTTCCAGAAATGACATTATGCTATCTGTTGATGTACACCTTGTTTGATTTACATAATTTATCTCAAATTTTTCCCTTGTTACTATGTAATGTATGTTACATACGTTACACATAACAGTATCTCCATTTTTTTCTCTTGTTATTATGTAACATATGTTATAATGTAAAGAGTATTTTGGCATGCATATAGATGGATACATCAAAAATCTATTTAATTAGACTTCAAATGATAAGCATTTAGGTTACTTACTTCCAGTTTTTTGGTTTCGTTTGTTTTGCTTTGCTGTTATTTCAAACAATGCTGGTGTCAACATCACTTTCCAAATATTTTCCCCACTTGCACAGGTTATCTGTGGGACATCATCTCAAGAAATGGCTCGGCTTAGTGGAAGGGCATGGGCCTTTTAAATTTGGTAGATATTGCTAGGCTTCCCTCCAAAGGCATGTTTACATTCCAGCAACAGCAGAAGAGACCTGTTTCCCACACCTTTGCCATCATCAGGAATTATCAAGCTTTTTTCTTTGTTAACTGGAAAGTGATATCTAGGCCAAGTCTTGACTTCACCTGGGAGTTTCCCATAGGAGTTTATGAGCAAAAGCACAGAGACATGTGGGGAAGAAAGAGAAGGTACGTTCTAAGAAGAGGAGATATGGTGTACAGACAGATGTGAGGTTGGGTCTGTGGAAATGACTAGAGTTTGGAGGGCTGGGCAGATGCCAGATCACACAGGTCCCAGAACACCTGCTGCAGAAGGAAAGATGGAACCATGTGCACAAGGAGACCAGGAGAGGATGATGTTGAGAAGCCAAAACTGAACATTCTCCTTTTGTTTCCACCAGTTTGAGGGAGTCATCTATTTGCTCTAAGGCTACTGACAATATTAGTGGTGTCCTCATAACTGGCTTATTTGCTCCTAAAACCACTTTAGACAAGGTGTGTGTGTGTGTGTGTGGCGGAGGGGGGGGGGTTGGCTCATTGTCAGGACACGTTTAGTTAATCTGGAGACCAAAACATTTCTTTGTGATGTCCTGGTTGTGCCATTGATATACAGTTTTCTTTAACATTTTCACTAGAAACTGTACATTTGAAACCAAAACACTCTTACTATTACTGCCACGTTCCCCTCTCCCAATATTAGATAATCACAATAATATCTTTAGGAAATTTCATATAGAAGATTGCTACCTGTTCTATTTTTCTTTGCATCCCAAAATGAGAGAATCCCAACAGAACACTGATAACTCTTTTAAATATACTATTTCTTTGTTTCACTTACTGGACATAAAAAATAATGTCACTTTATCAGAGAACTATAATTTCATTTAGAAAAACCAAATTAATTTTTCACAAATCAGCTTATTTAACAAATTTCAGATTATGGAGACCTATGTGACTAATGATGCATTTTAGGATAAATGATTTAAAAGGCAACATTAAGAGTCACTTATTTTTCTTTAATTAGCAATGGCTACATGAAACAGGTCTAGTAAATCTAATCATCTTGGAATTGATTGATACATGGCTGGCCACATTCCAGAGTTAATCCCATTTACACAGAATATTGGAATTAGAAAAAAAAATTGGAGGCATTACTTAATTTAGGCTCTCAGTTGTCAAAGATTTTACCTTAATTTGGTAGAAATGTGTTTGTCTTTATCTTTAGTTCCAAATTGTTTCTCAAGATAAATTAAATCAGCATAATTCTAAAGTTCTCTTCCAGCGATACATAGTTTTCCTCTTAATAGTTGTTCCTTCTGCTCTGAAGAAAAAATGTCTACATTTCCTAGGCTTTTCAAATCTCTCAAGGGATTATTTACCTCAATAATATGATTTTTAAGAACAGGGGGTGACCAAAAAAAAAAAAAGAATAAAAATGCTGGACATATGGTTGACTAGTTCCCTTAGGATACTGCATTTTTAAAAGTATCTTTAGGGGCAGCATAAGAGTAGGTAACTGTTCCTTCATGGCTAGCCTCTTCCTGTCTCTTCACCAGATCCTGACTCATCAGTGCTTTGAACATCAGTCATTGAATCCAGCCACTTAGAGTCCCAGAGCCTATATAATATCAATGTCTAGTTGCTCAAAAAAGGGAGGACTCCCTGAGATAGCCTGATATATTTGGGAGCATATGATGCCAAATATTATTATAAACTATTATATTCTGAACACTTTTAGTATGTGAAAGATACTACTTGATATACACTATCTTTTCTAAATTCTTGACAGGAGATAGGATGATTCTCACTTGGGAGCTGAAGAAACAGATTTTCAGAGTTTCAATAATTTGCCCATCATCACAAAGCTAACCAGTGGTATGGAAAGACATGGACTGACAACAACTTGCACCCCTAACTGTCCTGAGGTAGGATGTAGGTTGAGCACCTCCACTCTCAATAGAAGACTGTAATATTGAGTTGAGTCACAGCTTCAAAAAAAAAAAAATGGAATTTACATATACCGTCAGCTCATTTGGAATTTATTGTATTTAATACATGTTTAAATTGTCTGCTGTTATTGAACACATTTTTTTCTGAGTATTCTAAAATGGAATATGTACGGTGGGTGACAGGTGGTGACTACACTTACGGTGTGGTGAGGATTTAGTATTGAACAGAATTGTCAAATCAATATGTTGCACACCTGAAACTAATATAATATGGTATGTCAACTTTACTTCACTAATAACAAAATGGAATACAAGATCTTTCAAGTTCTTCATGGCTATTTACTTTAAGATCAAATAAAGCTGGAAGTGACTGTGTGATTCTGGGGTTGGGAAACTAGTATTTTAAAGCAAGACTTCCTACTTGAGGTTGGAAGCAATTTTTCACTTTGTAAGTCTGAGAAAGTCTCTATATCAAACCCAAAAGATTTTTTTCTTAAGGTAAATAAAGAGAGTAGCATGAATGATTGAGTTGCAAAGAGCTCCAAGTGTATTGTAGCCTTAAGTGAACCTACCTCTTCCTTTGGGAATTTGATTTTTAACTCTGGATCTCATTTGCAAGTTGCTATTTAATTGACGGGGGTGAATGATGTTATGAAAGCACAAAATATAAAGGAGCTAGGTAGCAATTATAATTATTCAACATCCATTCAACAAGTATTCACTAAGACTTAGCATATGCTCGGCACTGTGCCTTGTACTGGGCATAGCAGTGGAAAGAGATGGTCTGTGGCTATGGCTCCACTTTGGCTGGTGGAGACAGAGCTGACGGCTGGGTCAGTGCAGTAACTCTGCTAAAGCTCAAGTTTAGGTTAAATTGAATTCAGGGTCATCTCTCTTTTTTTTCTTAAACAAGGTTTTTTTTTTTTTTTAGGGTTTTATTTATTCATTTGAGACAGAGAGATACAGAAAGAGAGAGAGAGAGAGAGAGAGAGCACAAGCAGGGGGAGAGGACAAGGAGGCTCCCCGCTGAACCAGGAGCCCGATGCAGGCCTTGATCCCAGGACCCTGGGACCATGACCTGAGCCGAAGGCAGACGCTTAATCAACTGAGCCACCCAGGTGCCCCCAGGGTCATCTCTTAAGAGGGGTCATAATCCCATCCTCTTGGACATTTTGAGAGCATTAAGTGACATAATACATGTTACTGTAACTAGTATAATAAATGGCATGTTGAAATTGTTCCGTTAAGTACTTAGTAATACATATAAAGTACAATTAATTAAACATATTATACAAATAAGTCAGGGAAAATGTCTGAATCCTAGCAACTAAAACAAAGAATTGGTAACACATATCAACCCTTATTCTCTCTGAATGACTTTAGAGCAGAAAGACTCTTGAAATAAGTCTTTATCAAAAAACACTTAGGAATTATACTCTCCATTGTGTTCAAACTACATACACTATTGAGTCTTGCCTATGGAATAGTGGGAAGAGAAGTAGATTTGGCATCTGAAGATCTTCAGTTTTATTTTCTTGTCTGTAAAATGATAATAGTAATGGGACCTATTGTTTAGGGTTGCTGTGGGTCTCCGAAAGGATCATGTCTATAAAATTACTTGGAAATGCAGATATAATCATTCAAATATAAGCTGTTATTTTTGATTAATCAAGATATAGCTGTCCAACACATTTTCTTTTATATCCACGTTTTAGATTAAGTCCCTTTTATATCCACATTTTAGATTAAGTCCCTTAATTCACAAATATCTTAGGGTACAATTTGAGTTTGTAGTACATTGTCCTAAAAAGAATTTCTAACACTTGGGAAAAAATATGCGTGCGTGCATGTGTGTGTGAGTGGTGTGTGGCTTATCTATTTTTACCATGCATATCAGTTCCAGAAAATGTCTGGACTGAATTGCTGAACTGTTTGAGGTAACAATTCATGGGCAGATATCATTAAAATTCTGAGATACCAGCAGGCAAATGTGTAATCTTAAGGGCCAAGAGCTATTATTTAGTATGACTTCTAAAGACAGATAAATGAACTTACGTTAGATACCTGTTCCAGTCCCATGACTTTATGATTTTATGATTATATAATATAACCCCAACTGCCTTCCATGAAAGGAAGATGGTTCTAAACTGGAGACCCTTGATCTTCTAAGCTCTTTGATGGGTCTGGGCATTTACATCTGGATATAAAAGCCATGGAAAGCTGGTCTGCTGTGTACACCAGAAGGAGAATTTGGAGCTCTCAGAACATCCTGCAAGAAGCGGGTGAGGAGCAGAGATGGGAGAGAGAGGAAAAATGAGGGGAAGAGCTCATATCCTTAGTGAAATCTATTAGCCCCAAAGATGATTGGTATAGAAAAATCTCTGGTGGAAACTCGTGACAGCTAGAATCTAGGTCACTTTTTAAGAGTGATGAGGTAGCATACATAGAACCAGGACTCCAGGACACGGAGGGTGAGACGAGATTTTAAGTCCCGGAGAAGCCGAAGAAGTGTTTTGGACTTTGACAGACTATGGAATTGGTACTTGAGCAAATTACACCTAGATCTTCAAGGGGGCGAAGAGGCCTCAGCTTATACATGGCTTACACAACAGAGACGTACATCTATTTATTCTATTAAGTTTGAACCTGCATGCTTCCAAAAGGAGAAATAATATATCTGTTGTGCTATTTAGTATACTAGAATTTTACAAAGGGGAGTTAAACTAGGCCAGTGATTCTCAGATTTGGAAACATGGGGAGTGGATGGGGTGAGAATGAGGAGGTGGGAGGGGCAATTTTGCCCTCGGGGAAGATGTCTTAATGTCTAGAAATATTTTTGGTTGTCACAACTGAGGGTGGCTAGTCGCATCTTGTGGGTAGAGGGCAGGGATGTTGCTCATTATGTGATGTACAGAGCAGACCCCACAACAAAGACCATCTGGCCGCAAATGTCAATTGTGCCGAGCTGAGAAACCCTAACATAGGCCAACCTAGCATTTTACAACTGAGAAACCGAACATCGGAGAGGGTCAGTGATGGGGGCCAAGTCACACAGTGAGCAAGAACTCCTTGCTTCCTGAAGAGTTGGAAGGGCTAAGTCCTTCACTGTTTCCCCACCATACTATGTATGTGACTTCTAAAAGCTAAAAATGGAACTGCTGGAAAATAAAGCTTCTTATGGACAAATTTAGGCTGCAGATGTACTAAACACTAGCATAAATCCTTAAAACATAGTACTACTTACATTGAGACGTTTGGGCCACCAGAAAAATAGAGAATTCAATTATGTAACATACATTTGACTGTATGTAGTAAAAACGATTTTCATGATATTTAACCAAAGTTCTACCCAGCCTAGTTCTCAAACTTTAGCATGCTTCACGGCCACCTGGAGGGCTTGTTAAGAGATAAGTTGCCCCCCACCCCCTGAGAATCTGCATGCCTAACAAGCTTTCAGATGGTGCTGTGGCTACTCAGGAGGCCACCCTTTGAGAACCACTGGCCTAGCATTTGGTAGCTACTCAGTCAATGCTGGTTTAGTATTGTAAGGCACTTAATAATATAATCTCACCAAAAAAATGTAATCTCACTTTGGCATAGATTAATTACTAATGCTACTTCACACTTAGAGGAAAAATCATCCAGAAATGGCAGAACCAAAACTAACTTTAGACCTCATTTAACTCATATCTTTTACTTTAGAAATGAACCAATGAATATAACTATTTAAGCTCCATTAACAGAGAAAAGACTCCCTATTAAAAATCGATTTTGAAACAAAAATCATTTATAGACATTGAGTACTGGCAGTGTTATTGTAAAGATATATGAACTAAAGATTGTAAGTACGACTAAATAGGCATGCATTGTTTTTCACATTATGTGTATGAGGAATATTCTGAAGGCCAAACTGAGTAAAACCTGGTCTGCTGGGGCTCTTATGCCAAGCTAGGTCTATGGGGACAATGCCTATTGACATCAGTAATATAAAATCGGGCCCTGAGGAATCATAACTGTCTCTTCAAATTATTTGGGAAAACGTGTACATGTTTAATCAATTAAATATAGCATAAAATGATAAGCAATATATTCCCATCATAAATAATCAATGTGCTACTGTTGTTAGTCATGATTAACAGAGTGAAAGGTACCCAAAAGGAAATTCATTCCGGCGACATTCATTTTTCATTCCTGTAATTTAATAAAAAATAATGCAAGAAATTGCAGATACTTAAAAACTACCTGTTTGCTTAGTGAGTGAGTGTGCTATCATTAATTGCCCCACGCCGGTCCTCACTTATGGTCACTGAATACTCAGCCTCCCATTTACCTCTTAAACATGATGAGACTCCTTACACAACCTTTTTTTCCCTAACTCACGACATCCTGTCCAAAGCACTGAACGTCTCTGGCCGAGGGCACACAGGAAGCCAAGCCCTCTCAAATGTGCTGCTTCTGTCTTGAACTTTTTAAATATCCACCTATCTTTTAAATTAGGCGCCATCTGTTGTACCAGGATCTCTGGTTAAATGTTACTAAAACTCCTTGCCAGTATCATTCGTTGCTGCAATCTTAGACTGCTACTCCTCCAGGCTTTTCTGCGCATTCAGTAAGAGCCTGCTCTTTTAACTAATTCCCGGACCGGGACACGGTGTGAGAGTCTAAAACAGAATCAGTGCTATACTGTTTCTAATTTTACTCACAGAGTGAATAACTGTTCATGTCAAATCTGGGATCATGCCTCCAAGGCCCCTGAACACAGCACAGTTTGAACCAGAGCAGTTAACCCAACATCATTCAGTGCTAGTATCAAATGGCGCTTTTACTGCAGGATTCACCTTAGAACGAAGTCGGCACGATTTATTATTTGTTGAAGTCACATAACTGCCAGGTTATGCAGGCTTCGTTCTCATATTGTCACAAACAATCACAACAGAAGACAAATACGGGCACACATCGAGCTTATGGACAAGGAAAGCAAATTTGCCATCAGACAAGGGCAAGAGAACAGCCAAGAACTGCAGTAAATCTCTGAGAGCTAATAGTGCTCTCCTGCAAAACCTCCCAGCAAACGGATTGTATTCAGAGTTTAAAAAGCCAAAGCAACATTCATTCCTCGAGGGCTAGAGAAGATGCTTGATAAGCAAATTCTAATTTATGATTCATTTACTCCTTAAGTGTCTTAAAACTAGGATTGCCACCAGGCTTCCTATGCTTGTTCAAGCATGCTGACAAAACTGGACTCCCTTAGTAATTTCTCTCTGTCCCTCTCAGCATGGCTGACGGGCATCTGCCAAGACTAGAGCATATAAACCACTGAATCATGCAAAAATATTTACCCCCAAAAGATGTAGTAAAAGCTCAGCTTCCTCCAGCTTCCATAGTCCCTGAAGTGTTAATCTGAAGGAAGAGTTCCATGAGTTTTCGCAGGCCAGCAGTGGGTCTCCTACACTTGACCTAGACAGCCTTACATAACGAAGCGTCGGGGCTGGGGAGCTGGCTGAATGTCATCTCCAGCAAGAGTAAGAAGTACTGGCAACAGTAGGCAGGCAGGCAGGCTGGGAGTTTGCATGCGAATCATGAAATCTGGTCTTTCTCTTCTGAAATGTTTTGGAAGGAGAGTTAAGAATAGCTCGGAAACTGGTCGTGTTGTTTTTGTGGGAAGAATGACCAGCAGCATAAAAGCTAAATTTTCCAGCAAGTGCAAGACACCGCTCTCGGTGTTTGCAACAAAGCTAGAGTGCATGGCTGTCTGTAAAGTACTGTGCCATGACACCTAAAATGAAGGGAATGGTAAAGCAAAGTAATGACTCAAAGGCTGCCGCCGAGAAAGCTTTTGTCTACCTTTAACTCATTGTGGTGAGTATAGGGGAATATGTGTATGTGTACTAGGAGTAATAGCTGGAGGTGTGAGCTGGTTTGTAGGATAACTGTTAAGAGTGGTAAAGAGGGTTTATGCTCCTAAAACATCTTTTTGCAAGTGAAACAACGGCATTTTAAATCTCGATTTATCAAATTCGGAAGGGGGTGGGTTAAACTGGTTGTGCTTAATGCATCTCAGTTCAGGTATTTTCATGAAAGTAATAAGAAAATCGGGTTACCTCTCGATGATGGTGTGCAGATAACTGTCAAATGTGTTCATTAATTACTGCCATTGTTGATACTAAAACGATAGGAATTTCAGCATTCAAATTTTGTAAACGATGAATCTTTTTTTAGACTTTGAAAGCAATTTCTCAGAATGGGGCAAGGAGATCACTCTGCTTTTAAATAAGCTTTGTTACACTCACTCCTAGATATCTGGAGGATACGTTTAAACAGCAAATTAAAAACAGCATATTCTCCATCTAATTTTCTTTCAATTATCTCAAGTGTGTGCAATGCAAGTTGTGTTCTTAAAAGCTAGAAATAATAAAACCATCCCTATATTCTGATCCTGAGTACAGTGATATGACATTATTAATATGAGGTGATATTATATTGTTTAATTATATACAAAATTGTGGTTTGATGCGGGATGTGGGCTAAGATGTATAATTCCCGAGGCAACAGAAATAGAGAAGCCATGCATCATTTAAAAATACTATTAATGTGCTGCTCTTAGCTAGGAAACTTATCTACTAATGCATCACACTGAGAATAGAGCAGGGAAATAAGAGAATTTTAGGTCTACGACACAACATGATGATCTAATTCCACTCCATCATTTAACCCCTATGGAAACTGAGGTACAAAGAAGTTCAATGATGTGCTTCAGGTGACTCGGAAGAAGAGGCGAATGGAAAGTGGTTTTTCTGATACTGGCGTTTTGCCTACCGTCTTACAGTAAATAATTGTCCTCTAGTACTGGTGTAAAGGCCTGATGTACAATGATTTTTTTTTTTTTTTAATCATAGAAGTGACAGAAAACGAAGTGAAGTAGCACTAAATATCTGCTTTTAGGAACAGTCTGATTTTAGAAAATCAATTTCGGTAGTGGACGGAATGAAAAACTTTACTCAAGTATTTCTCACAACCATAATGAACATATTGACACAACATTTAATTAAATTTTTCAAATTATGAAATCGGGTTCTGAACATTTGGCAATGGACACTACGTTGGTAGTTCAGATCTTATTTTGTTAATGTTGACTGTGGAGCTAGGCTTTTCCCTCTCTTGGGGAGCTAATGTACATGAAATAAACAACCCATAGAAACCAAAGAACCGGAAAATAGAATGTTTTAAGAAAGATTTGGTCTTATTACTTTTCAAGTAAACTGAGCTCATGTAGTCAGGCACTTCTTGATCCTTGTATCCTGCCCCCAGCACAGTACTTACTGGAAACCTCAACAAATGTTTACTGAATAAATAAATGGAGGGGTGAAATGCATTCAGGATGATCCGTATATGAGGGTTGCATATGCTATTCCTTAGTAGTGTTCCTTGGAGTCATTTTAAAGAACACAGAAAAGTGATTTATGAATATATCAGCTTAATAATTGGCAGAGTAGTTTTTTTTTTTAAGATTTTATTTATTTATTTGACAGAGAGAGAGAGAGAGACAGCGAGAGAGAGAACACAAGCAGGGGGACTGGGAGAGGGAGAAGCAGGCTTCCCGTGCAGTAGGGAGCCCGATGTGGGGCTCGATCCCAGGACCCTGGGATCATGACCTGAGCCGAAGGCAGATGCTTAACAACTGAGCTACCCAGGCGCCCCTTAATAATTGGCAGAGTAAATGAATGCTTCTGAAATACTTGTTTGGAAACTGTTCTTATTTAAAAAAAAAATAGCATTCTCCTGGTAATTTAGTTGGATCAACTTGATATAGGTTTGGCAGCTCCTAAGAGATAATCCAACTTTCACTAGGTTAACCAAATAGAGGTTTTGCTTTTCTCAAGTGACATTAGGTTAAGTGACATTAAGGTAGGACTTCACAGTCCTGGCAAGATCCACAGTCTTCAGGTGTCTGAGCCTTCCTTCCTTTTCGCCATCCTCAGCACATGGCTTTCATCCTCTGATTTGTTGCCTTGTGGTTTCAAAACGGCTGCCTCTCTTCCAGCATCCTGAGTACCTTTCAGGCAGGAGGGTAGGAAGTGCAAAGGGCAAAACTCAAGTTCCACCTGAATCAGCTCTTTCTCCAAGAGCTTTCCTGATTACATACACATTGAGACTCATGTCTTACGGGTCATAACTGTGAGAAACACCACTCTTCCTAATGAGAAGTCTAGAATAATTGTCTTTTTAGCTGAGCCTATTGCATTTTCGAATAGAGCTGGGGTTCTGTTTTTAAGGCAAATGGGGTTGCTTCCCTAGTATCCATTCTCCCTTAGCATATACTTTTGGTAGTTCTGGTAAAATTATAAAGCATTCAGTGTGGTCATTTAGTCTAAGTTGATTTATCTTCTAAAAGAAGGAAAAAGCTTCTCATTTGATATCCAGATCTTCTATGGAAAAAATTATCCTACTTTTGCAATGGAACATTACTTGGGTAGTAATGGGTTTATAATTACACTGTAGTCAAATAGATGCAAAGAGAACGCTGAAGATAAACTTTTCAGAATGAAAAAAGAAAATAATTCCATGTGCCATTTCACCTCATACTCACCCCCAAAATAAGGTTGTCTGAAGTAGTTTTTTTCTGAAAAATATTCTGACTATAGAAGAAATGGACACCGAATTAAAGCTCTATCTTTGAAATTTCTGCAATTATAAAGTAAAATGGTGTCTCACTAATTTGGAAAAGAGGTTTTTGCTTTGTTTTTTCAGTTCTGCCGGTTGTCTTGCCGGAATTAGCTAGACTGAAAAGCATGTGGCTCTTCTTGCTGGGCCATGGAAGGGCTATGTGACATATTCCTATTAGGTCACAAGAATGTCTCTCTAAACCACAGGTTGTTCTTTATATTGGGACAAGGAATAATACTGACATCTTTAAAAGGACCTGGAACAGGATGGCCCCTCAGATCAAAAGTTTCACTTGAAACTTGTAGAAAATTCCTGGCCAGACTGTCTTGGAAACTCTCTGATCTTAGGAGGAAAAATGATGGCGTTCTTAGTCTCTATTAAACTCAGCTTTTATATGGAAGATAGCTGACCTTGAACCCAAGTCACAATCACCGTGAAATAACCTATTCGGGAAAAAAAAAAAATGGAATATTGCACTAGCCTCGGCTATACTGAAAAGCCACATGGAACATGGTGCTCATTTCACTACAGGAGTAAATAGAGGCATTCTTTGCAGAAAAGCAAACTATATCCAGCCTGACCGAAGACAGACAATTCAAGTATATTTAGTACCCGGAGGGTATGAGTTTTAAAGTCACACACTCAAGGGAGAACAAAACTGGAAATTTCTTCCTTTTCCTATAAATTAATTTAATTTCTATTTTAATATCCCATTTTTGCCTAATGGCAGAAAATTTAATTATTTCTAGGGCAGCTCAATTGCTTTAGTACTTTTTCGGCTATCTCAGGTTTAGCTCTGTAAAATGTGAGGTTTTTTTGTCTTTGTCCTTTATAGTAATTAGAATGACACTGGATTCAGCCCCAAGTATACCCAAAAGTCTTGGTGGCTTAAGCACAATTAGGTTGTATTTCTTACTCATGGAAAGTTCTATGTGGTTGTTCCTGGTTGGCAGGTGGCCTTCCATGTGATTGTGTATGGATCTTGGATCCTTCTGTCTCCTGGCTTCTCCTGCCTCTAGGCACTCAGAGTCAGCCGGCAGAGGGAAAGAGACTTCATGAAGACTTCATGCATACCTCTTCAGCCCAGAAGTGACACACATGACTGGCTTGTATTTAAATGGTGAGGGGTCATCGTGTGGTTCCCCTTACAACAATGGAAGGCTGAGAAGTGTTGTCCCTAGCTGGGCAGCCACTTCTCAAAAGGGAGCATAAGTTATTGGGGTCACCAAGCTATCTCTGCCTACCTTTCACCTTTGCAGTTAATCCCTTAAGAAATATATCATCTTTTGCCAATTGTAATTTCTTGACATTAGAGAATTGAGGATTTAATGGGGGGAGAAAGGGACTAGCTCTCATGTTAATGATTGATTATATTTTGCACCTGAAAATGGGATCACATCCTTTTTCTTCTACCTGCAGAGATCAGAGAAACTTTAGTATAGATTTCCACATTTTTACATTGTAGTACCTGGAATTCAGGTCTATGATTTTACAGTTTAAGTAAAATACCCCAAATTACAGCAGTCCCACATGCTATGAGAAACATGGCCGGTCCATATGAACCTTGAAAGGTTGGTTTTTGAACTCATTCTGATCCTAGCATCCAGCTAATGCTTGGCTAACCCTTGGGCATTTCAGGCAGGTTGCAAGAAGGCACAGGGAGGAAGTGGTTGAGCCTATATCGTAAAAGCAAAATGTTCAGAAATTCTCAGCAGACTTCCTCCTGGGTCTCAATGGCCAGAATTGTTCCATATCCACTCACAGGAACAAGAGAGGAGGCTGGGAAAGAGAGCCTTCAAGTTGGACTAATAGATGTTTCAAACAAAATTGGTGTTCTCTTAATAAGGAAGAAGGGAGAAAAGAATAACAATGTCTGGCTCAATATTAATAGGCCAATTCATCTGCTTGAGGTAATTATAAGCTTGTTTACACTTCTCAGAGGGCTTAGTATCAGTGCTGTGTGTGTAGGAGAGAGAGAAGAAGAGAGAGAGAGCAAAAGAGAGAAAGAGAGAGAGAGAGACTAGGTTTATTGGTGCTGTGATGCTGAGCATGAACCCCCAGGCAATCCAGAGACAGCTTTCATTTTAATCGTTCTATAACTTGGTGGCTAATGAACCAGGATGTCTGTAGACTTATACTTTTGCCTTTCCATATTTTTCAGCCTTGGATTCTCTTCTGAACTTGCTAGGACATATTCAAAGTAGGTGTTCTATTTAAACTGGGAAGAAGCACCCTTTAAAAAAAGCTTCTGTTCTCCTTCCCAGCTGCCTCTCTTCATTAAACGCACACACACTGCAGAGTTTCTAAGTTTTTGAGTAAAAAGGAGAATCATCTAGGTCAAAGTAGGTGTGTGGATGGGAGGATGGGAAAAGATGGTGCCTGGGAAGAAGAAAGAACCAAGTGTTCCATATTTGCCCTTTTTGGTGTTTTCTCTTTTCCAAATTGGCTTTCCAAGTGGAATCTAAGAATGTGCAAGCCGTGGCGCATTATTCAATGCATGAGGGTATTTCTAAGATGACCCTAAAGGTCTGGTACAACTGCACTGTCTTTTCTTTTCCAGAAAAGCCCCCCACATTCTATTTCTTCTCAATCTCCACATAGTTAGCCATACTCAGGAATTCCCTTTTAGATCTATGAACAATTCTCAGACTAAATCAAAAGAAACATTTTACGTCCCCACCCACTTATTCTGACCAATGTTCCAGTCTCATTGAATTGCTTGTAGATACGAGAAAGCTTTATGATATCTCATACCTCTATGAATTTGCTTAGACTCTTCTCTCCTTTGGAGTCACTCATCTCCGCTCACCCCTACGACCTTGGCTTTGCCATCCCACCCACAATCCTTTCCTGTCATCAGTCAAACATAATAGGTTTAAGGACCAGTTTTCTTTTTAAATACCAAGTCCTTATCTCTTCCCCCCCAACCCAAGTAGAAATTATTACTGCTTGTTGGGATGTGGGACCATGACTTAGAAAGCCCTTGTGTGCTTGTACTACACGTTGTTAAACATATTTGCTTTCATACCATCTTCCTCAAATACCGGCTAACTATTTAAAAACCAGGACTGTGTTCTAGTCATCTTTGAATTTCTAGTACCTAAAATGGAGCCTGCTTGGGACACAGTATGCATGCAGTAACTATTCCTTGCAATAAAAAAAAAAAATTGAGATTATTAATAACAAGATGAACACATATACTTTAAAAAAGCCAAGCATAAACAAACATGGACTTATGAAATAGAAAATCCTAGGAATAATAATTTATCCTATAAAAAGATGTTTCATTTCTTAAGAGATCACCAAATTTTCTTTGAAAATGTCATTTAATAGTTGTTTTTACATTCAGTTTTTCCACAAAAAATCTATTCCTTAAAATAAGCAGTATCTATACTTCAAAAATACAATTGCAGTCAATGGCTTGACTTTTTTTTTCAATGATAATCTGGTTATTGTAGCAGTTCTACTTTGTTCTCCACGTATTTTATTAAATCCATATATAGGAGCTAAAAATACTTCCTTTTTTGAGAAGCTAGACATTGGTAGTCTATTTCAAAAAATTATAGAGGTGTTATCTATTATTAACAGAGTATAAATTTAATATTTTTGCTGTATATTATGTTTCATTTACCCAAAACTCTCACATTTGGTTTATCATCTTATTCTTACAATGTGCTTTTGATAGGCATTCAATTTCACCAGCTAATCCTATATCTCTTTTTATTAAAAAACAATGGAGATAGAGTGCCCATGACCCTTCTGAGATCTCACAGTTAGTTTGCTGACCCTTTTCTTCTAATTAATTAATGTGCTTTTGGAATTTACATGTTCTTAGAGTGGGCCTCTGTGCTGCTCCATGTGCTCGGTAACATTCGTAGTGTCAGCAAATCAAGCAGCCAACAACCATTGCGTGTGCACCTCCCTTTATTGCTTCTGCAACGTCCTCAGATTTTCAGTCAGAATTCCAAATTAAGCTATTGTATTTGGAACACAGCTTTTGAAACCCTGTCTTCAAATAGCAAGATCTGGCTCCCTCACACATTGTGATGTGAAAATCTGAGTACAGGGAGCTCTAAAGGAGCAGAGCTCCCTTTGCTGAGGCCAGGGTTTCCCTGGAGGTAGAGAATTAAGATGTAGATGCTGAACTGGATACCCAGAACCATTTCTTCCTTTCCTCTCCTCTCTTTCTTACCCCTCCACTTTCCAGTTGGAGGAGGACTTGAAAATAATGAGATGACTTGCCTGAGGCCGAGTACCTAGTTGTCTCTAGGGGTAGGCCAACGTACAGGGCTTCTGGACCAGGGTTGCATAAGGGAAGCATTAAATATCAAAGTGAACAAAGAACAGCCCCGTTTTGATTTGCAGATGTAGCTGGATTATAAAAAATTTAAAGTGTATTCCATTTAGCAAAACATCTAAACATGTTCTTCATAGTGACATTATAGATGCTGAGTCAGCCTCTTCTTGCCCTTTTATGACTGAAGAAGTTGATGAGAATGTTGGACTAATAACAGACAAACATGAATTACAACTTACATTTGTATGACTGGGCTTAGTCCTTTGCAAATCACTTTCATGCATTTGATCCACTGGAGACCTAGATACTTATCGGACCCAGATCAGCATGGAGGTCTGCAGGGCAGCTGCTGACCTGACCCATCCCTCTGTTGAGATGAGCCCAGGTTGCATCCTGAGTCCCGGACCTCTACGTGCAGTGCTCTGCGGAGCACGTCACACGGTAGGAATCTACTAATCAAGTGGAGGGCCACACGAATGTGAAGTGAAAAAGGTCAGGGAGGAATGTCCAGTCCTGACCCCAAACCTGCCACAGAGAATCTCTGCTACCATTCGGACCTCCGTGTGGCCTTTATGGAAGAGAAGCTCAGGATTTCAGAGAGGGGCTCAGACATGTGAAATCCAGTGATGAATAAATCTTCAGAAATGCCAAGCTCTGTTATTATTCTCAGTAACAATTAGTCCCCAGATGATTTTTATTTTGGGGAAGAAGATCTCAGAAGTGATTAGTCAACTAGCTGCACAGCTGCAAATGTCTTCAGATTTGAAAACATTGCCCTTTTTGCAGAGGACAGACGACAAGGATCCAAATGCAAGCAAATTTTGCATATACAAAAAAACTACTCCGTCAGCAAGCTTAATTAGGTAGAAAAAGTTTGTCTCTAATTCCATTATAAAGGCAGATTATAAATCAACCAATCATAGGATTTGGAGGCTGGAAGAAACCTCAATTTTGCTACTGCCCCACATGGCTAGCTTGGCAAATACAAAAGCAGATGAAATTTGATTCTGATTAGTGCTCTAAAAGAAAAAAAAAATATTTCTATTCTGACATACAATATTTCTTTACTAATATGAGACAATTTTTAAAATGTAGTATGTTATTAGTTTGATATTTAATCTTTGAGCCCTGAATTATTAGTCTTTAATAAACAATAACATTTAATATATATTAATGAGTATTAAAAACACATAAGCTTTTTATTTCTTAACATATATTTACTTTACAAAACAGAGCAGAGGAAATATTACCTACAAGAAATGCCATTTCTTATTCATATTCTTTCTGTAATCCTGGTTCCCTAGCAACCAGGGTAAATTTTGTAGGGGGAAATTGGAATAATAATGCCTTTCTCATAGGATTGTTGTAAATTTCAGTAGAAAAGTACTTGTTAGTCACGAGTTGTGTTGAGTGGTCGATAAAGTTCACTTCTATTTCTTGTTTCCTTCACATAAACGCGGGAGTTTTGGTCCCTGGTCAGCCAGAGGAAGACTACTTTTAGTCAAGTAACCCTTCAGATTAAACTAAATTGGAAATCTTTTCTTTGAGCTTCTTTTTTTAAAGTTTATTTTCATTTTCACTTCTTTGTAAGAGGAAAGGTGGGAGGGCTGGAAGGGTCCCTTCATGGAGAAACCTTGCTTTCAGTATGTGTGATTGAATTTTTAAAGTATCCTTGCTTCTTTTTTTTTTTTTTTTAAGATTTTTTTATTTATTTGAGAGAGAGAGTGAGAGATAGAGAGCACGAGAAGGAAGAGGGTCAGAGGGTCAGAGGGTCAGAGGGAGAAGCAGACTCCCTGCTGAGCAGGGAGTCCGATGTGGGACTCGATCCCGGGACTCCAGGATCATGACCTGAGCCGAAGGCAGTCGCTTAACCAACTGAGCCACCCAGGGGCCCTAAAGTATCCTTGCTTCTGATGTACTTAGCCATTTGCTGTATTCACTCTAGCTATTAGCAAGGTATATTTATGGACTCCCTACGCACACCTATCTTCTAGGACATACAACTGAACCCTTTTGGAATGTTTGTAGTCTAGGGAATACATGATAATATTGTACTGTATGATCAGTATTGAGTGCTGGAAATACAAAGCACTTTGGAATTCAAAGAAGAACAGGATCACCCCCTCCTTTGGGGGTGTAAGATATCTTCTTGGAGAAAGTGGGATTTGGATAGAGAAGTGGAGGGGGTGGATTTCACAGAGAAGAACATGGAGAAGGTGGAGTGGTTAATCTTTCTTAAAAGAAAAAAGGGAAGAGAGAAATATTCCAGAAAAAAAGAATAGGCCAGTTTATTTAGAGCCTAAGGGTTTGTGCATTATCATGATTAATCACAGGAAGAGTTGCCAAGCTTTCATTATAAAAATATTCTCCAGGAGAATTCATCAAGTTCTATTGCCTATTAATTTCTGTTGATGCATTTTATTTAGCATCTTCAATGACAGAGGACACTTTTTTTTTAAAAAAGTAATGAAAGCAATAAGATGACGCTCATTAGATAAATGATTTATGTGTCATATTTTAAAACTAAGCAGTATCATGGCCCCAAGCAAATTACAAGTCTTTAGTTTTAGTATGTTTGCAGTGTCCTTGAAATGTCTAAGCTTAGGACTTAACATTTTTACTTAGTGCATATCAGTTGATAGTGTTTTATCATCTCAAATTTATTATTTATCAATAAATTATGAAACAAGGCAATGTAGTTCTGTGGTACATGTTTTAATTTGGAACTTAAAAAAATTTTGGTTTAGGGGCACCTGGGTGGCTCAGTCGGTTAAGCATCCAACTCTTGATTTCAGCTCAGGTCATGATCTCAGGGTCATGAGATTGAGCACCAAGTCAGGCTCTGTGCTGAGTGTGGAGCCTGCTTAAGATTCTCTCTCTCCCTCTGCTCTCTGTCCCTCTCCCCTTCTCACCATCTCAAAAAAAAAAAAAAAAAATTGGTTTACAGGCTTACTTTTACCATTAAAATAATCTTGTATGACCTTGGATATATTTCCCATCTCTGAATCTGTGTAATCATGTATAAAATAACTGAGACTAAACTTAAATATATTTTAATCCCTTCAAGTTTTAAAATTGTATAATATAAATATATAGACACACATATATGTATTTTTTAAACTACGATACTCTTTTATTTTTATCTTTTTTTAAAACCACATTCATGAAAATGGGATCTGCACAGTGCAAATGGTTTTTTCTTAGGTAGCAAGAGAATTTTTCAAGAGCTGCATAGCAGCTTTTAGCCCAGCTAAATCTTACTGTCAAAACCAACATCTGGGGCACCTGGGTGGCTCAGTCATTAAGCGTCTGCCTTCGGCTCAGGTCATGATCCCAGGATCCTGGGATTGAGCCCCGCATCAGGCTCCCTGCTTGGTGGGAATTCTGCTTCTCCCTCTCCCAGTCCCCCTGCTTGTGTTCCCTCTCTCACTGTGTCTCTCTCTGTCAAATAAATAAAATCTTTAAAACAAACAAACAAACAAAAAAACCCAACATCCTGGGGATGCCTGGGTGGCTCAGTAAGTTAAGTGTCTGCCTTCAGCTCATGTCATGATCCCAAGGTCCTGGGATTGAGTCCCGCATCAAACTCCCTGCTCAACAGGGAGCCTGCTTCTCCCTCCCCTTTGCTGCTCCCCCTGCTTGTGCTCTTTCTCTCCCTCGCTCTCTCTGTGACAAATAAATAAATAAAATTAAAAAAAAAACCCAACACCCTAAAGAAATGTAATGAGATAGATGATGATTTTAAAAGCAGGTCTTCTTTCTGTTCCTGGTTGGGTGAGGCTTGCAAGGAATTCTGAAACACGTGTAATTCAACATTCATTTCAGAACTACATGAGGTTTTGCAGTTCCAAAGTGTATCTACCCATACACTTGACCTGAATGACCTCTTATGAAAGATAAAAATATACTTAAGTCTCACATCCGGAACTGTTGAGGGATGCCACCCTTCTGAAGATTGTGCTATTTTCTATCTTGAGGATATATCCACAAGAGGCCAACAGCTGATGAGTGGTTACCCCACTTACCAGTATAGCTAAAACGTCCCTCTGGTAATTGTGTCTCTCAGTGTTCCAGCAAGAAGACTGGGCTCCCACTCTCTGAGCCTATGTGTGTTAGAGAGTATACTTGCCAATATCAACTAACACAGACCATTGATTGAACATTGCTGATGCATCTCTATCAACAGAAGCCATGCAGGGTTTCTCAGAACCCCTGCAAGAAAGCCCATGACAGACTTCTGCATAGTTGTAGTTTCTCACGGCCCTGAGAAAATCTTTCAGACATTTTCATAAGCCTGAGTCCTATATGGGCATGTAATTCTAGCTACACATAAATAAATAACATCAGTGCTAATAGTACATACACTCTGTGTTGTGAGGTAATTTTTTCCTAAAGGCCTATTGCTATACATTTTTAATTGCCTTCAGAATAAATAGAAGCTTTTCTTTACAAAGAGGTTAATGAAAGATTAAGCCCTTTTTTCCTGTGTTTCTATCTAATGAAAACAAATGTATACATCTTCTTCAAGGTTTGAGAACATAGGAGACCCCATTTCTATTCCCCCAAAGCAGATTTGAATTTTCTAGCTTTGTTTTTTTCATATTTAAAGGTAGTAAATTATATAAACCAAAATAAAACTATGATTACAAAAACTATTATTCACAATAAACCTATATTACATAATTTGAAGTTAGCCATGGTGTAGTGTAAAACTCATAGTAAAATACAATAAGGCAGAACTGGATTGAGACTTTGGCCCCTATTAGTTAATAGTATGATGACTTCTGGAAGTTGCCTAAATTTTCTGATCCTTTGTTCTCATCTATCAAATGGAGATGATAATCTGAAACCATAGGGTCATAAAATAATGAAATAATGTGTTTGGCACAGAAAAGGTGTTAAAAAAATAATACTCTTCTTCTCCCCTCTCCTCCGTAATCATGTTGAAAGCATAGGGCAGGTATTCAATGAATGCTTCATGGGGAAAAAAAAATCAAGAACTCATGATTTTATTTCAGGCCTCCTGTTTTCCTTGCTTATACATTTTCCTGAGTTATCTTGATTTTTTTGTTGGCCACAACTACCACCTCTATGCTCACTGATGGCCTCCATATTTCTCTCTTTTTTTTTAAAGATTTTATTTATTTATTTGAGAGAGAGAGAGAGAGAGAGAGAGAGCACATGAGATGGAAGAGGGTCAGAGGGAGAAGCAGACTCCCTGCTGAGCAGGGAGCCCGATGCGGGACTCGATCCTGGGACTCCAGGATCACAACCTGAGCCGAAGGCAGTCGCTTAACCAACTGAGCCACCCAGGTGCCCCAATGGCCTCCATATTTCTATGTCTGGTCCAAATCACTTTTCTGTGCTCCAGACCCTTATATCTTTATGCTTTTTAGTACATGCCTCTATTAAACTCACTTTAAAGTCTACATTTCCCAAATTGAGTTTAGCATCTCTCTCTTACCATTAAAAAATATAATAGCAACCAAACAATTAGCTTTTCTTGCTTTGTTTCCTATCATGAGTGCCCAAGCTTCAAATTTGAGTTACAGCTTGGACTCTTCTCTAACTTCTTCACATCCAATTCCTAAGTTTCATCCCTTCTACTCCCTGAATATCTTTCAGATCCACCTACAACTCTCCAGTCTTACTGCTACTACCCTGCTTCAGACCACCATCATTGATTGCCCGAATTTTTGCAACCAACTTTCAACTGGTCTCTCTGCTTCTAGTCATGCTTCTCTCCAATCTGCTGCTCATTATGCAGACAGAAAGATCTTTCTAAATCTACTGCATATTGTGTCTCTTCCATACTTAAAGCCCAGGCTTGTCGCCCTTCTAACACAGCTTATATGATGTCCCCTTAATATGCTTTATTTACAATGGGGTGCTCTCTCTAGACCTCCTTGAGGACTCAAGCATTCATTGTAGTGTTACAAGCCAACAGCTCCCAATTATGTCCCTCCGCCTTTCCCTCAGCTGAAAGTACTTGCATAAGGTTATACCCTTCCCAGGGTAGCCGGCATTCCGTGACAGCTCCACTCAGAGGTATGAAAGTCCACCCCCTTATCCCAAGCAGAGAGAAGTCTGAATTTAAGAACTCTCTCTAGGGTTGGTTGAAGACTCTGTTGTGATTTTGTTATAGCCCAACTTCTTTCCTGAACACAGAGATAGAAGTTGAGTAGTAGACTGCCTTCATTGCTTCACAGGTGTTGATACTGAAAGTTCTCCCAATAAACTTCCTGCATGAAAGCCTTGACCTCTGAGTCTATATCCCAAAGAACCCAACCTTTGACACAAGACTCTCCCCTGGACTATGCAGCATTTCAGCCTCATACTGTGTGACTTCTTCCCTTTGCCTTCTATCCTTTATCCAGTCTGACCTAACTTCAGTTCTTCAAACACACAGTGCTCTACCTGTAGCACTTGTCCTTTCCTCCAGGCTCTCCCTTCCCTCATTCTTTGGGTCTTTGCTTAAAGTGTCACTTCTTTCAGGAGGTTTTTCCGATCCAGATTCTAGTTAAGTGCGCTTTCTTTGTGTTCTCCTGGTGGTTCCTTCCTCATTGCACTTGCCACTGCAGCATTGTATTATTACAGCCCATGACCATGTCTAGCCTCTATTACTGAGTGGTTGTAGGCTCTGTAAGGAAAGGGAATTATGCACCATTGTATCCTCATTCATTTCACAGTGTTTGGCTTATGCTGGTCTCTCAAAAAATGCTGAATGATTGAAAGAATATGTGAATGAATGAATGTTATTTAAGACTGGATTTACAGTGGTTAAAATTAAGACATTCATGGAAGAAGAATTTATATGCTTATTTAAGAATGATCATGTGCATTTTGGATGAGAACTTTAATTTTTACTGAATATACCCGTGTGTGTTAATTCAGTCATTAGCTCATTTATCATTCAAATGCAGGGATTTTTAAAAATTCCATAATGCATAGTCCTCCATAGGAGTTGGTCAAAAAATGTCAATTCCACTTCTGCTAAGAATTTATGTCCAATTATATTGACATTATTTTTAAAGATTTACTTATTTATTTGAGAGAGAGAGGGCTGAAGGGAGGGGCAGAGGGAAAGGGAGAGAGAGAGAATCTTGAGCAAATCCTGGCTGAGCACAGAGCCTGATGTGGAGCTCGATCTCATGACCCTGAGATCATGACCTGAGCTGAAACCAAGAGCCAGAGGCTTAACCAACCAAGCCACCCAGGCATCCCATTAGTATTATTTTTTTTTTTTTTAAAATACCTCTTCCAGAAACATCTGACTTGAAATTTTGTCAGAACCTAAAGTTATACTACTTTTTCCCTCCCACCATCTACTCCCTGTCTGCTGTTCCCAGCAATGGGAAATGAAGGACCAAAATTGATCAAATCCTGTTAGGGTAGTTTTATTAGGTGACCCAAGAAATAAAATAGCCCAACAATGGTGTTCAAAGTAGTAAATTCCTAGCCTTATGCTATAAAATGGGAAAGAAGGAGGAAAGTTGATGTAAATGCCAACCACCCTCCACACTGCGTCCCTCAAGTTGGGTTTCCTGGAAGTAGGACAGGCTCTCAGACATCATAACAATCAGACTTTGAGGAATCAGATGCTCCCCTGGAGAAGAGGGTGGGACTTCCTAAGCACTTCCGGGTTAAGAAAGTCACTCCTGTTGGCCTAGGGCCATTCTTCAGGAAAGGAGAAAGCTAGGACCTGTTTGACATCAACACGGACAACAACTGCGGGATCTGCACGCTGTCCTGGTAAAGGGAATTTGACCAATGTCTATTACGCTCTTCCCCTACCTCTGTGTTTGTATCTTGAGATAACTACAGTCTATGCATGCTGCTTGCTGTCGTCCTTATTTTGACCTCAAACTTTTCTTTTGGGACAGAGTACCAGAATTCCCTACATTGTCAGAAGTTATCACTAATTTTCTTAGAATTTACAAGTGGTCCATGTACTGTTGACAGTCTCTTATTTCTAAATTTAAAAATGAAAATAATAATTCTAGTCTAGAATTTCATAACTTCTGATTTACTATTATTCGATCTCTCATTGAGATAGGAGAAGAGAATATCGAAATCTCGTAGATTCTTACAAAGCATGTTAGAAACAAGTTATTTTCTAAAGTTTTTAAATATTTGGTGACATTGCTGGTGTCAGTGGGAAATTTGCACATAATTATATGTTTATTCCCAGTGAAATATGAGATGATCTGCTACTGAAACAATTAGAGGGAACCTGAGGAAAGTGGTATCATAGGTCCACCTCCCAGGTAAGAGCTTGGCATAAGGCGTATACTTGTTCACAAAAAGATGTCAGCCTTCCAATCCACACATTTGATAGCAAAGGGGTGAGAATTTGCTCTTATCCAACATTCCAGAATATTCATATTTTAGACCCGTGTCAGAAACTGTAACACCAAACTCTGCTTTTGGACTCATCAACATTTAGAGAAGTAGAGCTCATAGAGGGTACTTTGATGGCACGCAGCTCAGTCTTCTCAGTAGTTTTTCTAGACCTCATTATTGCACAAGCAGAGAGCTTTATCCTGGGACCATACTGTTGTTTTTTTTAAATCAAGTACAGAAACTAGAAGCACACAATGGTCAAATTCTAGAGAGGTCCACTGCAGCTTTCATTTGATTATAATCCCATCATTTTCACTGATGTAGAACCATGAGAGGCTGTGGTTGAAACCACTGCAGTGTCTGTTAATAGTCTGACCAAACAGTTTCAGTTAAAACCAAAGATCATCTAAATATGTATCTTTTGGATAGAAGAAAAAAATTCAGTGAAAATTGGCTTCAAACTCAAGTTTAGAAAGGATTCTAAACAGGATTATGTAAGTCAAACTAAAAATGCATGCAAATCACTACCTAATTTCTATGAAACTTAGCACATTCATTGCTAAATTAGAAAGTAGTTGGACAATTCTTTGCTCTCTGGGGAGTGTGAAAACCTCCAGGCCCATAGCCAATAGACTGAATGCCTGGTTAACTTCAGGCTGCCTGGATACTCACTATTGTTACTGAAACCCCTATCACATGGCTCAGATCTAGCTCTGGCAGGTGAGATCTAGGGAAAAGGGAAGATCACGTGGCCCAGTTTGTCCATCTCAAAAGGCTTCTCTACCTTTGCCAAAACGGAGTACATCCTCATCTCTGGGAGGAAAAGAAAATTGTTTTAAGAATTGCTTATTAAGGGGAAAAAAAACTCTTTACAGATTTTTTTTGAGGTTTTCACCCATTTATTTGAGAGAGAGAGAGCGCGCAAGCAGGGTGAGGGGCAGAGGGAGAAGCAGACTCCCTGCCAAGCGGGGAGCCTGATGTGGGACTTGATCCTAGGACCCCGGGATCATGACCTGAGCTGAAGGCAGACGTTTCACCAACTGAGCCATGCAGGCATGCCAAACTTTTTACAGATTTTTTAAGAATACGTATGTGTGTGTGTGTGTGTGTGTGTATGTATACACACACACACACAAACATCTATCTATCTATCTATCTATCTATCTATCTATCTATCTATCTATCTATGTTTTTGTTTAAAGTCTAGTTAACATACAGGGTAATATTATTTCCAGGTATACAATATCATGATTCAAAAATTCCGTTCATCAGCCCGTGCTGATCACCACAAGTTCACTCCTTACTCCCCACCACCTATTGGCCCCAGCCCCTCGGCCCTCTCCCCTCTGGTAACCAGCAGTTTGTTCTCTAACTTTAAAAGTCTGTTTCTTAGTCTGCCTCACTTTTTTCTTTTTCCCTTTGCTCATTTGTTTTGTTTTTTAGACACTGGGGAGGGTATGTGCTATGGTGAGCACTGTGAATTGTGCAAGACTGTTGAATCACAGATCTGTACCTCTGAAACAAATAATGCAATATATGTTAAAAAAAAAAAAAAAGAAGATAGCAGGAGGGGAAGAATGAAGGGGGGGAAATCGGAGGGGGAGACGAACCATGAGAGACGATGGACTCTGAGAAACAAACTGACGGTTCTAGAGGGGAGGGGGGTGGGGGGATGGGTTAGCTTGGTGATGGGTATTGGGGAGGGCACGTTCTGCATGGAGCAGTGGGTGTTATACACAAACAATGAATCATGGAACACTACATCAAAAATTAATGATGTAATGTATGGTGATTAACATAACAGTAAAAAATTTTAAAATTCCACATTTAAAGCAATTTTGTGCTTGGATTTTAAACACTTAGCTTTTGCATAAAATATCCAAGTTGACTCAAAGAGAACACAAGAGATCTTTAGATTTTTATCCAGACAAAGCCAAAAGTAGATCGGTTACGGGGCTACACTGCCGGACTCTGCTATTTGCCTCACACCCTCTTGGCTACACAGGCCATGAAACCTCTGCTACTTTGTACCTCCTTTGCACAGGCTAGCTCAGCGTGTTCGGGTGAAGGCAGCTACAGCTGGTCACAGGGTGGTCACAGAACATTGGGGCCACTTTAAGGAGTCTCTCTCTGTGTTCTCCACATCTGAAGCATTGTGCTACAGGGGCCAGCAGGGTATTAAATCTCCATGGGACGAACATTGACCATGGGCAGACAGGAGAGAGGAGGGAACCAGCAAGTCGATTGTGTGTCTTTTCCTTCCTCTGAAGGACAGTCCCAAAGCCTGGTTTTGTGATAGGGCCTGTGCAGAGACTTCCCACATGGCTAAGTGACCAGCTGTGTGTTTTGGTGAAGTAGGCCAGCTCCAGAATGCACCACCTGAACTGACTTCCCGCTTCTTGCTTCTCTCCCTCTGTTTGCTCCTCCGTGATGGCCTCAGGCTGTTTGCTAGTCAGCCTTGGCTAGGACTAGAACAGAGTCCCTTAACTACTGCTTGATGAAATAATTATGAAACACTAAATGTCAACCACATAACAACATTTCCAAAGCCCAGCTTAATACTTCTTTTCAGGTTTTATTGTCATTAAGAACACAGTAGCTAAACACAGGGGAAAAATGAGGAAGGCTTAAATGAGAAGTAGTAAGAGTGGTTTTCATTGGTAAGTTTATTAGAGGTACCCAGTTTGTTTGTTTGTTTGTTTCTTTCTATGGCATATTCTTATTTTTAATTTTTTACCTAAAGTGCAGGCATTTATGCATTTAAAGGGTTACTAAAAGAATATGTAAAATAATTTTATATTGTATCTTAAAATGTCATAGCTATTGTTATTTTTTTCTAATCTACTTTGAAGTATTATTCTATGAAGTATTTTGTTTCCCTTACTATATCGCAAGTACCAAAACGGAATTTAGTAGGTGCTCAAAAACTGTTTGAATGAGTAAGGGAATGTATGGAAGGAAGCTTATGAAATAGGTATTTCATTTCCAAAAGATCATTTTGCCTCTCCACATCTCTACCACAGGACATCCGCCCTCCTCCATTTTTACCACCTGATTCAAGTCCCCATCGTCTCTTGCCTAAACTATTGCAAAAGCTTCCTAATTATAATCCCTGCTGGTTTTTTTTGCCCTTGCCCTGTTTAGTCCAGGAAGCATCCAGCAGGGACCTTAAAAAAGTGAAAATCAAAGTATGTCATTCCACTGCTTAATGCATCTGGAAGAAAACCCAAAGCCCTTATCATGTCACACAAAGCCCTCCATGATGTGGCCCCAGCCTGTCACTGGTCTTGTTTCCTACACCATCCTTCTCCTCCAAGAATGGCGCTCATTCCCACCTTAGCAGATTTGCCCATACTGTTCCCTTTGTCAGGAATGCTCTGCCTCTGGATCTTTATCTGACTTATTTTCTAGTCATTTCAGCCTTACATTATATACCACCTCCTCAGTGAGGTGTTTCCCTAGTGAACCAATCCATTGTTGCCCCTCTGCTGCCCCCTTCCCCATAGTCATTGCCTCTCACAGCACCCTAACTTCCTTTCGTTCTAGATCTTGCCGCTCCCAGAAATTAGCTTGTTCATTTATTTGTTTAGCTTTTTTTTTCTCGTGCCCCTTCCTCACTCAGCACACACGCACTAAAATGTAGGCTCCGTGTGGACTTAACACACACTTGTTCAGCACCTGGTTCACACCAGACACAGAGGATTTATCTCCACTGTTAATTTTGGCACTGGTATTCTATACAGAGCTTTTAAAGTTCTTTCATGTTAGAAATGTTATTGTGAAACCGCAAGGAGCTTTAACTTGAATCCAGTGAAGGAATAACAAACAAATGAAATACTTCTTTGATGACAGTGCCCCACAAAGATGTAAATTATATCCAGCTACTTACTTTGAGAAATTGGATAAGGGGATACGAAGATCCTTAGGGAAAACTACTTGTTCACTCCTTTAAACTCTCATATTTTGTTACTACTTTTATTCTTTTTTAACAAGCATGTTATAATCTTTCTGGAATTTTTAAAATACATTCGTGTCTCCACACTTTTGTGGTTGATGTTTTCCTAGGTCTAATAGGGTAACTCTTCATGTTGAGGTGATCTTAGTTTTGCTTTTCTTGCAGGAAAATACTGGAGTAATTTCCCTGCAGAATTTAAAACTGAGATTACCCAAAGCAATTTCATCTAGTTAATTGTTCCACTGTGACCTAAGAGACCTTTCTTTCCCACTGCTGTTATCAGAAACTTGACATCATCAGATAGTGAAACCAGAGGTACTTACAACTGAGGCCTCAGCCTAATCTTGGCATCTTTACATGAAACAGATTAACTACCGGCTGAAGGCTGACCAAGAAGTCCGCAAGATTGCGGCAAAAATCCCTTCCTGTAGTTAAGAACTCAGATCAGCAGTCCTTAAGAGCTTTGGAAGCAACATCAAGATTTTAGTTTCTTCTACACTTATTTTCTCACCCTGCAACACACACATTTTTATGTACTCCCAAAAGTAATATGAAACAGAAGTGTGTGTGTGTGTGTGTGTGTGTGTGTGTGTGTGTGTAGTTCATCGCTCTGGGGATATGGAATAAGAACATTTTTCTTAACAGAAAGGACTTTAAATGTAAAAGCCATCCCCACAGAAATTCTTTGCTTTATAACATGCCTCCTTTATTTTCCTGGGGGAGAAAGTGCTCTATGGAGGGTCAGTAAAGTTGCTAGCTTCCACATTGGTTTAATGTCTGCAGTCTGCAGATAGAATTAAGAACACTTTAATGTGCCCATCCTCCAATATTACCACTTTCTGGCCAGGTTTAAATTGGGTTTGAGGCCTTCAGTGTCTACGAATGGCAATATCCACACTAACAGTGATTGGGGGGCATGTTAAATATTTCACCAATGGTTTTGTCTGGAGTCTCTAATGCTGTCTTTGTAGAGGTAAACTAAGTACATGATATTGGATATTATCTGTGGGCAACGGACAAAATATTTAAATGTAGTGGTTGCTGGGAAGGTGTAACATTCAGCTGTCTTAACTGCTCTGTATTTTTACTTCTCTTTTAGTTGTACACTGACTATGACAAGCTTCATTTTGCAGTAGACCACATCTCTTAAATTTTCTTTTATTCCATGACGAGTTGGTAGAAGGGAAAGTGCAGATAGGAATCCATCTCTGTACCTAATCCTTGGCGCTCCATTAAAATGAAAACTTCCTTGTCTTAGTTTGTAGCCCCTTTGATCCAATGAGTAAAATAATTTCATACATATTAAATCATTTCCCAGCAAGAGTTTAACAGGTATAAATATCATTTTTAGAAACTGAGCTCTAAATCTTTAATAATGGATTCAAAGATTTCTCATCAGTTTAGTGAGGTCTTTCTCTAACTGAAATACCATATTTGCTATGGAAATGGCACTGATTCATTGTCTTCTTGTTTCTTGTGTTTATCAAAAATATTGAGCAACTACTTATTGGTGCTGGATTCTGTTCTGTGTACTAAGAAAATAAAATGTTGATTTTTTTCTTGTCCTTCTTAGTGTTCTGCCTAGGTATACTATATTCACTAGTAGGATAAAATATCTTGCTCAGTTCTGAACAGCATGTGCAACCGGAATTATTCTTTAAAACATGTTCATACTGAGACTAGTTCTCGTCACTAAAAAGGAATCTTATTTTCTCAATGATTTTCTTCTGTTCCCAAGAAGACATGAGAGGCCTACTGCTGAGAGCAGAATAATTAGAATCTTCTTACAGAAGGAGCTTTGTACTTACTCTTCTTTAAGATAATACAAGCAGTTAAAAGCAACATAAACATGAGAAACACATACTGTCGGTAAATTATTCTTTTTTGAAACTACGTACAGTCAACTTGTAGTTTATTCTCGGGCTTAGGGTATTATTCTTTTCCCGAAGTAAAGTTAGTTGGTAAATGTTTTGTAGATTTATAAGTATATCCAGATACTGAATAAAAAAGAAGCATTTCTAAGACCTTTGTGTTCGTTTGGCGATGCCTGACGAATAACGAGGCAGCTCTTACCTTCTGCCTGTGTTCTTGAATATAATTCTGTACAATCTAGATACCACTTGGGCACTGAGGATCCACGTTAGGTACAGCCTTGCTAAATTTGGTTAATTGATCCCTCTTCCCCTTCACTGTGAAGCAATGAACGGTCACCCACAAAGCCCCCACCCAATGTGAACCAGGTAGAATCATTAGCAACATGACCTTAAAGGAATATCCAAGCAGATAGTGGATCTGTCTGGATCCCGAGAGCATCTTCATCTGGCAAGCTGCCTGCTCTCTGCATTTAAGATTGACCTGATTGTGCTTTCTGCCCAAAAGCTCATTCTCACACTATGGGGTCAAGTGTGCCTCAAGACTAAAGGCTCAGTATGGTATTCCAATGTAAACAGCCCCTTTGCCCTATGCTCAGTCCACCTGCTATATGCCTAAACGGATTATAGAATTCATTCACCATGATGAACCGTGATCTGTGAAACCTCACCTTTACATTCATTGAACTATAATGTGTACCAGTTTTTCCAGTTATATTTTATTTGGAAGCCTGCTTTCCATTGTTCGTCTTTTGGTAAGACTGCCAGGATTTACTTTGGGCAAATTACCTCTCTTCATTTTTGTGCAGTTAAGGTATTTTACTTTCTGCTGCTCAAGAGGAACAGCAAATGACTCGGGCTGGGCCAGCTGGATTTTCTCTCCCGCCAGGCTTAGCACTTTGAGCAGAGGAACAGAAGGATAGAACCCGTGCTCAGAGCCTGCTCGCGTTGGCAGCGGCACTCTGATAGGCCCCCTGCTTTGGGTCTCCGGAGCCTGTTTCATCGTTCTTATCTTTTTCTCGCCAAGGCCTCTTCTCCAACCTTTTCATGAATCTTGAACTACAAACTATCCTCATAATACACTGTTTTCTCCTTAAGTCAGCCAGAGTTGATTTTGTTGCTTGTCACCAAAGAATTCTAGCTGAAATACGTTGCTTTGTTGAGTGCCAGTCTGAACTGCATCTGTATTCCTTACGGATTTAACCAACAGAGTTATTTTTTGAATGGGCACTTTGGGGTAAATTTTGACGGTTTTAGAAATGGCTTCAGTGAGGGACCTGTTACCAGCTTGCATTTCAGGCCTAGTTAAAAAGAAGATTAAGTTAATATACCATTTCCCTGGTTGCGCATTAAATATTTCTTTGGGTGCCTAGAAAGAGTATATTTCTCTGTCAGATTAAGAGGGAGATATAAGGGCGCCTGGGTGGCTCAGTTGGTTGGGCGACTGCCTTCGGCTCAGGTCATGATCCTGGAGTCCCGGGATTGAGTCCCGCGTCGGGCTCCCTGCTCAGCGGGGAGTCTGCTTCTCCCTCTGACTCTCTTCCCTCTCGTGCTCTCTGTCTCTCATTCTCTCTCTCTCTCAAATAAACAAATAAAATCTTTAAAAAAAAAAAGAGGGAGATATAAAGTAATAAAAGATCCATATTTCCGTATGAAAGGAAGTTTCAGTTTATTGTCTAGTAAGATTAACCTGTTTATAAACCCATTATATTTAACCACAGAAAGTTAAACAAAATGGAAGTCTTAAGTAAAAAACAAAACAAAAAAAAACCCCCAAAACAAAACTCGCCATACAAAAAGAGGTCACAAGGCAATCACGTGGTTCAACGCCAAGCCAGGGAAGGGTTAACAAGGGCTGCAGCGTCAGAGGAAGGTGAGATATGTAGTGTTGGAGTGATCTAAGGAAGTTTCCCAGAGGCTTGCAGGAGGTCGGATGAACAGGGCCAAGAAGGATGGGGTGTCCAGTAGAGTAGTGTTGTTAATTTAAGGATATCCCCCAACTCCGCAACGCATGCCAAACCACGAGAGAGCACAGCTGTGGAAGATACGTTACGATAACATTCTCGAACTGGCCTCTGGCACCTGGACACCTCACTCCTCCATCTTCCAGTTCAACTCTCACATTAGCTTGCTTTCTCTTGCTCACATTGTCTGACTTGGCAACTCATCGGATCAAATCTCCGAGCTCCTGACCCTCCCCACTTTACTTGCAGGTTGTAAATTGCCTCCTTCCTCCAGTATTGATTTTGGAGTGTCCTCTTGGTAATGCCCTTCTTCCAACTGGCTCCTCTGCTGACATAAAACTGCCCTTTTCAGCAGCACCTCCTGGGTACGTGCCAAGCTTCTCTCCTTTAAAGTCCCCAAAGGCTGTAGTCCTATAACTGGGAGGGCCTGGATAGACCGAGGGAAAGAGTAATATAACTACGGGCAAGAGAGCGAGAGGCCAAATGCAGATGCAGAAAAGTGTGTGAGATACTAGGGGAGAGCACTGACTGACTGGGATGACAGGACTCAGTGGGGGACTCGTGAAAGATTAAAACTGCTAAAGCAGGGTGCAGTTGATGAGTGGTCAGGATGGATTTTGTACTATCGGTGATAGCACATGATTCGGTTTTTGTTTGTTTGTTTTTTTAAGATTTTACTTATTTATTTGACAGAGAGAGAGAGAGAGAGAGAGAGAGAGAGAGAGAGCAGGAGCATGTGGAGCGGCAGGCAGAGGCAGAGGGAGAAGCAGACTCCCCGCGGAGCAGGGAGCCCAATACGGGACTCGATCCCAGGACCCCGAGATCATGACCTGAGCTGAAGGCAGGATGCTTAGCCGACTGAGCCACCCAGGCACCCCCACATGTTTGTTTTTAAGCAGCACCATCTATAGCAGCACCATTCCTATAGCAATAGGAATATCGACTGGATTTTAGAAAGATTAATTTGGGAAGGTTATGATCAATAGATTGAAAACAGGAGACTCTTGCAATAGCCTAGAGGTGGAGAGATGAAGTTATTGGATAGATGGTGACACCATCTTTCACTTATATGGAAATAAATGACTGAGGAGAGAGGCATATAAATGTTCCTAAGACCCAAAATGGTTTTAACTATGCTGGGCTCATGCAGAATAAATTACCATTGATTATTCTATAGATTTCAGTGTAAGCCAAGATAATAAGAAAAAATGATTCTTACCATTTTATCCAGCTTGGTTGTCAAAAATAGTCTGATTCTTTGAAATTCTTCTACTTGAGATGTGCAGGCATAGAATATGCAGTACTGTTACCAATATAGGAAACCCCAGCCCCCTATCCTCCTACCAAGATGGATAATCAGGCAGCTGCCCATGAACAGAAACAGCTCCAGGGCAGTTCAGGAGTCCACATAAGAAATTTTAGCAACACAGTGAACAAAAATCCTGAGAAGAGAATACAAGAAGGGTAGAAAGAACAGCTGCATTTTGCCTGCAGCATCCCAAGCCCCAAGCTGGCACTGAGCAGAGTGAAGAGGGAACTCCCCAGATGGAAAGAGTTTCTCTCCCAAGGAAAGGGACGGTGAGGTGAGTCACTGGCTTCCCTAGCCTTTTGTGGCAACAAATAAAGGGTCTGATTGGGTTTCACTGAAGACCAGCAAAGCTGAGACTTAAAGAAATGGCTAGAAATAAGAGTAAAGGATGCCAATGTCAGGCACATAGTGAGAGCAACTTCAGTTCCCAGTGACATGCCTTGCGGAAGACCCCTGTAGCTTTCACCACTGAAGAAACCAATGGATAGCACAGCTGCCTTGGGCCCCCTGCAGATTTCACCGGTTTTTATCCCCTTCGTATTAGCATCCACAGGTGCCAGTTACTGGAGTCTTTTCCTGTTGCCTCCTCCCTGTCCCTGTTAGAGCCCAGGATCCTCACCAGCATCCGTTCCAGGCCTCTGTGGCTGTGGGTGCAAGATGCCAGACTACATTCCCAGGACTGAGCCCCATGACTCTGGCTCAGCTGGGGGGCTAGCCTCTCCAGCTATGCCCCTGCATACTGCTGGCCTGGTGCCCATTCACGGGCTTCCACTGCTGTGTTTATGACCATGATGAGACACTGTACGTGGAAGCACGCACTGACAGGCAAGGTCCCCATAGCTGTGCATGCGCATAGATTCGGCCCTATCTCCTATCACTGGCCTAGGCCACTAGGCTTACCTGTAGCTAGCCAAGGTACATGTTCCCAGCCCAATTCCTGAGACCAGCCTCCACTGAAATGCATGCAACTGTGGTGAGCCCCTATAGTCATAGGAGTGCACACTGACAGCCAGTGTCCCCACAGCTGCCAGCAAGCCCATATGTGACCCTGGCCCTTGCAGCTGACCCTGGCCTCTACCACCATGTGTGTGTCTGCCATCGGCCCTACTACTAACCAGGCATCTGCAGCTGACCCCTGCAGCTGAGGATATACACACCCCTTGCTCCAGCCACCACCACTGCCCACCATAGTCCCTAGCTGCTGGATCTATAGGTGCTCTGAGGACCCCATCAACCCTTGCAGACACTGTGGATACCCCACAGTGCTCACCATGGGAATAAAAGGCACAGCACAGGAAATATAGTCAATGGTATTGTAATAGCATCATATGGTAACAGATGATAGCTACACTTGTGGTGAGCATAGCATAACATATAGAGTTGTTAAATCACTGTGTCATAGACCTGAAATTAAGTGTGTTAACTATACTCAAATAAAAAATTAAAAATTGAAAAAATAAACTCCCAACAAAAAAGCTTAGAATCCCTGGTGAATTCTATCAAATCCTTAAGGAAGACTTAATTCACACTGATTCTTCTCAAAATCTTTCAAAAAATTGAAGAGGCAGGAATACTCCCAAACTCAGTTTACAAGGCCAACATACCCCCTAATACCAAAGCCAGATATAGATGCTATAGGAATGGAAAACTACAGGTCATTTACCCTAATAAATATAGATATACAAATTCTCAACAAAATACTAGCAAATTGAGGTCAGCAGAACATTAAAAGGATCATTCGCCACGATCAAGTCAGACTTAACCCTACAATGCAAGCGTGGCTCAACATCCAATACATGTGAATATATCACATTAACAGAATTAAAGGCAAAAATCATGTAATCATCTCTGTAGATGCAGAAAAAGCATTTGAAAAATTCAACTGTTGACAAAAGCTCAACAAACTGGGTATAGAAGGGACATCCCACAACAGAATAAAGGCCATACATGACAAATCCATAGGTACCACCATACTTAATTGTGAAAGGTTTAAATATTTTCTTCTAATCTCAAGAATGAGACATGCATGCCCATTTTTCATCACTCCTATTCAAGACAGTAAAAGAAGTCCTAGCTAGAGCAATTAGGGAAAAAAAAGACATCTAAATCAGAAAGGAAGAAGTAAACTTGTTCTGTTTGCTAATGACATGATTTTGCATGTAGAAAATTCTAAAGACTCCACCAAAAATCTGTTAGAACTAACAAACAAATTCAGTAAAGTTACAGGACGCAAAATCAACATACAAAAATCAGCTGTATTTCTATACATTAGCAATAAACTATTTGAAAAAGAAATAAAGAAAACAACCCCATTTACAATAGCATCAAAAATGATAAAACATTTAGGAATAAATTTAACCAAGGAAGTTAAATATCTATATATCAAAAACTATAAGACATTGATAAAAGAAATTGAAGACACAGATAAATGGAACGATATCCCTCGGTTATGGATTGGAAGAGTTAATATTGTTAAAATGTCCTTACTTCCCAAAGCCATCTGTAGATTTGATACAATCCCCATAAAAATTTCAATGGCATTTTTCACAAAAAAGAGAAAAAGCAATCCTAAAATTCCTACAGAAACACAAAGGACAAATCTGGAGGCCTCACTATATTACAAAACTATTGTCATCAAAACAGCATGGATTTCATATAAAAATAGACACATAGACTGGTGAAAGAGAATCAAGAGCCCAGAATGCATATATGGTCAACCGATACTTGACAATGGAGCCAAAAATATTCAAAGGGGAAAGGATAGTCTCCTCAGTAAATGACACTGAGAAAACTTAATATTCACATGCAAATGAATAAAATTGGATCTCTATCTCACACCACTCACATAATGCAAAATAAGGACTTCAACATAACAAACCATTAAAAAACTTTAAAAGCCCATAAAACTCTTAACAGAAAACATAGGTGGTAAGCTCCTTGACATAGATCTTGGCAATGATTTTTTTTGCATATGGCACCAAAAGCACAAGCAACAAAAGCATAAGTCAGCAGGAAGGAGTACGTCAAACTAAAAAAGTTTCTGCCAGCAAAAGAAACAATCAACAAAATTCAAAGACAACCTATGGAATGGGAGAGAATGTATAAGGAATACATAATTCAATAGCAAAAACATACAATCTGATTAAAAAAATGGGCTTGAACAGACATTTTTCCAAAGAAGAAATATAATGGCCAAACAAGTACGTGAAAAGGTGCTTGACAACACTAATCATCAGGGAAACACAAATCAAAACCGCAAGATATCACCTCACATCTACTAAAATGGCTGCTACCAAAAAGAGAAAAAGTAGCAAATTCTGACAAGGCTATGGAGACAAGGGAACCCTCATGCACTGTTGATGGGAATGCAAACTGGTGCAGCCACTATGGGAAAGCGCATGGAGGTTTGTCAAAAAGTTAAAAATAGAACTACCATATAATCCAGCCATCCCACTTCTGAGTATAGATCCACAGGAAATAAAATCACTGTCCCTAAGAGATCTGCACTCACACGTTCATTGCAGCATTATTCACAATAGCCAAAACATGGAAACAGCCTAAGTACCCATCAATGAATGAATGGATAAAAAAACGTGGCTTATGTGTGTGTGTATACATACATACATGCGTAATACACACACAATGGAGTATCAGTCAGCCATAAAAGAAGGAAATCCTGCCATTTGCAACAACGTGAATGGATCTTGAGCCTTGAGGGTATTATGCTAAGTGAAATAAGTCCGACAGAGAAAGACAGATGCTATGTGATCTCACTTACATTTGAAGTCTGAAAGCATGGAACTTATAGGGACAGAGCTTGGAATGATGGTGGCTAAGGGGTAGGGGTAATGGGGAGATGTTGGTCAGAGAGTATAAACTTTCAGTTAAGAGACGAATAAGTTCTGGGAATCCAATGTACAGCATGGTAACTCTAGTTAATGGTACTGTATTTTATAGTTAAAAGTTGCTTTGAGAGTAGAGTTTTAATGTTCTCACCATAACAACAACAAAATTGTAATTATGTAAGTTGAAGGATGTGTTTACTAACCTTATGTGGTAAACATTTCACAATATATACATGTATCAAATCATCACATTGGATGCCTACATTTATACATTTTTATATGTCAATTAATATAGCAGGGGAAAAATCAGTTCTCTAATATTGCAGTAACTCATATTCCAAAGTTTACTTGCTGAAGGTTTTTTCCAGACAGGAATATTTTCTCCAACTCTAATATAGTTTTAAGCATTTTACTGTTAGCATTGGCCTCTGTAGAGGGCAGTATGCTATCATTTTTTAATGATTAAGAACACATAGTCTTCAAGAATCTTCAAGAACATGATCTGAATCAGGTAGGGTGCTCTTTATCTAATCACTTTGTAGTTTTGATTAAAGGTTTTCCAGATTCGTTGACTGAGGCAAGGAAGACACCTAAGTCTCTTAAAGTGAAAATTAGATATTATTCCTGTTGCTGCCATATTCAGAAGATAGTGCTATATCACTTTCTATGTATCATTTCAATTGCTCCAAGCAAAGGACACTTGGCAAGCAAGCCTTGCCTAATAGGGGAAGCCTGTGTTTGCTCCCCCCCCCCACCCCCGTACTGGTATCACTGTCCTCTACTTCCCATTCATTGGTGCAGATACAAACAGGGCCAGGGCCAGTGCTTTGCTGAACTTCATCATTTAAAGGTTTTTGTTATTTATAAAGTTCAACACCCAAAAACTAAATAATCCAGTTAAAAAATAGAAGACATGAATAGACATTTTCCCAAAGAAGACATACAGATCGCTAACAGACACACGAAAAGATGCTCAACATCACTCAGCATCAGGGAAACACAAAACAGAACTACAGTGAGATATCACCTCACACCTGTCAGAATGGCTAAAATTAACAAGACAGGAAACAACAGGTATTGGCGAGGATGCAGAGAAAGGGGAACCCTCATGAACTGTTAGTGGGGATGGAAGCTGGTGCAGCCGCTCTGGAAAACAGTACGGAGGTTCCTCAAGAAGTTAAAAATAGAACTACCCTATGACCCAGCAATTGCACTACTGGGTATTTACCCAAAATATACAAAAACACTGATTCGAAGGGATACATGCACCCCAATGTTTATAGTAGCATTAACTACAATAGCCAAATTATGGAGAGAGCTTAAATGTCCATCAACTGATGAGTGGATAAAGAACAACACGGATGGAGCGACAGTGTATTATGCTAAGTGAAATAAGTCAGAGAAAAATACCATACGATTTCACTCATATGTGGCATTTAGGAAACAAAACAGATGAACATAGTGGGGGCGGGGGAAGAGAGAGGCAAACCATAAAACAGACTCTTAATGGTAGAGAACAAGCTGAGGGTTGCTGGAGGGTATGTGGGTGGGAGGATGGGGTAAATGGGTGATGGGGATTAAGGAGGGCACTTGTGATGAGCAACTGGGTGCTGCACGTAAGTGATCTAAATTCTACACCTGAAACTAACATTACACTGTATGTTGACTGGAATTTAAAGAAAAACTTGAAACTGCCAAAATTTTTTTAAAAAATTTAAAAAATTTAAAAAATAAATTGGACACTATCTCTTTTCCTAATGATAAAAGTAATTCATACTTAGCTTTTAAAAAAAATCCAGACAAAAGATGAAATTCTTAAAAGCACAAGAAATTAAGAAGACATACCCAAATACTATCACCTAGAGACATTAGTATATGATATATATGATTCTACATATTTTTTATGACTTTGTATACATACGAACTAATAAGAGTTTCAGGGAGTTGAAAAATGGTTAAAATAAGTAGAAATATTTTCAAACATACTCCCTCTTTTTGGGAAATATTTTCAAATTCATATATATACGCCCATTCTATTTGTGATTACAGGAATAATACATGAACAGATATGTGAGATCGCTTATGATGGAACTTTGAATCTTATGAGGGCCTGCCCCCAGGACCAGAGGAGTAACATGGACTGGCTGATGATCTTTAGCTTTGCTACCATTAAGAGGAAACACACAAAATTCAGCTTCATTCCCCTGTCCACTGTAGTCAAGTAAATTAAATTGGATAGCCTCTATATGTGGCCCTGGGGAGTGGGGACATTTACCAGCCTCCCTGATGAGACAGAGAGGCATGAAGAAAGACAGAGACAGAGACACAGAGAGAAAGAAAGACCAAGAGAGAAAAGAGAAAGCTTTGTAAGATGGACCAAATATAGCACTGAGCTGACAGCTGACAATTTAAAGAAATAAATGCTCTTAGGTTACTGTATAATATTATGACCCTCTCCAGACCACATGGAAACACAGAAATCAACTTTACCTATGTAAAAATAAAAATGACTAGGAGGAATTGTGCCAAAATGCAATGATTGTTTATCTCAAAGGAATATGTCTTTATTTTGTTTTTCTTCTTTTTGGGTTTCTGTGTTTTTCAAATTTCTACAAAGAACACGTGTTACTTTTGTAATCTGAGGACTTAATACCTGATTTTAAGGAAATAAGAAATGTTTCTGTAGTTCACTGTGTTCTCCCAAATGCAGCAGGCGGTGCAGACCCCTTTGAAAGGACCGGTGTGATATATCTGGCCCCGAGAAATGTGTGTGAGGAGCCTACCCGAGCTGGCCAGACTGCAGAGGACAGGGTTGTGATCAGTAAGTGGTCACTGGGCAGAGAGTTGGTTCAAGGTTGCTTTCACTTTCTTTAGTTTATACCAAACCGGCAAAAAGAGGTGCAAAGGTTAAAAACCAGATACGCCAATGACAATGAGTGGGTGGATGCAGCCCGCCAGAGCCCTCATTCCTTTCTGAGGGGCACCCAAAGTGAGCTATCTTCAAGCACAATGAGCAAGCTGTAAGGGCATGGGAATCCGGAGCTGAGGGCTGGTTGCCTTTTATTTCTTTGGAGGCCAAGTCACAATTTAAGACTTACCTCCTACCATTTAGGGTCTGCCTTGCTGTCCACAAATGCATATTCTAGATCCATTTCTTACCATCAAATCCTGCAAGAGGCCTTTGACAGTGAGATCTATGCAACTTATACTTGTCTACGAAGGTGTCCCTGACCTGGTTTCCCTCACTGCTTTCACTTGCTTACGGTTACCCATCTAGTTCTCTTGACCCTTCAGGCCGTCTAAGCGGGATCACGGTACCAGGCCTCTTTTAAGTGTAGCTCTCAGGACTGTGTATGCACTGAGTAAAGAGGAAGCTAAACCCCAGAGAGCCGAGCACCTGGGGCTGTCCTATTAATTTGCAGTGAGGAGAACTGAGACGCGTGGAATTTATAACGGAACGGTGCTAATCATTAGCACACTCTCCTCCAGCCCAAAGCTCCTTTCTCCTAGACCGCTTAGGATGAACTTGCACGGTGAATATTCTTACTGCGAATAAGGGGCATGAAGGATGGCAAAGAAAAGAGAGCGACAAAGAAATTTGTTATGAATGTTAATTGAGGAATAACTTAGATGAATAGATCACTCAGAATCTGGCGTAATGATGCCCTACTGTTAGCTATGTTGTTGTTGTCAATAATAGTAAAGACTGGAAGTTTTGTCTGCCTTGTTCATGGCTTTCCCCCTCCCCCCGGTACCTATAACAGTACTTAACACAGGAAGCAGTCAATTCATATCTATTGAGTGTCTATTGAATTTATTCCACAGAACAATCATTGGTTATCATTTCTTTTCCTTTTACATTTCATATTCGAGAATGTAAGACTTTGTTAGTAAGTTAGCAAAAACATTGTGTCCACTGGAGATTCAAACGTGGCTCGATGATCATCGTGATATTGGAGCATCTAATACCCTATTCCTTCATTCTTTTTAGCCTCTTGACTACAGTTTGAGGTAATTTTCTGTCCTTTCATTTTAATAAAACTATTTAAAATATCTCAACACTTAAATATTGGAAGAAACCGTTTTTCACTCTCATATTTACAGCATAAAACAGTAGCAGATGTTTTATATTTCTTATAGAGAAGTTGCAGAGAAAGAAGTATGACATTTCTTCCTAGAGTTAGTTAGCTAACTGCTTGCACAGGCTTTATCCCAAGAGACATATTGGTAGACTCAATATGTCTTGATATGAATAATGTCCTTTATTGTGGCCCAGAACATTCTAAGAAAAATAAATCACAATTTTCATAGATAAATATAAAAGAGTAAATACATAACTTCTATTTAAGTATGTCTCTGTCTCCCCATTCCAAAAAAAGATTTTGTTCCCCCCAATAAAAAGCAAAACAACAGCTAAAATGACAATAAGGCTCAAACTGGATTTCCAAAATACTAACCTAGCTGTATATATTAATATTCAGTTATATTGAACCAGTAAGTTATATTTGCTAAGGCTCAGAAAGATGTTGAAATACAGTTTAAAATGGTCTCCTATTTTACTGTATTTTATGAACTCAAGAATATGGATAAATTATGTTAAATTTCCCAAAGGAATGTTAAATAGACCGAGGACAGGGAGAGTAAAACATTTCCATGAGATTTATGTCCGAACATAAAGTAGTTTCATGGTCATTTTTTTTCTTTGCATTCAAGTACACATCTTTTCTAGTCATTTAAAATTAACTTCACTCTTCAGGCGGTCTTCAAGATTCCTTCTAAGCTAAGCCCATAAACCCCCAAAGATCTCAGACTTATTGGATCTAGATCTACTATTGGTAGTCTTCCTTTCTGCAGGACATTCCATCTCTAGGAGCCAGACTTTGTTCGTGGGTCAGTGCAGCGACCCATAATTTCTCATCATGATTTTAGCATAAATTTCATAAAAATTTCTTCCAAATTAGAATGAAAAGTTGGGTACAGAGCGTAAGATACCACGTTCACATGAAGTCTCAAGAGTAGGATCCGGACTCTGAGTTTCCGGGGGAAGAAGTACCAAGAGGGAAGGTGAGGAAACCGGAGAGAGAACCAGAGAGAACGAGACAAATACAGTGCTGTCTGCTTTGATAGGCAGCATTGGAGGGAGACCCGGGGGGCAATTTAAACAAGAAAGTAAGTACAATTCACAAGGAAGAAATTCATGAAGTTTGTGAAACTTTTTTTGAATAAAAAGTCACCTTATTTTTTTTTCTGACTCATACCTAGACTAGTTTAACTATTTGTGGAGCCTGGAACCCAACTACATTTTGGAGTCTGGAAACTCTTTATTTCATTGACCAGAAGATGGAGCCATTATATAAAGAATTTTAAAAACTTGCAGGCCAAAATGGAACCACCATTTCTTTTACTATATTATCATTTTAAACATTTTATAGAATCTGAGTAATCTCAGTGTCATTTTGTTTTTGACAATGGAAAGGAGGCAGTGTGTTTTAACCTCACATATGCAGTGAAATAGCATATTATTAGGTGATTGGCACTTAAAGAAGCACATACATGGAAGACTCATAGCTTCTGTCTTCAATAGCTATAAAAATATACACTGTAGAACTATAAGCACATTGGTTACCTTGGACCAAGGCAGATTTCAACAGGCAGGTAACATCTGAGCTGCTACTGTAACATTCTCATTTGGGATTCTCATACAGCAGATAATCTGGGAAAATATATTTAAACTAGGAGCTGCACTAATATTTTTTTTATCCATAAACCATCTCTAAGCACCACTGTCATTATACCCACTCATAATAATTCTTCTCTATAATATTTTAAACTTTTCTAAGCATTTTCCAAAAAATTTTAAAAGATTTTATTTATTTGAGAGAGTGGGGGAAGGGCAGAGGGAGAAGCAGGCTCCTCACTGAGCAGGGAGCCTACGACTCACGCAGGGCTGGATCCTGGAACTCTGGGATCATGACCTGGACCAAAGACAGATGCTTAACCAACTGAGTCACCCAGCGCCCCTCTAAGTTTTTAATATACTGCTCGTTCTTAACCAGGAGACAAAACCAAGAAGTTAAATGTCATAGTCAACTAAGAAAGTCATCCAGCAAAAAGCAGAGACTGGGACCCAAAATTAAGCTTCCCAACTCACCGCTTCGGCGCGGTCTACTTCTGGATCTTTCAACTGGCATTCAAACTTCTACTGTTCAACACACACTTGAAACAAACTGGGAAACTGAGGGAATGATTACCTTTTCGATAGGTCAGTTTCAGGAGAGGCGCTGAGAGTTGTGTGTAAAAAATATAGTGAGGGAGACAGACCATAAGAGACTCTTAATCACAGGAAACAAACTGAGGAGGGTTGCTGGAGGGGAGGAGGGTGGGAGGATGGGGTATCTGGGTGATGGACATTAAGGAGGGCACATGATGTGATGAGCACTGGGTGTTATATAAGACTGATGAATCACTGACCTCCACTGCTGAGACTAATAATACATTATATGTTAATTGAATTTAAATAAAAAAAGGTAAAAAAAAATTAAAAAAATATAGCGCCTATGTGTTAAAATCCAGGGCAACTTCTACTGGTTTTCAAGCTTAGCTGCACAATAGAATTACCTGGGGACTTTCTAAAATCTCAATACTTTCTAAAATCTCAATACCCAGGCTGAACACAGACCAATTAAAGCAGAATATTGAGGTGGGATCCAGGCATTGGTTTTCAGGTCCAAGGGTGATTCCAATATGCAGTAAAGTTTGAGAACAGGGATCTTGACCACTGCTCTTCTAGCTGTAATGTATATACAAATTATTTGGCGTCTGGAGACTCCCTACTTCAAGTGTGGTCCCTGGACAAAAAGCCTCAGCATCCTCTGGGAAGTTGTTAGAAATGCAGATTTGGAGCCCCAGCCTGGACTTACTGGATCGGAGACTGGCAGTGCAGCCCAGCACCTGGAGTGCGTCTGAGAACCACAAGTCCATCCTGGGACCCATGTCCTCTTTTTGTCCTTGGCAGGTGGTGATTCCATCTTCCAAAGGGTGATTCCATCTTCACTGCCTCACTGACAGTTTTGTCCTGGAAACTGGCCCATTTTTGGTTTCTCTACCAGATTTGCTAAATAAGTAGACACATTCTGTTTGATACTGACTCACTTTTTCTTTCAATGCCTGCTCCCTTTGATGTCTAGAAGGTTAATGTTTACAGGGACCAGGGAAGGGGGTCAAAAAAAAAAAAAAAAAGCTAGCAAAGAAAGTAAGAAAGAGGAGAGAGAGGGTTCCAAGATTTTGGTGGTGCACAGAACTCTGATTAATCTACTTTTAGGATTCTCAGTCCACCTAATTTAATCTCCACATACAATTGATGCTAGCAATAAAATTGGTATCATCTGCAAGACATCCAGGATATTCAGAAAATAGCCATGATCTTAAGAAGCAGCTTGACATTTAAGCAAAGTCCATTGGTTTTGTTTGTTGCCGGGTTTTGTTTGTTTGTTTTTTGGTGCGTGGCTTTTTTTGGCTACCAGTCCCTGAAACAAATGAGAGATGTGGTCCCCGGAGTCAGACTGATCTGGATTTGAACTCTGGTTTCAGCCCTTTCATGATGGGCATCGTTGGGCGAGTTATCTAAGCTTCTTTCCTCATCTCTGACATAGGACTAACAAATCAGTTTCATGGGTGACTCTAAGATAGAAGAGACAGAATAGAAAATGTTCCACACTATTCTTGGCACGTGGACAACAAGAGCAGTGTTCTGGGGCCTGCTTGGAACGGTGGAGAGGACCAGAGGTGCCCATCTCCTCCCCAGGCAAGTTTCAGTAACTTCAGCTTATGTGCTTGGAACTGGCTGTGGCGGGAGTATTGGCACCATGGAAATCGACAAAGGGTACATAGAAGCAAGAGCTTTTTTCTCCAGTAGAGACAGTTAATTATTAAACACTTACCAGCACCTGATCTGCTTTCCTTTTGTGGTTGTTTATTTCCCGATGGGCTGATTTTGGAGGTAATTTGCTTTTCTCTTATGAAGCAAACAAAAATAGCCAAACATAGCCCAAACAGGCGATATGAAAGGAAAGGTTCCAGAAAACCCTTCCCTGCCATCCCTCTCCCAACACGCATTCCCAAGATTTCCCTGTTCAATTCACAGACCGTGGAAAAGGTAACACAAAACTATGAGCAGACACTGACCTCTCCGTGACATTAGTCCATCAGAGCTTTTCCTCTTCAAGCCAAACTGACGGAGTTCAGGACTCTGAAATAATCTATTTAACTAATACTGAGCATCAGTTGTATGTCAGGCCTTCTAGGGATGGAGATCGCTAAAATGAATAAGGTCTTCGCCTCCTGTACTTATATTTGTCAGTTGAGAGGAGACGAGTAAACAAATAGATAAAATCAAAATAATTTTAGATATTAGTAAGTAATAAGATGAAAATAAAAGAGTTTAGCGTGGCAGAGAATGACTAGGGCAGTGGGGTTGCTCTGAGTAGGCTTCTTAGGGAAGGCCCATGTGAGGAGGAGACACGGGAGCTGAGATATGGGAAGACACAGCTATGTTCGGAACCAGAGGAGCATTCCCGGCAGAGAAGGGCGAGAGCGAAGGCCCTGGGGAAAGAGGAGACTTGGTGGACCAACGAACAGAAAGAAAGTCAGTGGAACTACAGCTTGTGAGTTCTAGAAAAGGGTGTGTGATGTGGGGCGGTTAAGAGGCCAGATCACGTAAGGCCCTTTAGAGTGCTGAGAAGCCTGCCCTTCCCGCCGAAGAATTGCGAGAGGAATCCAGAAGCCAGAAAGAAGAGCTCGATGGAAATTAGAGTTTCAGTGGATCACTTTGCTCTGTGGAGAACAGATTGTAGGGAATCAAAAGTGGATCCAAAAGGCTAGTTCAGTAGCTACTGTCAAGGCCCAGGCAAAAGATGATAGCGGTTAGGACTAGGGTGAAGGTGGTAGAAATGAAGAGAACTGGGCCGATTTCAGAAAGCACGGTCCAGGTTAAGCCAATAGTACTTGCTGTTTGCTGGATTTCTTCGTCCGTCAGCTAATTTCTAGCCTGAGTAGGTTGTAAAGAGAAATGACTTGGCTAGGAAATGAAAAAAAGAAAAACCTTTAGACTTGTGAGTTGGAGAAAAGAGAGCTGTCCATATCGCATTCTTGATTTCAATCCATTCCTCCAAAGAGAAATGATTAAGGTATTTACAGTACGTCCACCTTCTCAAGGAGCTTCGTGTTGTTAGCGAAATGCAGTTAGTGTCGCAGGAAAATGAAGCTGCAATTAGATCACCAAATAATTACTCTCATGAAAAGAATTACAACATTTTCTAAACTTACAGACTTAAGGGGCACGTGGGTGCTGCAGTAGGTGAAGCGTCCGCTCTTGGTTTCAGCTCAGGTAGTGATCTTAGGGTCCTGAGATGGAGCCCACGCCTACGGCTCCCTCCTCCTGCCCCCTGCTCTGAGCTCAGCCCGCACTAGGGAGTCTGCTTGCAATTCTCTCTGCCTCTGTCTCTACCTCTCCTGCTGCTTGTATGCTCCCTTTCTCTCAAATAAATAAATGAATTAAAATTTCAAATTTACAAACTTAAATCTCAGTCTTAATGAGTCTCCTGGAACACATTATTACTTTTTTTTATTTCCCTACCTTTTTTTTTTTTTTTTAAAGCTATTTCTAGGTTTGCTCTGGGAGGCTTTAAAAATGGAGAGAAAATTATTTTGGAAGCTCAAGTTTCCTTAGAATGACCTTAGGTTTTATACTTGTCAGACAAAGTTCCAGGAGATTCCTAGACAGGAAATCACTTTGCATCCATTTAGTGTTCAGCAATTAGATGACTAGATATCCTGAAAAAAAAATCCTAATATAAAATGTCTGTTGGGTGAAATTTCATAAATATCTTTTTGAATGCAAGGCAAAGCTTGCAAGAAATTAAAGGAAGCTCCCAAGAACCAAAAGCAAAGAAACAGCAGGAAACAGAGCAGTAAAATGATAACTGCAGCTGAGCCCCTGGAGGTGGTGGCTGATCTCAGTAATGCAGTCTTGTTGCTTCTTACTTTCCAGAGGTATGATAAATATACAGTACAGGGGAAAAGTTCTACAGCTCAAATGTACGTACTGTACTTCTATGTAAACACCACCTGGGGTAAGATACAAAACATTTCTGGTACCCCAGCGTTCTCCCTTATGCCTCTCTAAGTCAATAACCCCCCAAAAGTCTCTACTCCTCTGACTTCTATTATTGGAGATAAGACTTGCCTATGAGTAAGATTCACAAATTAATTCATACACTATATAATCATTGGTGTCTAGCTTCTTTAGTTGGTGAGATTTTCCAGGATCTTGCAAGTATCAGTAAGTTGTCCTTTCTTGCTGTGCATAGTATGTTGTTTCAGGCCTGTACTCCTATATTTATCCTTTCTAATTTTGATGCATTTTTACATTGCTTCCCGTTTGTTCCAGGCTATTATGAATATAGTATCTCTGAACAATCATATAAATGTCTTTGGATGGTTATAAATGCTCATTTCTCTGTATATATGCCTAGTATAAGATTTTTGATCATAGAATATGTTTAGCATTGATAGATACTGACAAACATATTTTTAAAGTAACTGTACAAATTTATGTTCTTGCTAGAAAGGTATGAGAATTTCTTTTGCTCCATATATTTGACAATACTTGCTCTTGTCAGTCTTTTTAAAAATGTAGCCATTCCTGGAGTGCCTGGGGTGCCTTTGGCTCGGGTCATGGTCCCAGGGTCCTGGGATCGAGCCCCACATCGGGATCCCTGCTCGGCAGGAAGCCTGCTTCTCCCTCTCCCACTCCCCCTGCTTGTGTTCCCTCTCTCACTGTGTCTCTCTCTGTCAAATAAATAAATGAAATCTTTAAAAAAAAAACTAGCCATTCTGATGTTGGTCTAGTGATATTTCATTGCTGTTTTAATTTTCATTTCTCTAATGAATAGCTTAAAAAAAGAATAAGAATGATATTCCAATATATTGATAAAGTAGCATTTCAGTTTGCCACTTTATTATTACCTATATGCCATGGTTTTTTTCCCCTCTATCTCTCCCTTACTGCTTTCTTTTGTGTTAAATACATATTTTCTAGTGTTCTATTTTAATTCCCTTGTCATTTCTTGTATTATATTTTTGTGGTTGCTCTGATGATTACAATTAATATTTTAACCTATAACAATCTAGTTTGGGTTAATACCAATTTAATTTCAATAGTATATAAAACATTTGCTCCTAAATATCTCCTTCCCTTCTCCATTCTTTGTGCTATTAAGTCATACAAATTACATCCTGACACCTTGTATGCCATCAACACAGACTTAAAATCACTGCTTTACACAGTTATTGTTTACATCCCATAGGAGAAAAGGAGGAATTACAAATAAAAAATATATTCATGCTGTCTTTTATACTTCCCGATTTGGTGACCTTTCTTGGTGCTCTTTTTTCCTGCAAATTTGAGTTACTGGCTAGTGTCCTGTCATTTCAGCCTAAGCATTCTCCTTAGTACTTCTTGTGGGGCAGATGTGCTCACAACATACTCTTTCAGTTTTTGTTCATCTGAGAATGTCTTAATCTCTTCACTTTTGGAAGGTTAGTTTTTCTGGGTAAAGAATTCCTAGTTCAGTGTTTCTTTAAGTACCTTGAATATGTCATCTCACGGCCTCTGCCCTCCATGGTTTCCAACAAGAAATCACCTGCTAATCTTAGGGTCAGATCTCCCCCTCCCCCTTGGTCTGTCCTTGGTGGTGGTGGTGGTGGTGGTGGGTGCTTGTCTGTTTAGTGGCTTACCTGGGCTAAATCAGTAAAGTCTGTCTTCTTTCTCATGTGCGGACACTGAAGTCTCTTCTCAATTAACTAGTGCTCAGCTAATGATTGGACGGAAATTTCTTTAGATGCCTTGGATCATTACATCTCCCAGCCTTTGCTGAGGGACTTTGTTTTCTTGTTGAGACATGCTTTACGACTCAGGCAGGCAGTTTGCCACTCTACCTTAGCTGTCATTTCCTGCTTATACAGAGCATCAAGGTCAGCCAGAGGTGAGGACTCAGCACATGTGCACGGCCCTGGCACGCACGTGGCCCTGTACCTGCGGTCGGCTTGTAGATTTGCAGAAATATGTTCGGGTTTTACAAAGTCCATTATGGAGGTGTCTTTCCCTGTCCTTCCTTCCCTTTTAAATTTTTCCGTAGTTTTATTTACTGCAACTATCATCACTGCCCCCAGGCAGCTGCAATGTTAGATAATTGCAAACAACCCCAGGGAAAGGCTGTTCGCATTCGGTCATCTTTGAGTCAGGCAAAATAAAGGGTGATTTTTCAGGCAATTGCCAGACAATTCTCTGGAAACAGGGCTTTGGGGGAGCTCCAAACCTGTTCTGCCTCCTCCACTGGCTTTTAGGCTACAGGTTTTCACTGAGATTATGAGACACCTGGTTTTTTGAAACAACTATAAAGCTTGCTGTGCTTACTGAGATTCAGCCATTTTTCTTGAATAAAAGCTCCTTTTGTTAAATTCCAGAGTTCTGAAAAAGCTGGTTTTGACAATTTTGCCAGTCCTCTTCCTTTGTGGAGAAGGAGATTTTGAGAAGTCCCTTACTTTGTCACTTCCACTGATGTCCTGAAATTCCAATTTAAAAATGGGCAGAAAATGCAAACACACACACTTCACAAGAAAAGATACTCAGTTTGATTCCTTAAGTTTTGATCTTTGTAATACCTACCCCGCTGTGTGCTGGAAAGGTGAATTTCATGGGAGGTGGGTGATGGTCATATTAAGGCTTAACATATTTCTCATTGCCTCATGTACTGGGGCTTTTGCATCTACAATTCCACCAAAAACACCGTCCTCAACAATCGACGTCTTCAGTGTTTAGTTGTGTGACAACTCTGAAGCAGTTTGTAAAGCTGATCACTTTCTCTTTCTTCATACTCTGTTCACTCCTTAAAACTCTGTTTTGAGCTTCTACTTGTGTCTACTCTTCCTGGTTGACTTGGCGTGTCTTTGGATTCGCCCACCCCTGGGAAGCAATGACTCCTGGTTATGTGTCTCTAACCCTGGCTGAACTTCATTTAACTTCATATTTCTATATTCTTTATTATTCAGAGCTTATATTCAATTGCCTTTAGGACTTTTACTTTGACTCATAGTACCTCAAACTCCACCACATTCCCAAAACTGTTACTCCGATTTTAATACTCAGCTCCGGGCTGCCCTGGCTAGAGAAAGCCCCTCTCATGTTCACATGCTGCAATACGGAAAAATAGCGTAGTGCTATGATCATCAATTCTCCCACCACCCAGGAGATGCTCAGTATCATGTTATCGAATTTATGACTGAATCCTAGATTGAGAGGTACTTCAGAAAATGCATAATAAATTGCTGCCCTTTGAAGTTCCTACAATGTACTTATGTACTTTAGGACCACTGAGTGCCAGTCTCTCGTAGATGAAATTGAGGCTCAGAAAATATAGCACATGGTTCAAGTTCACAGTCATGCTGTTAGTAAGTGACAGGTTTAAACTCATGATATGACTGCTGCTGTGTATATATGAGTATATTTACATTTTTTGACAATTCTTAAAGGCATAAGATGGTATTGCAGTGGGAACAACAGAGCTTAGATTTCTTTAAGTGCTTTCAATGTCATGTCTAATTTGCTTTATTGATCTTACAAAGAGGAAGAGATTAGTTTTGTTGGTTTTAGCTCCCAAGGTGACAGAAGCAGGGGAGGAAAAAAGAGTTCTCTTACTCTGGGAAGAAATAACTGGATAGGAAGAAATGACAATAGGGAAAAAAATGCCAAAGGCTGTCATTTTAAGCTGCCAGAATGACTCCTCAGCTTTTGTACAGTTCCAAGGGCTCTGTTTTTCTGTACCAGCACTGGCTTCTTGGGAGCAAGCTATCCATGCCCCTTCTCGCTCTAGGCATGAGGGTTAAGTGAAGTTTTAACCTTATTTTAAAGAAAAAAATTAAAAGATGCTTGTCTAAAACCGTTCACTTCTTGACTGCAGTCGTTCTTCAGATTTCTGATCTAGGCTGTGGCCGGTGTCACAAAGCTAAAGGAGATTGCATCTCTTGTTCTCCCTGGCTCCCTCCCAGATCCCTTTCTGCCCATAACTCGGCTCTAAGTGGTATTCTGGCTGAGGTTCGTTGGAGGCAGACCCATTTATCTCTAAAATAAAAGGACAGTATGTGACTCTTCAGAGATAAACATAACTTTTCTTCTAGTTGCAAGTGCCAAGGCCAAATCAGGTAACTCTAAACCAGTCATCAATCTTTGGTCTGAATTTAGGGTCTAAATGAGATGGTTAGGGTAGGGGGAATATATAAGAGGAAATAAATAAGGCAGGAAAATGAAGCATGAACAAATGCTTTTCCCACTTCTGTTTCTTCCCAGTCCTCTCTTATCAGAGCTGATTCAATTGAGGGCATCAACTAGAACCAATATATCAAAATGCACTAAATTGTTCAGGAGATTACAAGAGACTTCTATCTTTACCATTTTCTTAAAGGGAGTTGGAATGAGAGTTTGATCTTTAGAAGTTTGGTAGTTGACAGCTTCACTGATTTTTTTTTTAAAGATTTTATTTATTTATTTGACAGAGAGCACAAGCAGTGGGAGCAGCAGGTGGAGGGAGAGGGAGAAGCAGGCTCCCCGCTGAGCAGGGAGCCCGATGTGGGGCTCAATCCCAGAACCCCAGGATCATGACCTGAGCTGAAGACAGACGCTTAACGGCTGAGCCACCCAGGTGCCCCTTCACTGATTTGGTTTTAAGAAAAAAATATTTTCATGTTCACATATTCTGTTACTCTTCCCTTCGAGAAGTGGTTTCATGCCCCTCCTTTGAGCATGTGCTCAACTTGCATCTCATGAATAGAATGTGGTGAAAATGATGGATTGTGACTTCTGAGGGTAGGTCACAAAAGGCAGTGAAGTGTCTTCCTTGCTCTCTGGGGAAAGCCAGAACACTCAAGCAAACCCTGTGGAAAGATACAGGTGGAGGAGGAAGTGAGGCCTTCTTAAACAGCCGGTGAGGATCTGAGGCCTGCTAATGGCCATGTGAGTGAGCCATCTTGATAACAGATCTTTCAGCCTTCCTCAAGCCTCCAGATGACTGCAGCCCCAGGTGACAACTTCACTCTCCAGATAAACTACTCCCAAAGTCCTGGACCACAGAAATTGTGAGATAATAAATGTTGTTTTAAGTTACTAAAATATATATATATACATATATATATATATATATATATATGTATATATATATATTTTTCCCCCTGTGGAGTTTTGATACCTATTTTTCATCTATAACATTTTATTACAAAATTATTTCTTAATTTTCAATGTTGAGAAGAACACCAAGGACAATGATAATATCCTAGCTTCAAACAGAAGCACATATTTTTATTTCAACTATAAATTTTAGTCTTTGACTTATTAAATCTTTGGCATGAATGCCAAAGCAAAATGACTACTTTGAATATTTTTTTAGAAAATCATTCATTTTTGGGAGTGAAAAGTGAAATAACTATTAGAAATCAAAGCTAGCTCCTGAGTGATTTTCTCTGGCAAAACAGCTTATAAATCACTGGAATGACCAAAGGTACAAAAATTTACAATAAAAGAAAATACATAACTTCAAGTCACTATTTTTAAGTTTTTTTTTTAAAAATTTATTTATTTGAGAGAGAGAGATAGTGAGAGAGAGAGAGAGCACAAATGGGAAGGAGCAGAGGGAGAAGCAGGCTCCCCACCGAGCAGGGAGCCCAAAATGGGGCTCAATCCCAGGACCCTGAGATCATGACCTGAGCTGAAGGCAGATGCTTAACCGACTGAGCCACCCAGGCACCACTATTTTTAAGTTTTGACCAAAAATTATGAAGCTTTGAGAGTAAAGCATCCTGATACTAAGTAACATAGATTATAGAACATACAATAAACATAATCGAATACATATAACATTCATGACAAAAATGCATGATAAAATCAATCTAACATTATTCTCTGATATTTATAGTCATTTATGGCTCATCATTTTTGTCTCCTCCTCAGATTAAAGCTTCATGAGGGAAGGGATTTGTCTGTGTCTGCAGATTGAAGGGGGGATAACAGATTGAGGGTGCTCAGTAGATATTGAATAATGAATAACAAACTCATATATGGTGTTTCATTCTCTGTGAACACTAAATTTTGCTAAGTTTGACTTTCTAGAGATTAATCAAGAATCAGAAAAGTTTTAAAGTCATGGATTGGGTGTCTTAGGCTGAGATGGAAGTGAAGGTGTCCACAGCTCTAAAACTCTGCAGAAAGACCCAAAGTAGAAAGGATCTGTGAGACCTGTTGGGAAGTTTGGGAAACTCTGCATACCTGTACTCTCAATTTATCAGTGGTCTTTCTCAGACCGCGTCTTTGAACTGCTTCTTTTCCCTGCAATACATTAAAAAAAAAGGGTTTCTTTGGTAGTGCTCATTTCAACTTTCCTAGGGGTCTAATGTCATTAAAATCAACTCTTATTTAAAATTCCCAATGATTATCAAACCTCAGTGTGTTCTGACTGCCCTGAAATATTCCCACTGGAGCCACCTGCTTGTTTGTATAGTATGTAGCCTTTTCAGATGGACTTCTTTCACTTAGTAATATGATTTGTCTTTGCTTTTCATTATTCTGATCGGCTCATAAAGACATTCTAAGCTGTTGCTAGTAGAAGTTAACTAAATGGAAGATGTTTTATCTTCTATGAAATAAAACCAAAAATAGGACATACCAGCAAATATTACATCTGGAGCAAGAATAATTTTTGCTTAGTTCAGCTAGATTTTAAAATTGTTAACAAGACCTAAATCTTTTCTATATACTTCTGTCCATTGTTTTATCTATTCCTTTGTTGCATTTCAATTGTTTTCGAAAAATATTTTAAATGAGATTCAAGCTATAACACGATAAAACATTAAACATCCCTCCTAAATTTCTTAAAATTGGCTTTTTTCTTAGATCAATTGTTAATGTGCCTATCTAATTACACTACTCGGAATAATAGGGAGTAAAGTATAGCATGTTTGCTCTATTGCTTGTTTAGAGCTATCAATTATTCATGTTACTCTTCCTGTGTGCATCAAATGCTATTGCAGCAAAGGTCTGGCCAGTATGCAATCCTCCCCTCCCTTGAGAGAGATTACCATGCACTCCGCAGCATATTTTGCTTGGGTTATGGTATAGTGTTATCTATAGCAAGGAAGAAGTTAATTCTTTTGTTGTAGGAACTTCATGTGATTGCCAATCAGTTATGTTAAGATGCATAATGATGCTGTGCAGGGACTATAATTTTATTTTGCAGTGATTATCACAACTGCCAGTACAGAGGTCCCTAAGAAGATTTTCTATCTTTCTACATGCCATTATAATAGCACACAAGCCTGAAATAATGGCTGAGCACAGCAGCAATTATTCTTAGTGTATCTGATTTAAAAATCAAAAGCAGGACTGGATGCTCATAGCTAAAGCAAAATAGAGGTTTGGATTGACTATTTAGCTAAATATGGGAACGACCTCCTCCAAATTTTTCTTGCAATAAGCTAAACCTTTGTAAATATGCATGTTTCTTCATTTAGCATGTTGTTTGAATTCACAAATCTCAAAAATAGCTCAATTTTGAAATATTTTTGTGTATATATCATATCGCTAAACGTTTTTTACATGCCAGTAAGATGTGTAAGACTCTTTTGGGTACCATATTTACACAAAGTCATGTGAAATAGAGGAAACAGTGTCATCATTTAGTATTTATGAAGAATGCATTGTGCTCCTATGAGCACAGGGGTAGCCTGGGCTCTTATGTTTAGTGGCAAATTTGTTGCCACACTAACTACTACTACTAATGTAAATTATTGATTTTGTATTGTCAGACATTGCTCTGATTGCTACATGTGTATTTTCTCATTCTATTTTATGACCATAAATAGTGAAGTAGTACAATTATCCTCATTTTATAGATGAGAACGCTGAGTCACACATAGGTTAAATAATGTATTCAGGAAACTCAGAGAGTCATAGCTTAACTGGGATCCAAACAGTTTTGGGTCTGGAACCCAAGCCCTTGGCCATGATGTGTGTTAAACTCTCAATGACACAATTACGCTATTATATGAAAAAGATACATGCTGTCACTGTGTGGCTAAATGTTTGCATATCTTCACTTCTTGTTTCAGTTTTTTCCTTCTGCACAAACTCTGTTGTGAATGTCAATGAATTGTTTTAGAACTCTATATTCTTTGTCCCCATATTTCTTATCCTGGAAGACTTCTTATGGAGGACATTTGAAACTATCTTTCCATTTAAAGAAAAAAGCTACTAGTCGCTTCAGTGTAGGCCTGCACTGAATTTACCTCCTTAAAGATTATTCTCACAGAAACAGAAAATCCATGCAAACATGACTTTATTTTGTTAATGATTTTTATTTTTACATTCTATAGGGAAGGCTCAAGTATAACTACAATAATAATTTATGACAAACTCAAACATTTTGAGCATTCACAGATGTATGAAAATTGTACAGAATTCTATGTAAACAGCATTATTATATGCATGGCTATTCATTTATTTTTATGGAGCAATTCTTGATTATTTTTCTCAAGAATATTACATCATAACCACAGATACTTAAAAAAATGTGTAGTCTCTATACATAGGTCCTAAACCCAGGCCGATTACTTGGCCATTCTAATTTAGCTGGCCCTCCTTTCATTACTTCCAGTAACATTTCTCCAAAATTGCTATTTAAAACTGCTTTATTTACATGTGCACTTTATCTTAAATCTTTTTAATAAAGCTATCAAAAATCTGTAAAATCATGCTGAACATTTTGGGTTGAGGTTTTCAACAAGCAGCATTTAGAAAGAGCCCACAAGTCACTTATATCTTTTGCAAACTATGTAACAGTCAAAAAAGCAAAATGAGATTCTCCTACTTTTCTCCAAATTGCATGTAGGCATTTGTGTTCAAATCTTTGCTTCCATTTGTGTTCACTTCCATTTTATTCTAACTTAAATTTTACAGTGTAACTGCCATTCTACATCATTAGGTGAAATGAATCCAGTGATTATGTAACTTAAAGATTAGCATGACAGTGCCTTCTGGAGGCATTTCATTATCAGTTCTGAGCAGTAACCTACATGAAAAGCAAAGGCTAATTTCACTTCAAGCTTACACAGTACAAAATAAGCTCTCAATTCCATATACTGTTTTTAATTGATTAAAAGTCACAACTAGACATTCCTGGGAAAACATATATACAAAACCTAACTATGTTATATTAAAAAAAAGTATCGTTCAGCATGAAATTGGTTCAGCATGAAATAAGAGAAAAGAGCAAATTCATAATTTTTTTTTAAAATGCTAAGAAGAAACTGTTGAGGAACCAGTTGCCAGTTTTTTTATTTTACATAAAAATAAGGCAATGTAAAAACATTAATAGTAAATCACACATAAACCTGTCCACCATACGTCTTTTCATAATATATAAATATGCAAAATGCAGTTATATTTATATGGGTTTAAAATAATAAGGATAGACTGAATTTAAATCTAAGGTGATATTAATTTCTTAGTTTAATGTATTAAAAAATATTACAAATGTAATATATTTTGTACGGTTCCCTAATTGTCAAAACCTATTTTCAACAGGCTTAGCAGGTATGCAATGCAATGCTCTACATAGTCCAGGAAAACACTGCATGGTAGCTTTCATATTAAAAACAAGGGGGCTCAAATAACCTAAGATGAATAATTGAACGTAGGTGCAAAGAATCTTTGGCCCTAGATTTAATTTCATATGTACCTTAGGACAAATGTCTAGAAGTGATAATCTCCCTCACGGACGTTGTAAAATGTGTCACAATTTAAAAACTTTCAAGATACAAAGTTCTGTGGAAATTTCTTAGTCTGTCCCTCTTTCTGTCTGTCATTCTCTACCCATACTCTTCATTTCTGTAGGTTTTTTAAAAATCTCCTTTATTTTTAACTAGCCTGAACAACAAAAAATATGTTGTATTTATTATAGAAATATAATTTATGTTCTTTTTTAATTTAGAAAAGCAAATGAATGATATATATACTTGCTTTGAAAACTCCTACAAAATCTTCTAAATAAAATTACTTTCTACTTATGTAACTCAATTTTTGCCTATGCATAAGTAACTTGATAGAAGAAAGAGCTCATATTCCTGAAATAAACTCATGAAAAAAAATGCATCATGGCCATTTCTTTTCAAGCCATCATCAACAAGGATTTTTTAAAACTAGATTTATAATCCTTGGTAGGCGGACAGCAGCTAAAACAAAATGACTATGTACTTGGTAAACTATAAGCTCAGGGTACTTTATTGATTGATATCAAATATACCTCATAGTCATAGAATTTTAAGTCAAAGTACCATTTTCCTCATTTTTGTAGATGAAAGAGAAAGGTCCAAAAGGATTAATAGCACAAATTAGGGAAGTAAGTTAGTGGCAAGAAAGCAGAGTGGCAAGAATTCCCGTTGAATGATATTTCACTCATGCTAAACACAAGTCTGTGTTGAAAGACCGTCATGTAGCGTGACTTGAAAGTTTGCCATACACATTTCAGATGGCATGCAGGTGATGCAGTCCAGACTTTGCCCAAGCCATTATCTGCTCATACATGAACCACAGTATCAAATAGATATCTGCACATCAGGAAGCACTTCACTGAAGAAAAATACTAACTTTGCTTTGTGCTAAAGAATGACTAGACAATACTGCCTGAGAAAGCAGAAATTTGTGACCAAACAGATGAAGAGTAGGGTTATCATTGGTGTTTGGGGGCAGCACAGCCAAGTGTTAGACTGTATAAATAAAAGTGAAGAATGCTTTCTTCCATTCCTTCTTTTCTTAAGCATCTTCAGTTTTTTTCTTCTTTTGAGGAATGTGATATGTACTTAAAATAATTTTTCATGTTGTATGGTTATCATATGAACAAAGGGTATTTTAAAAGGCAGGCTATGAAGCACGATACTCTAAAGGTTAAGTCTTATCCTGGTCTATGAGTCCAGATGAATGAAAAATATTTGTTGAAATGAATAGCCTATATATGTTTTTAATCGCATGGCATTGTCTAGGCACATAAAAGTTGGTTCTGATGCAGTACAGAATAAAGGTAAGCACCTCAAAATATAGAACGTTCTCTGTACATGGAGAAGAGTCTTGCTCCCTAATAACAGCTGTGTTAACTAAACATTTGTTACTAATGGCCATTCCTTCTATCAAGACATTTCAATGCAAAGCCAAGGTAAACTACTTTTATAGATATCCAAATGATAGATGCGTGTGTGTTTGTATTTGCATGGGAAACAGGAATGTTCAGAATCCCGTGAAAAGATGACAAGGCAGATGTGAACACTTTCCACATGGTCTTCTGATTTATTAAAAGCAAATAAAATTAAACCAGCCTTATTTGCTGTAATCAAGACTCCCTATAGAGTACTCTCACAATTCGTACAGAATCATTTACCAATGCAAATGTAGCCATCTGCTAATGCTGCCCACCTATTTTAGGGAATCAGAGCTAGTCACTGCACTGACTTTGAGAATATTTCGATAAAAAGTTTTGGCATAGACTTCCTTAAAAGAGTCTTATTAACACAAATATATTACCTTCAGGGGCTGTAAACAATATATCAAAAACAAAGCTCTATTTTTTGCTTTCCTTGCTATCTTTCCCTTTGTCTTCCTTTTCTGTTTTGTCTGTTTCATATTTCTCTTTGTCTGGCTTTGTTACACTGTCATATGAAGGTGGAGAGACAGTGGAGGGGGTTGCATCTGTTTTTTCTGGACTCGAGTTCTCATTAATGTTATCAAACACCATATCTTCTTTATTGGGGACACCATCATCTCCGTCTCCATCTTTTATGTATATGCTCGATATATTTTTGACATTTTGTCGTAAGCGGTAACGTCTGTAAGCACGTTGAATGACAGTAGCAGACACATCCTCTTGTTTTCGTTTTAGTGTAGTTGTTATGGGTTCATAGGACACTTTAGAAGGATTTGCTGACATGAACCTTTCCTCCATCTGTGAACGTAGAGAGTCCATCTCTCCACTTTCACCCAAAACACGCTTTGTAAAAGCAAATAAGATGTCAAGACAATGGATCCGGTCCCCACTGACCATGGGCAGGTCCATGGCGATGAGCTGGACTTTGTTTGGTTTGGCTATGAGAAGAGGAGGATCCAGGGCAGCTGCAAAATCAGAGAGCTTGGCGAACTCTATAAACTGGGTGGCGTCGGGATCAAACTTTTCCCAAACCTCGTAGAACATCTCAAAGTCATCCTCACTCAGGGGCTCGGTACTTTCTTCAGTAGCAACACTGAAGTTCTCCAGGATGACAGCGATGTACATGTTCACCACAACCAGAAATGATATGATGATGTAACTGACAAAATAGAATATCCCAACAGATGGGTTCCCGCAGTCTCCTTCAACTGAACTTCCAGGATGAACTTTTTTTGGATCACAGTCAGGCGGTGCACTGTTGAGAATAGGTGCTAGCAATCCGTCCCAGCCAGCAGAGGTGGTAATTTGGAACAGGCAGATCATGCTGTTGCCGAAGGTCTCAAAGTTGAACATGTCATTAATTCCAGCTTCCTTTTTAACATAGGCAAAGTTGGACATTCCAAAGATGGCGTAGATGAACATGACCAGGAAGAGCAGGAGGCCGATGTTAAACAAGGCAGGAAGGGACATCATCAGAGCAAAGAGCAGCGTGCGGATTCCCTTGGCCCCTTTGATCAGACGCAAGATTCGACCAATCCTGGCGAGCCGGATCACTCGGAACAGGGTAGGGGACACAAAGTATTTTTCTATCAGCTCAGCCAGAAACATACCTGGGGTGGGGGAGGGGTTGGAAATAGTTAAATATCCATGCTACAGAAAATCATGACTTTTAAGTAATTTTATCTGCCATCTTCTCTCTTACCATTTCAGGACTGTCATTTTATATTGAAAGCAATTTCCCAACAATCAAAAGATTGAGCAATCCCAAAGGAAAATGATTGATACTGCCATTGTGACATTTTCTCTCCCTTTATTAAGTTTGTGGACATTTTTTTTTCATCCATAATAATTTTTGATTATATGGGCGATAGCTCTCATGTAGAAAATTCAAGCAATACAGTAAAGTGCTTAAAAGGAAATCTAAATCACCTGAAATACCATCAATTATAATAACTGTTATTATTTTGTTGAGTATCACTTTAGACATTTTTCTGTGCAATCATACACACACATTGTCACATGAATGTAATTACGTTACATAGGCATTTTTTATAATCTGAGTCACTTTATCATGTCATGGAAATACTTCCATTCAAATGGCAACAAAGTAATTTCTCATAGTTTCATAATGTTCTGTCCAAATAACCACATATTGAAGAATTTTATGTTGTTTTCAATATTTTTGGCTGAGGTAAATATTCAAGTAGGTATATTTTTTCTAGTTACATGAGAATTATTTGATAATATGTTAATAAATGATCAAACAGTGTATTTAAGATTTTCTTATATATCACCAAACCTATCACCAGAAAGTCTGTATACCTCTTCATAGTTATGTATGGAAGTGCTCATCCTCCACATGCTCAACCAGTATTGTGGTTCTTTAAATTTTTACCAGAAAATTTTTATGATGTTTCAAAAACACCTCATTATAAATTTTTTGTTGGAAAAAATCCACGTTTTTTTCTTGTTTATTGGACGTTTTGTGTGCTTGTTGTCTATTTTCAACTTTCTCTTTTTGGCCGTGTCAAGTCCTTTGCTCATTTTTCTAATGAGATATTTACTATTTTCTTATTGATTTAGGAAGACTATTTTTCTACTGAAAGTGCTAATCCTTTGTTGGTCTTACATGCTACATACAATTTTTCCCTGTGTTTTGTCTTTCAATCTTTTTGACTGGGGAGAGGTGGTGGTAAGGTTTTCTCCATAGAATATTTTGATTTTTATATAATCTGTTATTTTTTTCTTCATAGACTCAAATTTGTGTCATAAATAGGAAGGACTTTCAGGTTCATTGTTATAAGTCTGTTTTTTCTTGAATCCATTTTTAACACTTTAATTTTTGATTCATGTAATCTTTCTACCGAGCAAATTAGTAATTCTCTACATAGTGAAGTTAAATTTTGAATTATCTACATGAATCCATTGAGAACACTGTTTTACTTCATCAGTGTTATAATAGTCTAAGTATCTAGCAATATAAGTCACTCCCCATTACTTTAATTTTTCTTCCAGATAAATTTTAGAATCATTTAGACTTATATTGCCAATATATTATTTCCACCAAGCAAAAAGACTTGTTGATATTCTTATTGGGATAACGCTGTATTTACAAATTAATTTATTTCAAAAAGGGTCATGATTACAGTGACAGCCTTCTTATCCAAGTATAAGAAAAGCCTTTCAATTATTTAAGACTTCTTTTATGTCTGTTAGCTTTCCTCATAGAAGTCTTATGCATTTCTTAATAAAGTTGTTACTGGATAGTTTATTTTTATTGCAAATGCAAATGAGATTTTTCTTTAGGTATACTTTCTAAATTTTTTGTCCACATATAAACCACTTATTAATATCGATACACGTGATTTAAAGTTTGTACCTTCTGAACTCTAATTGAATCCATTTTTTTGGTTGATTCTCTTTCATTTTTAAAGAATGTCATAATATGATCTGACAATGAAGATCATTTGCTCCATGTATCCCTCTGTTTTCTTATCTAATTGCATCGGCCAACACTGTTAAAAATAGAGGTGATAGAGGAACACTCTTTTTTTCCTTCCTAACTTGATGGGAATGCTTCCACTATTTTGCTTGTTATTACTCTGAGATTCCTACCTAAATTTTAATTTGTTTTCTGATATCTTAATACTCTTTTTTCAAAAACTGATTTTGAATGCCTCTTCTAAGGGACATGGTATTCTATATTGAGGTGTTAGGTTATGTGACCTTTAACCTTTCTGGGCCTGCCTGTTTCATCATCTGTAAGTTGAATGTGTATTAAAATAATCTCCTTCTGTCTAAAATTTGTAATTCTAAAAATAAATGCAATCCTAAAATATGGGGAAGGCATGTGCAGATAGTGAGAAAACAAGAGGACAGAGAAACAGCTATGCTAACGAAAGGGGAAGAAGGATACAGTCATGTACTGTGATTCATGGCCATGACTGCGGTTGGTTGAGAAATGATTCTATTTTCTAGACTTGCCAAGTATGAGGCTGTAAGAAATGAAAATGGCATTTCTTGAGACCTTACCTTCACTTCAAATTCAGAAAGAACATTTACAAAGAGTCAGGGATATTCTGGCTATTAATGATCATTAATCAAGGGACAGTTCTCATGATGTGCTAAAACTAGAGGTGATTTCAGATTCTCCATTGGTTTTTCTACCTCCCATATAGGTCTTTCTCCTATTTACCTACATATAGACACAGTTGCTACTTCTTTGAAGGGTAATCTTGGAAATCAAATATCAAGGAGTATTATATGCTTCTAACAAATAGAAAAGTTGTGGCTTCGAGACCTGGAGCATGAACCCAGGAATTCTGACACAGAGGTCTTTGTTTTATTTAGTTTTGTCTTTAAGGCTCCTTCATTCTTTCCTTTTACTTATGTACTCAAAAGTAAATTTACATTCAAGAATTCAGAAGCTTCTCTGAGCATAAGTGAAGTTTAGTTTGATTCAAAATGGTCTTACCTACAATGGAGAGAATCACAACCACAAAGTCAAAAATGTTCCATCCTACAGTAAAGTAGTAGTGTCTGAGAGAGATCAGTTTCAGCACACATTCTCCAGTGAAAAGGATAATAAAAACCACATTTATCCAGTATAAAACATCCGTCATGTATTCACTTTGTCCCTCTTTTTCTACCATCATGGTTACCATGTTGAGGCAGATAAGAACCATGATGGTGATATCAAAAACTTGGTTTGTTACGAGGTCAAATATACATCCTTGGAATTTGTTCTGTAACGAAACAAGAATAATATGGAATGTAGAGTAGAGTTTGCAAGTAGCCATTCATCATTACATTAATAGAAAATATTTTAAAAAGGTTTGTCTTTAAAAGTTGCATAAATTATTCTTGGTCATAGGTTCTTGATTTTTAGAAGAAATATTATTAATGAGTTAAATCTAACTCAGAGCAAATGAAAACTTTTTGTTGTTGTTGTTGACTTCTGGTATATACCAGACCAGCCAGGTTTCCGTTGGTTGTGTATACTAACATTTGCTTTTAAACTCATCCACCCTAGTATGTTATATATGAATTGCCGTGGTCACAGGTAATTTTTTACTATAAAAACCTCAGCTCCACTACCTGGAGTATTTCAAGTTAATAAAATAACATGTCTCTAATTTTCTACTTTGTCATATTATTTTAGCTAATGTGTTACATGGTCTTGCACTGATATGACTGTTGTGGTATGAGACATATAATTTCCTATCTCTTTCATGTATAGAACATATTTCCATACATACCCATACTTATATATCACCTTTCCTTTTAATCTCACTGCTAGTATTATGCTTTCCAGGAAACACGAAATTTTTCAAAATCCTTTTTATAGTTGCATTAGAAAGTTTTAAGGCATTTTACCAAAATCAAGTGGGGCAAGCAAAAAATTAAATACCAGGGCTGTGATTCAGTAGGTCTGGTTGAGACTTGGCAATGAGTCCATTTAAAAAAGTGCCAGGTGATCCTCATGTAGGCAGCTGGGTACTAACTGGCTTTGTCTTCAGCTATGACTCTTTGGCAAGGTATGTTATGTTGAATATAAATTGAAATGCATATAATGCATTTAAACTTTTGTGTCTGCCCACTCCCCCGCCCACCGCCAGTTGTTAGAGGAATACAAACTATCCTTTGACGGCTAAGACTCACTATTTCCATCTGAGCCCGCTCTGGTCTTTGACCTCACAGTAGAAAAAAAGTTTAGATTCATGATCAGTCCAACTGCTTCTCTTGCTATTTGTCACAATATCAAAAATCTGCAAGTTAGTTTTACCCTAATGATAGATAGCAATCACTACATCATAAAATCGTCATTTGGATAAATACATTTCAGTCAAAAGTAAATTTTATTTGTATCCTCTACAGACCATTGTACTCGTAGTAAGCTGTATAGCTAATATAAAAGTAAAACCATATATAATTAGTTTTCATTTTTATAGAAAAATAAAAAATAAGAATACTAAGAACTGCAGTAATGTTCAAAATACATATATTTAGTTTTATAAGGACTTTTGTTCAAATATTAGCATTTATGTTTAAGAACTAGTTGTACATTAAAGATGAATTAAAATAATTTGAAAATTTATATGCTAGAGATATATATATGTACATATACATGTATACCTTGAACAACACAGGTTTGGACTGCATGGGTCCACTAATACATGAACTTTTTTTAGATAAATATAGTACTGTAAATGTATTTCCTCTTTTTTATGATTCTCTTAATAACATTTTCTTTTCTCTAGCTTACCTTATGTAAGAATGTATGTATGTACATACATGTGTATATAACACATGTATATATAAACTATGTGTTCATCAACTGTTCAGTTTATCAGTAAGATTTCTGGTCAACAGTAGGCTCTTAGTAGTTTAAGAATTGGGGAAATCAAAAGTTGATACACAGATTTTCAACTGTGTGGAGGGTTGGTGTCCCTAACCCCTGTGTTGTCTAAGGATGAACTGGTTTTGTTTTGTTTTGTTTTTTTACCCCTGGCCGAGGTATTGGCTTTTGTGGTTTCTTAGATCCCAGCTTTTTCATTGCATTATAATATTTCTTCTGCTCTTCTGTCATAAAGATGTCTTGACCTCCAAGGTAAAGAAATAAAAAATAAACCTAGTTAAAACCAGAATCATTACCTAGATCTTTTCTCAGATCATTAAGACAGGTTAAAAATGTTTTATATAGAAATAAAATGCATTTTATTATGTGGCACATAGCTATAAATAAAATACGTCTTAAATAACTACTTAGATATAGGCCCATGACTCTCCATAAATAATGTAATGTGCATATATAAAATATATATATTGCATATAATAATTATTGGCTCAATTTTCTTTTGGTGAGGTAACCTGTGTTATTTTAAACTATGTGCTGATATTTGATTTTATCTGCTATTTGTCTCATCAGGCATTTTATTGCTAGATAACTAATATATTAGCAAAGGTTATAAGAAATAAGAACACTGAATAACTTTTTTGACGATTTGTCTAATATTTGGGACTCTAATGAAAAGTAGGGGCCAAAACAATAACAAAAATAGTTTTATATTTATTTGTATTCATTTACAAATGCCATATTCCTTTAGCACAGAAAAAGAATAAACAGTAGTGCCCTCTTATCCATGGTACCCCTTTCCATGGTTTCTGTTACCCATGGTCAGCTGTGGTCTGGAAGCAGGTGATCCTCCTGCTGGCATACTGTCAGAAGGTCAATAGTAGCCCAAGCTACATCACAATGCCTAGGTTATTCACCTCACTTCATCTCATCATGTAGACATTTTATCTCATATCATTATAAGAAGGATGAGTACAGCACAATAAGATATTTTGAAGGAGGCCATATTCACATAACTTGTATTACAGTATATTTTCTATTTTATTATTAGTTATTGTTGTTAATCTCTTACTGTGCCTAATTTATAAATTAAACTTTACCATAGGTATGTATGTAGAAGCAAAAACATGTTTTTTTTTGTTTGTTTTTTAAGGTGGGGTACTATCTGTGGTTTAAGGCATCCATTAGGGGTGTTGGAACATCCCCTGCAGATAAGGGGTGGGGGAGACTACTGTACAATGAACATGTAACACATATATCTGTGTGTGTGTTTCAAGAAACTGGTGAGCTACTTTTTTCATTCCAATAAAGGATTTCAATAAACATTATGAGTGTCAACATTGTACATAATAGCATTCTAAGTATTGAGGAAATTACCAAGGATCCAGGATCCTTGACCTGAAGGACTTCTTAATTGTTGAAACCCTAAGTTTCAACAGTAAAAATAACTAACATCTAAATGAAGTTTTTTGATCTTTTCAACACTGTAAGAGTCCAAATCTCACAAAGAATGCCTATGTGTTCTTTTAGGACATGCTAATTTTCTTAAAATTATCTGTAATTTTTACATATTTGTGTATTTTCTACATTGATCTATAATATCAACTTTTTAGTCATGGGATAAAGTAGTATGATCCATGTAATTAGGAATTTATTTTGGGGAATTTACAGTTCTCAAATCCTTACTTAACTTGTAGGGTCCTAGAGTTAAAGACGAGATATCTGGTTATGGTTTCCCTTTAGATTTCTTGGATTAGGCAATATTCAGTTTCCTATTATACTGCATTTTAAAAAAACTTATCAAATACCTAATGGTAACCAGACTCCCCTTTCTTTCTTAATATGTTTTAATTTACCTTTATTCTAGTTGATATACAGTCTTTGGTGTTTATCTTACATACTGATGCTAGGCATCAGGGAGAGCCTTCGGGCCAATGTTACTCATCAGCAAGGGCTGAGTACCATAACATGTCAGGAACTTCCCAGAAGAAGCTAGGAAAACACTGGGAAGAGAACTATGAATTCGAGGTAAAAATCAAAATAGCACATCTCTTAATGATACCCTGGTTGCCAAAATAATAAAAGGTGGGTTGAAACTAGGAGGAGATTACAAGATGCTCCAATAGAGGAGCTTGTGTTGTTTAACTTGGTTTTACTGTAGCTTTAGAGACCTTATACAAAATGCAAATGCATCCCTTTAAAAGCTAGATGAAAGATACTCTATAGATCAGGCTGGTCTTTTTCAATATTACACACTATGTCAAAGCTGTGTTACATAGTACTTAAGAATTTAGTTCTAGTGTCAGATCATCTTTGTTCAAATTCTCTGTTGTCCTTGGGCAAGTTTCTTAGTGTCTTTAAGAAGACAGTTTAAGTCATGTTATCATTACAAGAGTAATTACACCTCGACGGTTTGTTGGGAGGATCAATTGAGATAATGCATTCAAAACACTCAAAAGAATGCCAGATACACAAGCCCTCAATAATTGTTAGTTGCTGTTACTGTCATCGTTATTAATCTTCCTAATAAGGTTATAGTTACCGAAAAGGGTTGCTTTACTTAGAATTTACCCATATGTACCCAGGTTTATACTAGGTCTTTCTGTAAATAGACTACATATTTTTCCTTTTATAACTTGAGCCTATTAATAACTTATGTTCTAATTTTCCAAAGTATGTTTTCTAAAGAATTAAACCCTAAATCTCATGAACTTATTAAATGAAAACATTACTTGTAAAAGTGATGGGTATTTGGAAAAACTAGTAAAGTGGGGTTGGTTATTAGAAGAGGTATGGTTAGTTGGTAGAACCATGAGCTGAGACCAAAGTGCCGAAGTTAAAAAGCCTTAAGAGGCAGGAATACACTATGAAAAGAATATGGGCTTTGAAGTCAAAAAGACCTTTGGGTCCTGACTGCCAGTGGACCTGTTACTTGATTTGAAACAAGCTACTTATCCTGACTAGGCCAGTGTATACACTTTTGTGTAAAGATGCCACTTTCATTAGTCTGGGCTATGGATTAGATGAATTCATAGACACAAAGTATCTAGCAGAAAGGCTCCAAAGCTTAGGTTAATTGAAGTGTTAGTCCTGTCTCTTAGTAGGGTAGAAAGAAACCTGAAGCCATTCAGAAAAGGTCAGAAAATAAAAGGTACGCTTAAATTGCAAATGAAATACTGGAAGGAAGGCAGGGGATAGTGGTAGTTGTCAGCGCTTCTAAATTAGTAACTTTTGCCTGAGAGTAATGGTAATGGTGTCAGCCCATCCTCCAGTGGCAATTCTTGTTGCAAGAATAATACTTAAAAGCAAGGAGGTTAAAGCAATTAGGGCTGTGGCTGTCCTGTTCATGGTCACATGGCTTTATCTAGATACTTGTCTAATTTATCCTATTCAAGGAATACTGGGGAATCGTATGTATATGCTTATATATCATATATAGACATCTATAATGACTAAAATTGGAAAAATAATTAAATTGAAAATTAGAGTATACTTTGTAAAATTATTTTCAAGATTCTCAATTTTTAAAGATTCTCTGTCTAAAGGCATGAATGTATGATAATGTTAGTGAAGAGTAACTCTCAGATATTAAATGTAAGAATAGAAGATGGAATTTTAAAATATCTTTGAAATAAAAAACCCTGTATTGGAAAATGTAAGCATAAATAACATTCAACATTTACTAAATTTTCTTCCAGTTGTGAATATCAATCATGTACAATAATGATATTTCACTGCACATACATCTGTCTTTTCTGAGATGCTAAGTCAATATCTAAAATCACTCTTTGAAGTCTACCCCTTATCTTTGAAAAATATCTTTTCCTGTGGATGATGCTGCAGCCACAGCACGTCAGTCAACTTTGACAGGAAAATGAGACTTCTTAGATGCTTTATCTCTTACAAGTCACAGACCATACTGTAGACTCTACCTCTTACAATCTCTTCATTGAACATATCGCATATTCTCCATTGCTGCAGATGACTAATTTGAAGACTTAAGTGTGGTTGAGGTGGCAGGTAATGCAGAGTCTGACCTTGTCTTTGGTCTCTCTCCAATCATTCTATACATCATTACAGGATTCATTTTCTCTTTTTATTTTTTAATATTTTTTTATTATTATGTTCAGTTAGCCAGCATATAGAACATCATTTGTTTTTGATGTAATGTTCAATGATTCATTAGTTGTGTATAACACCATTTTTAAAATCAGAACTGAGTTTTCATGGTCTCTGGAAGACAAGACTCCAGTTGGATCTGCAATGAAGCTACTTTCTAGCTGTCGGATGACATGCAAGTACCACAACCTCTCTGAGGGGGAAGTGAGGACACAACATCTTTTAGATTTGTTGTAAAACCTAAGATTACACATGTGGAATACTTTACACAGAATTAGACACATCATCAAATCTTAGTAAGTGCCAATGTCCTGATTATATGTACTCCCTTGCTCAAAATACTTCAATGACACATCAGCTCCTACTGAAAAAGGAAGATCTGCTCTCAAGCAAGACCTCATTCATTTTCACTATTTCTCTTCTTAAAACTCCATTGTTACCAGAGGGGAGGTGGGTGGGGAGACTGGTTAAATAGGGCATGGGGATTAAGGAGCGTACTTGGGATGCGCCGTGGGTATTGGATGGAAGTGTTGAATCACTGTATTATACCCATCATGCTGATATTACACTGGAAACTAATTGGAATTTAAATAAAAACTTAAAAAGAAAAACTCCATCTCAAAACTCCACTCAAACTGGATGAAGCCTATTCCTCCTGGATTATTGTCTCGTTTGTCAGCCCTGTGCATGTGCTCACACATTTCTCCACCCTTCCCTGCGGATTATTCATCTTTTTGCCTCTCAGCTGTGACAGGTCTTACTTGTCCTCCAAAGCCTACCAACTGTCACATAAATCATACAACTTTCCATAGCTGTTTTTTTCTATTTGTATCTATTTTTTCCTCTGACTGCCCACTTATTTTTTTGTTGTCATTGCTTTGTTAACTTTTCTTATTACACTTATCACTATTTCATATTGTAGTATTGGGGGATATAGAATAGTAGAGGACCTAAAAAATATATGGGATTAACTGCTGACTCTATCAAAACTATCGCTTACTAGATGCATGATCTTGGGTAAATCACTTAACCTCTCTGTGGCTGCCCACACTTTTAAGACAAAGTCTATAATAATAATATATTTTATGGTGGATGTTTTAGGTTGAATTGTGTCCCCCCAAAATATATTTTAAAGTCCTAACTCCTGGTACCTCAGAGTTACCTTATTTGGAAATACTGTCATTGTAGATGTAATTAAAGTAAGGTGAGGTCATACCAGAGTAGGATGGGCCCTTAATCCAATATGACCTGTGCCCTTATAAGAAAAGGAAAGAGATACATAGAGGGAGCATGCCATGTGACCACGGAGGCAGAGACTGAAGGTAGGCTCCGTAAGCCACAAGCTCCGTGAGCTACAAAACGCTGCAAGATGCAAGGAAGGATCCTCCCCTGCCAACACTTTGATTTTGGACTTGTAGGCTCCATAAAGAAAGAATAAATTTCTGTTGTTGGAAGCCACCAGTTTGTGGTAGTTGCTTCTAGGAGCCCTGAGAAATTAATGCAGTTGACGTGAAGGGTCATGAAACAGTAATCTCAGGAGAGTATCTCATTTGCAACATTTAACAAATCTTAATTTCCATTACAGGTATCATTTCTTCTGCTGTAATATAAACTCCCTGAGCTCAGGAACCATATCCTGTGTTGTTGTCCATCATGGGCCAGCCCAATACATATCCCACAGAACAGTGGCTCAGAGAATGAATGAAATGTGTCTTGAATAAATAAATAGTGCACTAATTTTAATTATAAATTATTAGTCTTTTATAGGGAACACTGAAAAAAACTGAACACTTGTCATATTGCTTAAAAATAGTCATGACTTAGGGGATAATTATTTTCTATGCAGAGATGAGTGATATTAAGCATATCTGTACTGTATCCTGGTCAATTATTTGAAAAATCAATGAAGTTCTAATGAAGCTAATTACTAACTGATATCAAATTAAATTTCCACATTATGTTTTTAGAAAAATAATTGTTCATATTTTTCAGTGCAGTATAAAAACCTTAAAATACTTATCTTCTTTTTCTGTTGGTTGAAATTATCTATGATGACACCAATGAATAAGTTCAAAGTGAAGAATGACCCAAAGATGATAAAGATGACAAAATAAATATACATGTAGAGGCTGTATTCATATATGGGCTGCTTGTCTACCTATAAAATTAACAAAAGTTAGCTGTATGTTGACAATAACATTAATCATTTTCTTTTTCACATGGTTTGACAAGTTAATCCAAATCGTTCTATCCTAGGTGAACTTGGCTTTTCAGAAGCCATAACATTTTAAGGATCGGCATAAACATTCTTAAAAATTTATTCAACATTAAGTAAATATTTATTACATGCTTACTATGTACATGAATATAATCTTCAAATGACTACAAAGGACTTAACCATACATAGTACTTGTTCTCAGATTGGTAGGACAATTTAGTAACTAAGTGACCTAATGTATGTTTTCTATTTCCAGAAAAAAACTGTAAAAGAGGAGATAACCATATTTATAGAAATTCTGCTGATTTTTTTTTTTCTTCATTTGATGACAGAAATGTCTTCACTGGATTTAACTTTCTTAGCATGGAACTCATTTCACATAAACTCTTCCACAGCATTTTAAGTATAAAAACAATAAAAACTATGAATAAAATTTTTTAAACCCATGAATAGCATTTGTTATTGAATTTTTATTTTGATAAACATATTCATTGAGCACTTGTTATTGCTAGGCTGTACAAAGTGCTCTACTTACATTTTCTTTTTGGATCCTCAGAACAATGCCATGAAGTGGACATTGAATTTTTTTGTTTTTTTTCAGTCAATAAACAGGCTGAGAGAGGCAAAGTAATTTGTTCAAAGTCAGGTGCAGAGGTCTTATGAGAGAGCCAGAATTTGAGCAAGTTCAGTCACCAAATGCTGCACACAGAATTGCTAGTCTATTATAAGGTGGAAGTGCTTCATTCTGTGTGTACATACCAAGGGCTCCTTGGAGCTACTATTTGAAAATGGCCAAACTGAACTAAGGAGCTTTAAAAATTGTAAGTTTAGTGTAATAATGATCAATACTTACATTAACAGAATCAACAGCTGCATACATAATATCCATCCATCCCTTAAATGTTGCCTATAACAATAATAAAATCTGAATGTGAGGCTCAGACTCTAAAATAGCCATACCTGAGTTTAGTCTATTTATTGTTACATTTAGTGACATCAAATCACTGTGTTTTACTGTATTTCAAAATTCCAATTTAATATAAAGATGCTATGTCAAGAACAAAAAGGACATGGTCCCAAGTCACATCTAAATCTTAGTCCTAGTTAATTATTTACAGGTTGTTACAAATCCAGCAAAGTTTGCACATGAACTTTTATTTTTCCAGAGGTAGAGGAGAATTTTATGAACAAGACAGGAAACATTTTTTTCTCCATTTTTTAAGTATCCTCTATGATAGTGGGAAGTTCTTCTCATTCCCATATAGTGTAAAACTGGCAGTCCAAAAACTATTTATTTTTGGAGCAACATTCAGATGGTGTAAATGGTGAGGAGCCACATGACACCAAAAGTCTATTATGAATTAATGATTCTCAAATGCAACAGAACCTTTGCTTCTTAACTCATGTTTTATAGGTACATGTTCTAAGAAAGACCAAGTCTCCTTTTTAAAGTCACAAAGTACCTTATCTTTAATTTCTAGGTAATAGATTATTTAAAGAATGACTTCTATCCCTCATCTAGTGTCTACCAAAATATCAAGCATTCATGACAGGGCTCACTTACAACTTGAAGCAGAGACAGGTAACCAAGTCCAACATTATCGAAGTTCACCTTCAGGTTCTTCCATCGTACATTTTGACTAACATTCATCAGCGCGGAACAATCAGAACGATTTTGAACTAGATTTGTTGGAAAGCGTGACCCGTCTGTGGTGTTAACACACTCATAGAATTTCCCAGCAAACAAATTTACTCCCATGATGCTAAATATTAGCCAGAATATAAGACACACCAGTAGCACATTCATGATGGAAGGAATTGCACCTATGAGTGCATTCACAACCACCTAGTATTCAAAAGAAAGAAAAGGATGATTAGGAGTAGTAAAAATGTTAAATGGTCGACATTAACGAAACACAATACAGAATTAAAGAAATTAGAAAAGCCACCGTTACATGTTTAAGACATCAAATCATCAACTAACATGTATTAATTGAATGTCTAGCTCAGTAGTATGCCAAGCAAGACAGAATGAGACAGGAGCCCTGTGAACAAGTTTACTAAAATACATGATGAACACACATTGAAACCATTAGCCACAGTGCAAAACAAAGTAACTAAAATGATACCACAGCTTAAATAAATGAAAAAATAAAAATAATAAACCAAAAACCTGATATATGTAAGGTGAAGTCCTAAATCTGCATACTCTAGGGAAAAAAAAAGAAATTTCTAAGTATGAATGATAAATAAAATGTACATTTAAAGGTTCATAGTCCTAGAATGACCAGTGCTAAAATTCTCCCATATACAGAAGCTATTGATGTATATAAGCTGAGTTGAGGTTAGGAGTCTTTTATTGTATGAACCCTTTCTATTTAGTTGGTTCTGCTAATAATGTGATATGTGAATTCAATTAAGACCTTGGGACCTCTGTTTCTTCATCTGATAAATGAGAGCCACCTTTTCAAATTTATTATTCTCAGTCTAAATATACTTTATATATAAGTCCTTGGCTAAATATAGACAATGCTTGCCTCAGTTAAAATAAAAATGAGGTAGTTATCTTTAATACTTCCTTTATTTCTGCTTTTTGGCATTTCCACTGCTATTAATGACCAGTGCCTCTTGCCACTCCAATTTTCCTGCATGCAGACTATCAGTATCACTCTCCAGATTTTCCTAATTACCCCACCTTTCAAAACCTACCTGTCTTTTTATACGTCAGCTCTAGTCTGAATTTGAGTCCAAATGTGTTAAAGACTAATTTGTTAAGTAAGAGCACTGTGTTCCCTCTTTTTTCCAAATGGTGAAACATTAAGCATCTCTGACTACTTTTCAGATTGTCTACAGCAGGAGTTGGCAAACACTTTCTTAAATATTTGTAGGCTTTGAGGGTTATATGGTCTCTGTTGCAACTATTCAATTCTGCCACTGTGGCAATAAATTATAAACAAATGGATATGGCTGAGAAGCAGTAAAATTTCCTTTACAAAACAGGCAAGCAGCCTGTGGGCTTTAGTTTGTTGACCTCTGGTCTAGAGCAATAGTTATTACCCTAGGGTCTATGGGCCTGTTGAGATTCTATGCGAGCATGAAATTATATGAAAAACATTACAGGTGTACTTTTTTAATGAAGAGATGATTCGTATTTTTATGAGATTCCAATAGTGTACATGACACTAAAAGGATTAGGAAGAACAGGAGTAGAGAATAAAGTTCAAAGTGGCCAACTCCTGTTCAAGTCCATGCTTTCATCCTCACCTCCTACTGGCCTCCCCATTGTGCTTATCAGTTAGGCACATTGATCTTCTAGTCATTGCTCAAACAGGCCTTGCACACTCAATCCTGTGCTTCTCCCCCAGGTAGTGTCTCTGCCTGGAATGCCTACATGCCTGGGATTTGGACCCACTCTGTGAGTCACGGCTTCAATGTCAACTCCTTGTGAGGCCTTCCTGGACTTCCTGTGGCAGCCACTCCAACCTCCCCCATGTTTCTGTAGTGCTGCATGCTTACTACTTTATAGCTGATGTCCTAGAATAACTACTGTTCCCTTGTCTGTCTCTCCATGATCTGTGTCTCTATTCAGTCTTGGGGGACTGGGTCTCTTCACCACTGTACTCTTTTTATAGAATAATAACTGACACATCATTGGTGTTTAAAAGGTTTGCTGAAAGAATGTGAGCAACGGTGCTCTGAGGGAGATAGGTACGTATCGGTCTGATAAGAAGCCATTTGGGAAAGTCAATAAGCTTAAGAGCCTCAAGACTCAAAGGAAACTAACGACAAAAATGCCTCGAATCACTGTTTCATTTATTCTTCAGAATCATCCTGCAGTGTGAAGGAACATACCCTTTTTGCGTGATTAATAAATGCTAAAGGGACATATCTGGCCCTCCAAATATATTAAACCATTCTCCTGCATCAGCTCTATTACAGATAAAGAACAAAGAGAAGAGAGGATAAAATAATGTGCTGGCTTCATTGCTGAGGGAAGTAGTTTTGTAAGGGAAAGTATATTCTTCATTCATGAAAATGCAGTATGCTGATACTGTCTGAGTCGAGAAATCAGTCATAAGTTCTAGACAGATTGTAACATTCTACCAGGGCTCCAAAAATGAAGTTAATGCCAATGGATTCCAATCCCACCTTTCTGCCTAATAACGTAAATTTAAATTTTTCAATTCTTATATGATAGAAAGGGTTGACTTATGATTTTTTGTGTGTGTAATCATGATCTCTCATATACATGGGTACACTGGATGCATTAAACAGTCATAGTTTAGCAGAGGTAACACTAAAGATCTGCTAGACCAGAAGATCTCTGATATTTGCCCGAGGTTTCAGATTTCCAAGCCCCATCCTGGAGTTTATGATCCAGTATGTCTGGAGCGGGACCTGGGCATTTGCATTTCTAATAAGTTCTCAGATGACGCTGATGGCTGGTCTGTGGATCGCACTTAGAGAAGCAGTGAGATAGACTAATCCACATGTTGAGTTATTCAGGGACTACAGGTAGAGAGGCAGTCATGTAAATAAGTAAAAAACAGCATAATAAGGATTTTGTATGTCTGAACATAGAGGGAGGATGCCCACTTATGCCCCATGGTGAAGAGACAAAGCAAATTTAAATTGAGGCTTACTGGCTGGGTAGGTATCTGTCTGCTATATTGATGAGTCAGGGTTGGGACAGGGCAGGGAGAAGCATTCCCAGCCAAGAGAACAACAGAAGAATGAGAAAGCAAGTATAAAGCTGATGAAAAGGAAATTTGAGGAAAGCAGCAATAAATGAGGATATGGACTAATTGGAGAGAGTAAGGTCATTGTCGTCCATGCATTTTATGAAGTTGCTGGCTTAATACAGCCCTTAAAGCTAAGTTGCTACTAGTCATTATTTATCTCACCTTGTTTGTCTCTACAAAATGATCTCTTTTCAGGCACCGTGCAGCCTAGTACAAATTATGTAAATTCTCAGAGCTTTAGTTGTGTCAAATGTAATTTGGAGATAATTCTACTTTCATTGAAACATTTATTTTAAGGATGAAATTTAAGGTGTGGCTGATGCCGCTCCAATTCCCTGTTTTTTTCTTATGATTCCTACCCAGGTTAGTTCTTTAAAAAAATTTTTTTAAAGATTTATTTATTTATTTGACAGAGAGAGAGAACACAAGCAGGGGGAGCAGCAGGCAAAGGGAGAAGCAGGCTCCCCACTGAGCAGGGAGCCCCATGCAGGGCTCGATCCCAGGACCCTGGGACCATGACCCGAGCTGAAGGCAGACGCTCAACCGACTGAGCCACCCAGGCGCCCTATAAAATCTGAGCATTGGATACAGGCAAGTCCTTGATAACTTGTATATGGGAGATGTTATCAGAATGAATAGTGTTTCCTAGTATAGAGATTTTCATTTAAAAAAGAAGTCACTTATTTGGATTACTGCCTAACAAAATTATGTGAAGGAGGCATTACTATATTTAATTTACTCTTTGTTAAACAATATGCACTGAATACTATGTATATGCATATGCATACACACACATATAAACAGTCCATCTATATGTATATTTGTAGATATATGTACATATTAATATAAACAGCCCATAATTTCTACATACTTTTTTTTATATTTTATACTCCATTTAGAAAACAAGGATATTAAAAAGTTTAGCATTTTCTTACCCTCATTCCTTCAAATCTAGATAAAGCTCTTAGAGGTCTTAAAGCTCTAAGTGTCCGAAGGGATTTAATGGGGCCAAGGTCTGAGTAGCCAAGAGTGTTTGCAACTAAAGTAACCAAAGAAACCTACAAAAAATAAAATTTTCATTAATCATTTCAGTAAAATAATAAAGCACGAAGAGGAAAAGTCAATTTCAAAGATCACTAAGAGCAGATCAACAAGAATAATATTTTACATATCAAGTTATCTCATCACTGCCTAAAAATAGATAAGATGAATTAATGCTTTTATAAGGAAATAGCTACAAAGGAAGGCTAATGAAAATAAAAAGAAATAGTAGAAGGAAAGTAGGTTATTTTTTTTTTCCAATGGTTAACTTTTAGGAAAGTAGGTTATTTCTTATATCTGAATAAAGCTTTTCACACTTTGTCATCAATGATTATGTACTTGCTTATTAATTCTGAACTTATGCTTGATATATTTAATTAGATATGCTATACATTTAATTCTTATGAACAACTTATGTCATACACTTATGCTATACATTTAATAAGAGCAACTATCAAAATTTCAATTATAATAAAGCCTAGGGCATAACAAAGTATGTGATTCTGAAGCTAAGTCGTAAGAGTGTGGCATTGACTCAACCAAATCTAAGTCTAGTATAGACTTTATTCAAAAGCATTTGAAGACTCATGATTTTGAGATGGAGCTAATTCCCCACAAATTGTTCTGCCTTGCAATTTCTCAGAACTGGTACCAAAGATTTACTCTAGGAATAGTGGGAGAAAATCTCAATTGTATGGAAGAGAGCACAAGAGTATGGGATCTCACTGGCTTTACAATCAACACAGACATACGGAACTTTATCATGTTAGACCTGCCACAATGACTAACCAGTGTCCAACAGAAATTTGTGTTCTTATCATAAACTATCTTAGAAGAAAGAACATGGACAGAAATAAAATCAATACACATTTTGGTAATCAGAGTAATGAGCTCCCCAATGACCTTACATCTGGATCTGTAAATGCATTCAGTCTCTGAGTAAGTTCCATTTAAAATATTCATTTGTTTTTACACTGTGAGTAGCAGGAAGCAATGGCTAAGAACAATGTCCGGAATGCAGCTCTTCATTATGAATTAAGTACTGACTAAAAGATTAAAAATTTCCAGGGAAGACTAGGAAAACCTGAGAGTCAACCTCCTTATATTTAACTATTGACAGAGTAGAAAAATTCATTGCTCACAAGTTCACTGCTCCTGCTATCAGAGACAAGTAAACTGATTTATGAATCAAGATGTGTTGAAGTGTGTGTTCTTTCTCCTGCAGTTGCTTCCAAATATCTTAATGTAACATTGTTTCTTTTTAAGTCTTTATACTACATATCCAGCAGAACTAATCCTCCCTTATATCATTCCGAAATTCACCCAAGTCATTCAGGTCCATTATTTTCTTAAGTACACTTAAGAAAATATGCTCTTTAATAAGAATAGCAAGTATTCCTTTTAATCAGGAAACAAAAGTTTTTAAATGTCTATTATAATGGGAATAGCCCCTACAGAAATGGCAGACCTAATTTCCAAACCACTGTTAGGTGTCATGATATTGAATATAATAGATACATATTATTGAGAAAACTAGAGATTACTCTGTAACTGAGAAGATATACACACATCTATTTATCTATGCATACATATGTATGTATACAATATATGCCAATACTGACGAAAAATGCTCAGGCAAATAAATTTCAATTAAAGAACCCTGTGGAAACCCAACAATCCATCCTGTGAATATCAAATCAGATCAGTGGTTCTGAAACCTCAGTATGCACCAGAATTATCAGGAAGGCTTATAACAACAGTGTTCTGGGTCACAATACCTGAGATTCTGATTGAGTAGATCTTGGGTAGGTCCTGAGAACTGGATTACTAACAAGTTCCCAACAATGCTATTGGTTCAATGAGAACCAACTTTGAGAACAATTCCTCTAGATAACTGGTTCAATTTTTGAGAAACAAAATTTCAGTTCCTCCTCCAAATCTGCATCACTAAATTTGCATCTCTACCAGCAAGAATATTGTGTACAGCTTGACTCTCCATGTTGCCTTTTAAAAATATTATATATAGAAAAAAATATTATATATAGAATATTATATATAATAGGTAATGTATATTTTTATTTACATGTATGTTACTTTTTCTCAAAATATCAAATAACATTTCAAATTGAAGCTATATACCTGAGTTCTGTATATTACATACTCTTAAATATTAAGATTCCCCAGCTCAGATTTTGAAATACAACACAAAACAATTTCTGCTACAAAATGGCTTTATCTCTTTCTTAACCTAAAATAAATCAATTCTATGTATAAGCTTTTATTTCACAGACTGAGTGATGAAAATAACTATGTTTGTGGTAATATTTTTAAAGGTTTTTGAATATCTTACATATTTTATAGTAACTTTTAAAAGACCCAATCAAATTTAATGGTTAAGAGAAAAGAAAAGAAATAACCTACATTCCTTCTATCATTTCTTCTTATTTAGGTTAGCCTTTCTTTAAATCTATTATGTTACAAAAGCATCTATCTTACCATTTATTTTTCTAGCCAGTAACTAGGTAACATATATATAAAAGTAAATTAAAGAACAATCAATATGGAATCACTAATATAAGGTTTCAAAAATTAGAGATCTCACAGAGAAGGCCTAAGAGAACATAAGAGATGTAACGTAGAGCTATACCTCAAAAAAAAAAAATAGTTTTTGTACATCACTGATATAGAAAACAAAAATGTTATTGTGTGCAATATTTTATATATTGAGCCGTTAAAAAAGAGTTTACTGAGCTTTGGATAACAGTTCAGAAATTGAACTTTTGAGTAGATATGATGAGTTTTGGTTTAATTTTGCAGTCAGATTTGGCTATTTATAATGCTTATTTGTAATTTTGATATCTATTAATGATGCTATATTTATCTTTTCTGAAAAGTTTGATGATGCAAACTCTTGGTTAAATGTTAGAGCACTTGTTAACACTATAAAAATTTGCATGTTGCCCTCTAATTCCACATCAGATGGAAAACCAATCTCTAAGAAGTGTAACTGATTATAAGTTGTCCCTTCCCTAGCCACAAAGACTAGATTTTGGAAAATCTAGGAGAATTAGGTGAAGATAGAAAAAAATAAATCATTCTGAGAAAAATTAGATTGGGAAATTGAGGTCATGAATTAATTTAAGAAAGCCTTTTAAAATAATATAAAACATAATAATGCAATTATTATATGTTATATATTATTAAATTAAATCATTGACATAAAATAAAACTGAATACACTAAATAAGAATAAATTGATAAAACTGGCTGTTGCACCATTTCTATTTGAGATACCTTAATCTCACAGCTATTTTAGGATTTCTTTCCCATTTCAACAAGATTCCTAAAAAATTGTTTTGCTTTGTTAAAAATCATGCATAAGCTAAGGCATTCTTATATATTTTCCATCATCCAAGTATTAAATAGTTCTCTGAATTTATTACTTGAAATTGCCAATGCCTATTTTTCTGCTTCACTGCCACTCTAGAGATGAAGGGTAAGTTGGATGTTTCAGGCGGAGACAAGAGTTGTGACTAATTTTGGTTTTCCCTCTCATTGTGACAGAGATAAATATTTTGAAATTCCATGCCTCCCCAACTCCTTAACCCAGACTTATTTAGCTTTAGCACTACCATTTTACATAACTTTCAGCTAACATATGAGACAACTTGATATATCCCTTATCCTCTTTTATTTTCTAATTTTATATTGTAAAAAAAAATCAATATTTTATCTTTTTAATCTGTGCCTCTGCCCTCTTCCATTCCCAACCCCCACCACCAAGTTTTCATTTTTTCTTCTTCCCAATAGGAATGATATTCAAATCATGTGTATGTGTGTGTGTGTGTGTGTGTGTGATATATATATGTATATGTATATATATATAATCACATTTTCTCTGATTGCAGAAAACATATGCACAAGTAAATTATAAATGTTAGAATGGTACAGGAAAGAATTCACATTCATTGCAGAATTTCTCTTTTAATATTCCTTACAGATATATTTCTACTGGCTATATTAATATTTCAAAAGTACCTATAAGACTATAGTCTGAAAGTATAAAAAGCTAACCAAGATTAAAATATGATAACAAACAACATTAGTGAAGGTTCCTCAGAACACTTATTTGTAAGAATAAATGCAACCTACATCAACAATTAAGAAATCCAGCCAACACCAGGCATTGGTGAAGTACGTTTTATAACCATATGCTACCCATTTTAGAAGCATTTCCAGAATGAAGACATAAGTGAATATCTTGTCAGCATAATCCAGGATAATCTTAATGGTCTTTTTCTTTTCAATATATATATCTTCAAAAGCCTGTGAAAATAGAATTCAAATTTCAATTCACATCCACCTTAAAGCTTATGATTCATGACAAAAGCAGGAAAGAAAATTCTGATGGATAATTTTATACTGAAAGATATATACCATTATGGGCTAGCTGACTTTCTTCTGGTTTACAGCTCCTGTGTAACACTTAGTTCTAGACTTCTTACCAGTATGTGCCACTGGTCACCAGAGGTTAAGAGAAATGGTGCAAAGAATAAATTAATTTATAATCCTCTAAAAGAACCACGATCTCTGATACCTGCAGCAATTTCTACTTCATCTGATTTCCCTTTATCTCTCTTCAAATTGGATGAATCCTGATAATTTAAGACACGATTCCCAGATTGTCCGGTCATATATATCTTTCTCACCCTGTACTCTCCTTCACTCTCACCAGTAGGATTTGGAGATCTCCTTCAGTTCTTATATGCTTGTGCATTCCCAGTGCCTAGAACTGTGTCAAAGGACTGGGGAACACAGAGGATGGTGTCTTTCTTTGAATTCTGCACAGTAGTTTATCATTCATTGAAAGCTTTAGCTCTACAAATTACTGTTACATTCAGTTCATGAATGTGGCACCTTTTAACACTCTTCTATAACTTTTAGTAAGTGACGGACGATGATTCTGCAGTCATAGCCACTAGTCCCAACCCACAGAGGATGGTGTCTTTCTTTGAATTCTGCACAATAGTTTATCATTCATTGAAAGCTTTAGCTCTACAAATTACTGTTACATTCAGTTCATGAATGTGGCACCTTTTAACACTCTTCTGGAACTTTTAGTAAGTGACGGACGATGATTCTGCAGTCATAGCCACTAGTCCCTCGGGAAATAATTAGAATGGACTTAATGAACTGAGCTCACCAAAGACATTGAAAATGATTCCTGACCTAAACAGGTCTAGAGTATTAGGATTTGCTTTTTCAAGATTAAACAATATTCACTTCGTTGAAGAACATGAAAGCAAAAGGAGCTGTATCCTTAGTGGTAAACATTATACTACCTATCCATAGCCACAGGCTTATCCATTCTTCTTCTTATTCCAAGTTCCTATATCAATACTTTAAAAATGATCCTTGGAACTTATTGCAAACTGTTGGTATCAATATTGAAGATGACAGAGAAGTTGGGACACAGAGAATGAGCAGACTTAGTAAGATGATAAAAGAAGGTTCTAGCAGCTGGCAGAGTTTCTGAATGTCAGTGGCACTGAAATGCAAGGGGGAACTTCCAGCTCTTGGGATGTTCTAGCCTCCCTTCTCCAAGTTGTTGAGGGGTGAGGCAAGCTACCCAGACAGACACTATGGCAACACTTCAATACTTGAAATGCAAAGATAAGGAAGGGACTTGATCACACAGAACAAGAGGGTTGTTCCTGGAACTGGGGTGCAGAGCAGGACCAGTAGTAAGTCTTGATGCTGAGAGCCAAATACCCTGTCTGAGTGCACCTTGTTCTGACTAGTCCCAGAGCTGGTAACAGGATTCAGCCTGCAGGGCTCCTAGTTAACTTCCAGGACTAGTTTCGTGGATGTGGAAGCAAGGAGGCAAGGACATCATTACGTGAGCTCTACCCAATGTGGGGTGTAGGTTTTACTGTTACTCATTTCAGTCACTACTCATTTGTTTCTACATGGTGGGTACTCTCCTTTTTGAGAAGCCAGAAATCAGTGAAAAGATATGGTTGGCTTTGACTTTAGAGCTCAGTTAAGTTATGGGTCTGTTGTTTACTAGCTTTGGGACATTAAACAACTTTTTAAACTCTCCGCCCAACTTCCTCATTGGTAAAATAAGCAAAACGATAGTTTTTTTCATAGGATTGTTCAAAGATTAAGTGAAAAAAACTTACATAAAGATCTTGAAACATAATAAATATGTACCAACTCGGCTGTTACCTTTTTTGTTTTATGGACAGGGATTTTAAAAATCTAGCTTAATTAGCAAACTCTCTGAGTAAAAAGAGCAGTTTCTTAAAATACCTTTCCCTTTTCTTCCTCATATGATTCAACTGAATTTCAGGTTTTTTTTTTTTTAAGATTTTATTTATCTATTTGAGAGAGCGTGAGCGCACAGGTGCCTGAGCAGGGAGAGGAGCCAAGGGAGAAGGAGAGAAAGAATCTCAAGCAGACTCCACGCTGAGTGCAGAGCCCAACATGGGGCTTGATCTCACAACCCGGAGATCACGACCTGAGCTAAAATCAAGAGTCCCACACTTAATCGACTGAGCCACCCAGGCACCCCAGAATTTTAGTTTTGAGAGTACCTCTTCCCAAAAAAATGTCATCTTCCTTTTTCAACATTTTAAACAAGGGATTGCTCTAAACTTTTCTTTAATTTTTCTTTTTTACTCTCCTTTCTAAAAGTCTCAGTCACATGTGTGACTCAGCAAAACAGTTACTAGCAATACAAGATAATGTAGACATTGTTGAGATTCCTACTCGCATTCCACCCGATAAGAAGAGTACCATTTTTTTTATTCATCTGTTTTAGGAGAGGCCATCCACTGTAGGCCCTGAGCATCCCTTCATGTCATTGTTGGGTATGCCAAGAAGGCAAGGCCCTGACTTGCTCTTTACTCAGGTTATTTCTCCCGGTTGCTTTGAGGGATGAGACATTGTCTCTGTCTGGGACAAAAAAGCAAGGTTGATTACTGCTTGCTATAAAAGGACAGGGTTCCCTGGGGTGCCTGGGTGGCTCAGTCGCCTAAGTATCCAACTCTTGATTTCAGCACAGGTTATGATCTCAGAGTTGTGAGATGGAGCCCCATATCGGGCTCCACGCTGGGCGTGGAGTCTGCTTAAGATTCTCTCTCTCTCCCTTTCTGCCCCTCCCCTCCTTTAAAAAAAAATGGACAGGTTCCCTAAATTTAGTGCTCTTCAGCTATGAAGCTAATCCACGTGTGTGGGCCATTCATTTATCCCCATGCCATGCCCCCATGGAGACTTGGAGACAAGGGGGACCAACACAAACATGTTGAAGTTCATGTTGCTTCCAATGTCATGACTAATAAAATCCTTTGTCTCTGACTTGGAGGTTGCATATATTCTATCAGCATCCATGAAATAGCAACAGGTTAACTTCTCATAAAAATCCAATTCCAGATCCATGAAGACTATCTATGAAACAACTTACAAAGTTCTTAAGTATTCTGTATTTAAAGAATTTCCAGTGGTATCTCTAGCTGGAACTGAGCTTCTAATGGTTCATCTCTGTTCATGTCAGCAGGAAAGAAAAACAAGAGAAGGCTTAGGGAGTTGGTAACTCTCCCAGGTCCCTGCAATTCTCATAGAAAGTGCTTGGTATATATGCAAGAGTGAGAAACGTGTCCCATTCTCACCCTTAAATTACAGTTAGTTTTGCAAGATGCTTCATAAGCTGACACTGCCTATCTTTGTCACAGTACCTGTGGCCACCACTCTCCTCCCTGTATTTGCTCTTCCTCCGGCGTCACTTTCTACAACTTGGAAACTTTTAATTTCCTGAATACCGCATGATGTTTTATGCTTCCTTATCACTGTACCCTTGCTCCCCAGCCCACCCTGTCTGGCTGGAAAATCCTATTCATCTTTCTAGATCTTGTAAAATATCAACTACTTTTCTGAAATTTCAAGCAGACAATTGTTCATCTCTTGCTATAGAGTTTTATCAAGTATATTCTTCACTTACAAACACATTCCAGTTCTGTAATCCCTTGTGCCTCTCTCCCCAATGCTCTATGAACTCCTTGAGAAAAGGACCTGGATCTTATCCACCTTTGCATTCAAGGAAGCAAGAATAATGTCTGGCATGTAGTAGTGCTTACTAAATATTTACTGAACTAAACTAAAATTTTGTCCTAGTACTAATCATAGGAATTCACTTTTAGGTAAAACAACTTTCATATTTTTATCCTCCAACTCATTTATTAAAAATACTGACTTGGGTGGTTGCTTTAGGTGTCATATAACTTACCAGAGCACCACTGCTGAGCAGGATCATGAGAACAATAAAGCTTTCAAACCAACTGTGTTCAACTATCCTGTAGCAGGTTTTCCTGATGTTCCACCAGATTTTTCCTTTCCCTGACTCCATGTCAACTTGGCAGCATGGGAACCTCCGCACACAACCTGACAAGAGAGATATACATATAAAATATTGATATTCAGAATAAATAAAATACTTATGCAAAGCTTTCCCTGTGATGTCCCTCAACTGAATAACTTCTAACACTTACACTGCAGCTTGTCAATTATTTCTAACTTAAAATGCATTCTGTGCTTCCTTGATTTCTCATCAATCTCTTCCTAAGTGTTAAAACTACTTATTTTTTTCATTATTGCAGTCCTAACGCTGTGCTGATACATGATGAACATGGAATGAATGAATATTAAACTAAGATCTGAGGACAAAATGCTTTTCAAGATCTTCTTTGCTGATAAATTAATTTTCCTTGATGTGGATCTCACCTACAGTTTCCTGATGCTTCCACTGTATTAAAAAAAAAAAAAAAGCTCTTCACAAAGCTTCAATTCTAGATAATATTAAGAAAATTGGTAGAAGTTTCTAAAATTATGTTCAAAAGAATTTGATCTTGATTAGAAGATGCAGGTAAAACAGTTTTACCTTGAAACAGGTAAAACTGTTTCAAGTACTCTATGTTAAAAACAACTCTACCTTTGGAACTGTAGGTGTAAATAAAACATGCTGCTATGATAAATTGAGGAACATTTTATTTACATTTTAGGTTTATTCATTCATTTCTCCATTAAACATTTATTATATTTTATATACTTAGCTGTGTATATAGTTTCCTCTCCTCGGGGGATTTATTTTTGGTTTTGGTTAGGTAGATAGAGATAGAAATAAATGACTATAACTGGATATGTCAACTAAAATCACATATATAAAGGGGTTATTTTGGAGCATGGAAAAAATCTACCTCACCTGGCTTGTTTGCTGAGGACAGACTGGAAGAGGCTTTGTGGAAGAACTGGAGCCTGAACTGAGTCAAAGTCTTAGCCAAAAAGAGTATGGGTGTTATTCTAGGCCAAGGAGGAGCAAGAGGTATTGTGCATAGGAATTATAAGCAGTTCAGAATTGTGACGAAAGCGAAGTGTACAGAGGCATGGGGGAGAAATGAGGTTAGAGAAATTGGTCAGATTATGGAAAGCATTTTCCTCCACACGAAGGAGTTTGGTCTATATCCTATAGATGTTCAGGAATAAGTGAAGGGTTGTTAGCAGAGAATGATACAGGCAGATGCAACTTAAGTTGATGTCTCCAACAGTTGAAGATAAGTTGGAAGAGAAGAAAAAAGAGGGTTAAGGTGTAGGAAGATTCAGAGCCAGAAAACCATTTAGGATTCTGGTTCAGTAGCCTTAACAAGAGGGATAGGTCATGGCAACTCTAGTTAGGAACTATAACCAGGGCTTGATGATTTTCTAGAGTAAACTTAACAAGTAATGCAGGAAATGTTAATAAAATATATAAAACAGTAAAAGTGTCATATTTGTAGCCATGACGCTGGGAATAGCAGAAAATTTTGAGGAAGTATTCTTTCATTATTCAAATTCTATTATCTGAGATTTGCAGACATCATTGATGAGAGTGAAGTTCTGACATATAGTTTCTTTGTCTCACTTTAACCTTACTGATCAACAGAAATGAAATTACCAACCACCCTTCAGGTTAAATCTATACATGCTCATCAACTGCAATCATTGACTATCTATAAATGCAAAATTTTGGTAAAATTTAACAAAAGCATTGTGTGAGAATCAATGAGTTATATGGAATGTGCAATAACAAATATTGCTTAAATTATTATTTGTAAATCATGTGCTACACACCCTTTATATCAGTAAAGTTTATAGTAAACTGAGGTACATATGCACACTCTCTTTTTCTTGGAGAACTGGTTGTTAAACATTCACCTGTACACCACCAGGACAGGTGGAATAAGAGAAAACCTTTGAAGGGGACGGAGACAGAGTCGAAGTAGGAGAGATGTACAAGGAGCTACAGTAAAGAAAGTCAGGGAGTAAAAAGTTTCATAAAGGGCTGGTGAACAGAACCGTGACCAAGAAAGACCCAGAAAGATAATGACTGAAATTTCAAAAATTAAATTTCAAAAATTAAAGTTGATTTAAAAAAAAACCCAACCATAATTTACTGTGAAGAAGAGGAAGCACTGAAAAAAGAGAAACTACAATTAGTTGATCTCTTAAAAATTTTCCTTTCAGAACCACTGCGTACTGTTCGTGGGAATGGAAACTGGTGCAGCCTCTGTAGAAAACAATATGGAGGTTCCTCAAAAAGTTAAAAATAAATACCATATGATCCACTAATTCCACTACTGGGTACTTACCCAAAGAAAATGAAAACACTAATTTGAAAAGTTACATGCACACCTATGTTTATTGCAGCATTATTTACAATAGCCAAGTTCATTGATAGATGACTGGATAAAGAAGATACGGTATGTATATACCCCATGGGTTCTTACTCTACCATAAAAAAGAATGAGATCTTGCCATTTGTGACAATATGGATAGATCTAGAGGGCATTCTGCTAAGTGAAATAGAGAAAAACAAATACCATATGATTTCACTTACATGTGTAATCTAAAAAACAAATGAATAAATAAACATAGAAAAAGCAGAAACAGACCCATAAATACAGAGAACAAACTGACGGTTGCCAGTGGTGGAGAATGAGGGGATGGGCAAAGCAGGTGAAGGGAAGTGGGAGGTACAGGCTTCCACTTAGGAATTAGTCACAAAGCACAGGGAATACAGTCAATGATATTGCACACAAGAGCACTGTATGGTGGCAGATGGCAGCTACACTTGCGGTGAGCAGAGCATAACATACAGACTTGTCAAATCACTGTGTTGTACATCTGAAACTAATACAACATTTTGTGTCAACTACACTTCAATAAAAAAGAAATCACTGAAAAAAAAAAGTTTTTCCTTCCAATTAGAAGGAAGGTAAAAAGGGGGGAGAGCACTTTTTAGATACTGGTTTCAGAGGTTTGCAAGGTAGGCATTGTAAAAAATAATTTCCTTTTTTATAAAACAACATATTTAATTAAAAAATATTGAGTTTATCAAGTAATAACTTCAGAGAATCATAAAGTGTATGCCTTGAAACACAGAACCAGAATTCTTTTGAACTATACTGTTTAGGCAGTATCTTATTATGGTTTCTTTCATGATTCTAAAATGAAATTAGTTCATTGACCCAGGTAATATGAGGTGTACCTGGCACTTTAATTTCCAGCACTATAGGAATGTACCAAGCTATGTTTCCCACCGCCTCCCCCTGCACCAAAGTCTCTGGTGTTTTTGCTATTGTGTATATTTTATGTGTTCCTGTCCTTTCTGGAAGCTTTTAAGCTCCCAGAGGGCTAAAACTGCATCAGTTATGCCCTTTGTTTCTGCTCACGGTACTTACTATAGTCCTCTACATATATAGTTTAATGGGTCATATATAGTTGACTTAAAAGACGTAATTCCCCCCCCAAAATATTCTAAAATAATCCAACCATTAGTAATGATCTGAAAATTCTAGAATTTACAAAAAGATTGGATGAAAAAAAAAAACAAAAACAAACCCAGGGTGAATAGAAAATATACATATGCCTTCATTTAACCAACGTTATAGTCAACATGACCTCAGATCTGAATGAATTCACCTTCACATTATCTAAAACATTTACCTTACATCTCAAATGTATTTAATAAAGTTAGAATATTTTATAAAATGATGTGGGAAAATAGTAAAAAGGTAGGCCCCAAAATGGACTCCCAGATTATCTCTTCCGGGGCAAAAGAAAACACCAGAAGGAGTGAAAAAAATTTTAAGATGGAATTATTTTTTTTTTTATATTAACTTAATGCTTGAGACTTAAGAATTTATCTCAATATAAAAACAAACATCTTGTGCAGAACAGAATCGATCTGCCTCAAGTATAATTGCCAGAGGAGAAAGTTTCCCTTTAAGATTTTACTATCCGAGATTTATTTGTGTCAGTCTTAAAACTGAAGAGAAATATTACTCATAAGATTGAGGTAAGAAAAGGGACCCTACATTCTAATTACAAAAGTAAACTTTTTATCTGAGATGAAGGTTGATAAATATTGCCCTCGGGATTTATCACATCTCAGAGAGTTTCTCACTCTTATTTTGAGGCAAGAGTGTTCGAGTGCTTGTCTGGCTTTTATGCAAAGGCATATCCTAAGAGATTTCGAACCTAGCTGGTTAGCAATGTTATCACATCTTCTTTTTTAAAAGGACTATTAATTAAATGTAAACATAACAGAAGAACCTCTCAAGCATTTTAATGGGTCCCTATGGGGTAAAAGTTCTTTCTTTTGGGTGGTTTCATTAATTTGTTCTCATGATGCATTTCATAAAGTCTATACTGTGTTTCATCATGTTAAACCAGTGCTCCCAGCCCCCACCGCACAAAAAAACTAACCAACATCAACCTCTTCCAAGACAGACTACCTATTAATACAAATATAATAGCATAATCAGTATAATTAACGTAAAAATTGATAGGAAAAATGAGTTTTTTGATAACTTCTTAAAATTTCTAAATCTTTTAAAACAAGTGTTTTGTCCACATTTTCTTTAAAAAAAAAAAGTAGGCACAAGTGAGTTGTTACTGTGTTCTTAAAGTTAGAATTAGTTATTATTTTATAGGAAATTGAATTCAGAACATTTTGGGGGGAAGCTGAGTTGGTTCCTCCTACCAAATTAACAGAAAATACATTATTTTATGGAAAAGAGAGTATCCTTCTCATAACTTAATCCTGATTTTATAATTTACTGATTGTACAATCCAAAAGGAGTATAATGTAAAACCAAGCAGAATCAGAGTTCTGTCATGTCAAGTTGTCATGACACGCAGAAGTAAGGCTAGTGAAGAACAGTGGCAGATCTAGAGAAGGAGCCTGGTATCTTGAATTACAAAGCTAATGGAACAGAACTAAGGAAAGGCCTGGCATAAGAGAGAGGAGGAAAGGATGCAGGAGAAATATGAAAATTAGTAAAGTGATAGTTATGAAGTTGAAAAGGATTAACGGATGTGAGACAATGAACAACAAATCATTTTGGTGTCTGTTCTTCAGTGAAAACACAACCCCTCTGATGTAACTCTCACACTCCCTATGATTTTTCTGCTGCCTTTCAGGTAACAAAAATCTTTGGAGGCCAAGTGCTGCTCTAAACTGGCATTGGTTCTAGCTCGGCTCTTATAGACCTATCACAAACTGGTAAGAGTCATTTCTAATGTAAGTGAATGAGTTCTCAATTTCCCATCCTGCCAAGCTCAATCATTTTGAAGTCATTATGAGGAAGACACCTCCCAGTTTGAGACCCCAACTTTGGAATCGTTGTTGACTCTTTTTTCACATTTTCACATTGGAACCAACATCCAATCTATCAGCAAATTCTTTTAGCTTTCATTTCAAAATCTACTCAGAATCTCTTCCTTTCACCTGGATTACTGCAGGAACATCCAAGAATTCACCCAGCATCTGTCCTTGCTATCCACCCATTTACTCTTTTTTTTTTTTTTGGATTTTATTAATTTTTTTTAGTTTTTTATTGTTATGTTAATCACCATACATTACATCTTTAGTTCTTGATGTAGTGTTCCATGATTCATTGTTTGTGCATAACACCCAGTGCTCCACGCAGAACGTGCCCTCCTTAATACCCATCACCACACCCATTTACTCTTAAGATGGCATGTTGTGAGACTTTTACAGGAGGTCTTTATAATGTCCTTAAAAGTGCTTATGTTCTGGCCTTTACTACATCCCTGACCTCACCTTCTACCACGCTTCCCATCATTCTCAATCTCCATACTGGCCCCTTGACTTTCCTCAAATATTGTGCTGCCTAAAATACTCTTCCTTCATACATTTGCACAGCCCACTTCAATTTTCTTCAGGTCTCTGATCAAATGCTACCTTTTTGGAGAGGCCTTCCTGACCACTCTATTTATGTGATAGTAGGTTCCTACCCTTCAACTATTATATTCCTCTTTTCTTTTCACTTCTCCAAAGCATGTAACACTTATCTGACCTACTAACTATTTACATATGTATTTGAGCAAGGGGCAGTGTTTTTTTCATTGCTCTATCTCTCTCCGGTACTCAGGCCTAGGCCTAAAATACAGAAGATCTTTAATGATTATTTGTTAGTTGGATGAAAGAATGATTATGTGGATAAATGGTGAGAGGCTCAGCAAATTGGCTGTCCTGTTTGATTTATCAGGCTGAGCCTCTCAGCCCAGCAGGTCTAGTGAGTACAAAGTTCCCAGTGGAGCACAGCTGCTCAAAGTGATAGGACTCACAGATGTGTGTTTCCTCATAAATTTTCTTGTCTTTTAAAAAAAAATATGTATTTGTTGATTTAAATTTTTACTGAGGTAGAACATACATTTAGTAGAGTACACTAGTTATAAAGATACAGATTGATATACTCATATAATAGTCACGTAGCTCATGATAAAACATTTTAAGCACCCAGAAAGCACCCCCATGTCCTTTCCCAATCTGTACCCTCTAGAAGTAGCTACTGGCCTGACTTCTATTTTTGTAGGTTGATTTTGCACATTCTTTCTCCACATCCCCAGCTTTACTGAGGTATAACTGACAATTAAAAATTGTATATGTTTTAGGTATACAAATTGGTGATTTGATATTAAGTGTACATTATAAAATAATCACCACAATCAAGCTAATTAACAGCCCGTCTTCTCACACGGTTACCAATTTCTCCCCTGTGCGTGTGGTGAGAACATTTGAGACCTACCCTCTTAGCAGATCTCAAGTATACAATACAGTATTGTTAAGTATAGTCACACTGGCATACATTGGCTCTTCAGAATGTATTTACCTTGTGTAACTGAAAATGAATTTTTTTTTAAAGATTTTATTTATTTATTTCAGAGAAAGAGAGAATGAGAGATAGAGAGCACGAGAGGGAAGAGGGTCAGAGGGAGAAGCAGACTCCCCGCTGAGCAGGGAGCCCGATGTGGGACTTGATCCCGGGACTCCAGGATCATGACCTGAGCCGAAGGCAGTCGCTTAACCAACTGAGCCACCCAGGCACCCACTGAAAATGAATTTTGGTCCTCAGTAAATTTCCAGCAGTCAAGGCCAAACACATCTGAAAATGTGTTTTTATAATATCTCCTAGACACTAGACTCAATTTAGAAGTTACGCATAACCTCAAAGGAATCACATGAATATTCGCATTAGTGCTTTGTAGGACTAACATAAACTTTTTATGTAGTTTAAGCTCAATAAGATAGCACTTGCAGAATGAAATAGCTTAGTGTTAATGCTTTCTGTAGAAGGTTTAAGTTTTTCTAAACCCCTTTTCTAATTTGAAGTCATAATCTGCTTGATAAACCCAACTTCCTTCTAGTTATCCTAGAATTTTAAGTTAGGGTCATTCATAAAATGGGTAGAGGAAATGTTGGTAGCATCTTTACAGATTTAATGGTGTTAATTTATTGAGAAATAGGCAACACCTGATGAAATTCTTAAATGCCCTTAATATGAACACTTCTATAGGAAACTCTGTATTTTGCTCATGGTACTAATTACAGCAAACACAAAATTTCTATCAATTGGGTCTTACACTTGTTCGTTTCTCACATAAAATGGAATTTAGCTTTGTATTTAAAGAAAATTCATGCACCCATTGTAGTTTGGTATCTTTATTTGACAGGCAGTTTGCTTATGGCATGAGTGCTAGAGGAGGCTGGTTGAGAAAAATTTTAGAGGATGAACGCAAGTCAATGATTTCTACAAAAAATACTGATGCTGAGAGTAATAGATAGTAAGTCATTAGCATCAACACTATGCTATCATAGCTTCTCTACAGAATTGCTAACAAAATATTTTTAAAAATAAAAAAAGGAAAAGAAGGATGTTAAGAACTGTGGTAATTAATTTGTGTTATCTTGTTTAATCTCCTTGATATCCCTGTAATTCAGATGGGGTGGTTATACCTATTTTATAGATGAGGTATCTGAGATACAAGATTTTCAAAATGTGCTCAAGGTCTCAGAGAGTTAGAAGTAGACCAATTAGAACTCATGTTTATCAGGCTTCAAAATTTGTGGTCTATGTTATTATATTATACTGCAACTCTAGTATAGGTTTGTGTTTTTACTTGAATGACACCATATTCGATTAGAAAATGCTGTACACTTCCATAGTTCAAGTTCAAAGTTACTACTTTGAATAAAATCACTGAAACATTCCAGAAGTAGTAAGTTCAGTAAGCCAGGAAGTGAAAAGTAAACAAAGGAGGTACTGTTAGAAAAGAATAGACTGAGGTGCAAAGGGTTTTACATGGTATGTTAAGGACTTCAGGTTTTATCCTATAGACCAATGGTTCCCAGCTTCCAGTGTGCATCAGAATCCCCCAGGCCCTGTCCAGAGTTTCTGATCAACTTGTGGTTTCTATAATCAATGTGGGGCTAGAAAGGAAGAGGTCAGGGCTGACTCAAAGTCTTTAGCTTGAGAGGCAGGATAGATCATGATGTCACTAAATGAGATAAAGACCAGAAGAAGATGTGGATTTTATAGGGGAGAACTGACTAAAGTTTGTTTTAAACTTATTATACTTCACATGTTTTAAGGCAACCAGTGGAGATGACCAACGGGGAATTATAGGCATATCTGGAATTGAAGTGTGAGGTCAGGGGTAAAGATAATGACTTAAGAGTCAAATAACACAGAAATAGATGTCTGAGCTCTAGACATGGATATAAGATAAAACCCCAAATACCAATAAATGGATGGCTAATGAACATTTTGATTTTTCTCTTACCATCTGTAAAACAGGCCTCTGGCTCATCTGAATTTACAGGTTCGGCCTCCGCTTCTTCTCCTTCTCCTGGCAGAGGGTTATCAACTGTGCTGCACTCAGAGGAACTTGACCGATTCAATCTCTAAAAAGAAATTCACCACCCCACCAGACAGTTCATTTAGGGGTCATTCAAATCTTATATTCAAGCCATATTCAATAATCAAAGTCATGCAAAGTGTTATGAAAAAAGATTAACAGTATGATGGCCATAAAAACGTATAAACACATATTGAGGTCAGGTAACCTTATAATACATCTATGCTTGATCTTTCTATCTACACATCCTGTGAAAAATAAATTTTATTATTTTTAGTATGTTAACAAGTAAGTATTTAGACAGAATTAGCATAAGGTATTTTTTGTAAACTATAATATTTGCAAAGTATTGGCCACATTTTTATTGTTTTATGTTTAATATAAATTTGTGTACACCAATAATTATTATATTCAGATAACCAAGACCCTAGTAGAAATAATACAAGTGCCAAATTGCCAATGCCTGATACTTGAAAGATCATATATGACAGTTGGCAGAAAAGCTTGTTGATACTTAAAATTAAAAAAAAAAAAAAAAAGAAAGAAATTAGTGTAAAATGAAACCCAAACTTATTTGTTCTATTATCTCTTGGATTTAAGAATATGTACCAGGATGATATAGATAGAAGGCTTTTGATCAAGACAAAAAAAAGTCAGATATCATATTGGAATCAAAATGCCAAAGACCATAGTAATTATTTCATCCAACACCACCCATTTCAGTATAAAATTTCAGGACATAGTTGAAAAGATCATAAAGTATTATTTATACTGTCAAAAAACAGTGGCTACCAAAGTGAGTACCACATGCAAACTCTGAAACAAAGATTCAATGAAATTAAACATGGCAGACGCACACACGACAGGAATGAATTCATTGTCATTATGATCATATAGTTGATCATAACACAAGCTTTTCCCGCCCAGAAATTTATGATCAAACATGATGTTTACAAACATACACATACACAGAAATTTTTAGAAAAAATACATACAGCAATTGTAGCAAAACTCTGTCAATTTTTCCTAATATTGCTTTATAAGGGGTAGAGCAGCACATCAATGGAAGAGTTCATTTTTCATTCTCATTTGCTAAACGACATGTGAATATTGAAACTAGTAGTTATTACAGCAGATGCTTCCCTTATTAAGATTACAGCTTTACTATTTTTTTAGAATAGTTCCACAAATACAAGTGCTAAAAGTAAGGAAATCCTCATTTCCATTAAATTGATTCCTTAATCTATTAATTTGCATTAATATCATAGGCCTAATCTGAAATATTAATTTTTAGAGATTTACTGGGAAGCTAAAAGTGTTCTTTATGGGTACCACATTCTCAGTGCTATTATTATCGCACATTATTCAACATCAGTAAAAAAAGGCATTGATACATTATTGTACGTAAGGAATGATGTAAGCAAAGTTCTTTATAATGAGAGTAAAGAATTATGAATACTCTAATACTCATAATCAATATATTGACATCGGGGCATTCTTCCCACCAGGTCAAAGAGTTTTATAATAGTATCAGTTACGAACAGTATCCCTATGAAATGTCATTTGATTGAATTCATCTAAAATGACTTGAAAATAACGGAAATAGAAATTAATTATAAGACTGAATATATTTAAGGTTTTAAAATATACATTACTCCAAGAAGCAATGGGGAAATGTATAATTACTAATAGGCCCTACTGTGCCAATTACCACAAAAACTAATTTTGAGTATGTTATCTAAAAGACTACAGTTATCTGATGCCCTCAGTTCTTGACTTCTCAGCTGCATGTGGACTGTCACCAGGGAACTGAAAGACAACGTACTATGATTCTGTGGCGATGAGACCAAGACCTTCAAATGTGAAAAATGGGTTATTGCCCTGGATTTTGAGGCAAAGCAGTGGGAGAAACAGCTGACAGAAAGAATGCAAAGCACTTTCCTGCTAGTAGCCAAAATACTGACAACTAGCAAGTAGTTTTCATGGTTTCCTCTAAGGTGGCAACAATTTTTAACTAAAATGATTCTAATTTGCAGAATGCCTACTCAGCCTAAATTAATGAAAACATCTTCAACCTCAGTATTTGGTTTTCTCACTGAGCATTAACAAAGAGGATATGCCAACTTAATTTGTAAGCAAATAAAATGAAGATGATTTTATAAAGTATATCTTGTCATTTCTGAAACCTTTTATTTTCATAGCTTTTATGGCAATTTTTTGTCAATTAAATTCAGAGTTTGGCTCAAATTTTATATCATAAATGACAGTTATTCAAGATGATTCCTCATCAGAACAGACATTATCAAAATATTTAATATGAACTATCGTTTGTGTCATAAGCCAAATTGCTATGGCTTTTTAGAAATTCAAGTTAAAATGTTTTTAGGAATTCTATGTTTTCCTGGGGATGCATGAAGTATTCACAAAGTAGCTATTTTAGTACTGTATATAATATTAAACATTTATGTGCATGCCCTAGTGATGTAGACGGTTCAGTTCTAATCTATTCATCCTTTAAATTTAATATTTACTGAAGTGGAAGTTTCTTTAACAGGGTCCAAAAGGATGCTTTTAAGTAGAAAGGCTAACATCTATAATAAAAACTTTCTCTCAAAGGGAAGTGCATTTTATTCTCATAGCAGGTGTTGCTATATTTAACTACTGAATTTTCTTATTGCTTAGTACACAAAGATCAAGTCAATCATTAGAATCATTTTACAAAATAAATTATATGATTATTTTCATATCTATAAACTCAATCATTTGTAATTTAGTTTCCTTTCTTGTAACATTGAAAATTGAAGAATTATTATAGTACACTAAGACCAGTGAAATAAATACTTTGGTGTAAAAAATTTCCCTCTCAATATTACAAATATGTTATTTTGTAATTTTTGCATGGATTTTATTTTTAATAAAAAGTGAAATATACTTTTTTTTTTTAAAGATTTTATTTATTTATTTGAGAGAGAGAGAGAGGGAATGAGAGATGGAGAGCACGAGAGGGAAGAGGGTCAGAGGGAGAAGTAGGCTCCCAGTGGAGCAGGGAGCCCCATGCGGGGCTCGATCCCGGGACTCCAGGATCATGACCTGAGCCGAAGGCAGTCGCTTAACCAACTGAGCCACCCAGGTGCCCCGAAATATACTTTTTGTCTATTACATGGCAGCAAAGATTTTTTTTTTTTTTACCTTTGACAGCCTAATTTTTTTTAACCTTATATAGGCTATAAACATAGGATCATAGACCTAATTTCATTAGCATTAGGAATAAGAATATGCCATAGACAGCATTCCTGCTTTTTTATTGAATAATATGGTATTGCCTGTAGGTACTTTCTAAAATTTTGTCTTTGTTTCTTTTAGGCAAAATCTATACACTTGATTCAAAAATTTAAATGTATAAATAATATATGGTAAAAAACAAAAGTCCTTTCCACTCACTCCCTAATTCTATCACCTTGAGGTACCTACTATATACACAATATGTATGTATATGTATACACACACACACACACACACGTACATACACATATATATATCTTTCCATATTCTTCAGTGTGTATCCATAAAGCACTGAAGTAGTTTTGAAACATTCTAATCTTGATTATAAATGATAGCTATCTAAGAAGCCCCTTTCAACTACTGAAAATATGATCAGGTTAAGATGGTGGAGTAGTAGGACCTTATGTTTGCCTTGTCCCTTGAACACAGCTAGATAAATAGGAGATCATTCTGAACACCCAGGAAATTGATACGAGGACTGAGAGAACAACCTGCACAATTGGAGGGAGAGAGGAGACCACAAGGTGGAAGGTAGGCGGTGTGGCGATGTGATTTGGGGAGAGAAGGATCACAGGTGCTGCGGAGGGGAGGGAGCCCTGATCACAGAGCGCGTACAGAAAAACAGAGGGAGACAGACGGCAGTGCACAGGGGACTGCACAAGAAAAGCACTTCCCCAAAACCAGTGACTGGGAAAACAAGAAGGGTTGATTGTCGTGAGCTTTTACAACGAGTGGAGCTCAAAAACCAGAGTTTTACAAGTCTGCACCGTGGTCGGTGTAGAGTCTGGTGGGCACAGCAGGGCTCCTGTGGAGAAGGACAGGAGCCCGGGAGCACATGGCATGACTGGAGGATCCCCTGGGATGCACTGGAAGCGACAGTTTCCCCTTCTTGGTGTGCATCTGGGAAAGGTAGCATGACCTCTCAGGGGAAAAGAGAACCGGTGGATGTCATTGTGCTCCCATTCCTTAGCATAGGGGCAGAGACACCTGCTGAGGGGAGCTAACCTGGAGTCTGGGTTTTTGCTGTGCTTTACACTAAACTCCAGTCTCCTGTGTGTTAGTGTGACTGCCCGTCTGAGACAAACTGGCACCAGCCCCAGCACAGTGAGACCCTTCCCCAGAGGACCAGCGGCAGGTCTGTGCTACACCAGGTCCCTTAAGTTTGGAGTTTTGAAACTCAGCCAACGTGTCTTAGATAAAACACAGGTGTACTGCATTGCCGGGAGGAAAGGCAGCATGGATACCAACAAGGGGAAGCCAGGGATCTGAGGGAAGCCTAGGACAAGTGAGGGGAGATTGTTCACTCTTCTGTGAGGGCTTCCCGGACAGCGGTGGGCAGGAATGCCCCGTGCAAGATGAGCCATTTTTCGCCCCTGCCCATCAGCAGGCACTGACTTTAGAGAGCATAACAACACCAACAGTGGAGGCCTGAACCACTTACATCAGCCCCTGCCCCCTGTGCTCTGCAGGTGCCTCTTTACTAGGGTTAAGTGTGCCTGAGAACCAGAGCAGTGGGCCCCTCTCCCAGAAGACCAGCACAAATCCCGGCATGCACCAAGTCTACTGACCATAAAGTGCTGCAGAGCTTTGGCTCTAGTGGAAAGAGGATCTGGCCTCTTTTAACAAGCAGACCAGAGCACACCAATTTAAAACTCACCACACACTGGACAAGATCCAAACACACCCCACTGCAGGCAGGAAGTAACTCTGCAGAAGACTGACCTGAGGGAAAGAACAGCCAAAACAGAGAAGCAGAGTGCACACAGCATACAACAGAAACACTTCCTAAAGTGTCAGACCCTGGACAGTATGTGATCTCTTTTTCATAAAGCCATTACTCTCAGGAGCAGGAAACAGAAGAAGCTTTACTAATACACAGAAGAACACAGACACAGATTTTAAAACAACAATCATAAGGATACTAGCTGGGCTTGAGGAAAGCACAGAAGACATCAGGGAGTCCCTTCGTGCAGAGATAAAAGACCTAAAAACTAGTCAGGCCAAAATTTTAAAAAATGCTATAACGGAGATGAAAACTAACTGGATGTAATGATGACAAGGATGGAAGAAGCAGAGGAACAAACAAATGATACAGAAAAATAAAATTATTGAAAATAATGCCGTTTAAAATAAGAGGGAAAGACAAATATTGGATCACGAATGTAGACTTAGGGAACTCAGTGAGTCCATAAAGTATAATAACATTCACATTATAGGAGTCCCAGATGAAGAAGATGGGGAAAAAGGGAGAAGGTTTATTTGAGCAAATTGTAGCTGAAAACTTCCCTAATCTGGGGAAGGAAACAGACATCAAATGCGGAAGGCACAGAGAACTCCCATCAAAATCAACAAAAGCAGGCCAACACCAAGACATATCACAGTAAAATCCGCAGAATACAGAGATAAGGAAAAAATCCTAAAGCAGCAATGGAAATGAAATCCCTAACTTTTAAGGGAAGACAAATAAGGTTAGCAGCAGACCTAAGCACAGAAACTTGACAGGCTAGAAGGGAGTATCATGATAGATTCAATGTGCTGAATGGGAAAAATATGTAGCCAAGAATACTTTATCCAGCAAGGCTATCATTCAGAATAGAAGGAGAGATAAAGAGTTTCCCAGACAAACAAAAACTAAAGGAGTTTGTGATCACTAAACCAGCCCTAAAAGAAATATTAAAGGGGACCCTTTGAGTGGGAGAGAAAGACCAAAATTGACAAAGACTAGAAAGGAATAGAGAAAATCTCAAGAAACAACTTAACAGATAATACAATGGTACTAAATTCACGTATACCTATAATGACTCAGTATAAATGGACTAAATGCTTGAATCAAAAGTCACAGGGTATCAGAATGGATAAAAAAAAAAAAAAGAAAACAAGACCCATCTATATGCTGCCTATAAGAGACCCGTTTTAGACCTAAAGACACCTGCAGATTGAAAGTGAGGGGATGTAGAACCACTTATTATGCTAATGAATGTCAAAAGAATGTCAAGTAGCCATACATATATCAGACAAACTAGATTTTAAACCAAAGACTGTAACAAGAGATGAAGTAGGGAACTATATCATAATGAAGGGGTCTATCCAACAAGAGGATCTAACAATTGTAAATATTTATGCCCCCAACTTGGGAGCACCCAAATATATAGAACAATAACAAACATAAAGAAACTCATTGATAGCAATACAGTAATAGTAGGGGACTTTAATACCCCACTTGCAGCAATGGACAGATCATCTAAGCAGAAATCAACAAGGAAACAATAGCTCTGAATGACACACTGGACCAGATGGACTTAAGAGATATATTCAGAATATTTCATCCTAAAGCAGAATACACATTCTTTTCGAGTGCACATGGAACATTCTCCAGAACAGATCACATACTGGGTCACAAGTCGGGCCTCAATAAGTATAAAAAGACTGAGATCATACCATGCATATTTTCAGACCACAATGCTATGAAACTTGAAATCAACCACAAGAAAAAATTTGGAAAGACCACAAATACATGGAGGTTAAAGAACATCTTATTAAAGAATGAATGGGTTAACCAGGAAATTAAAGAAGAAATTTAAAAATACATGGAAGCAAATGAAAATGATAACATGACGTTCCAAAATCTTTGGGATGCAGCCAAGGCAGTCATAAGAGGAAAGTATATAGCAATACAGGCCTAACTCAAGAAGCAAGAAAAGTCTCATATGCACAACCTAACCTTACCCTAAAGGAGCCAGAAAAGGAACAGCAAATAAAACCTAAGGCCAGCAGAAGGGAAATAATAAAGATTAGAGCAGAAATAAATGAAATAGAAACAAACAAACAAAAAAACCCCCAAAGAACAGATCAATGAAACTAGGAGCTGGTTCTTTGAAAGAATTAATAAAATTGGGTGGGGGAATGGGTTAGTCTGGTGATGGGTATTAAAGAAGGCACACTCTGCGTGGAGCACTCACTGGGTGTTATGCACAAACAATGAATCATGGAACACCACATCGAGAACTAATGATGTAATGTATGGCGATTAACATAACAATAAAAAAATTAAAAAAAAATTAATAAGATTGATGAACCCCTAGCCAGACTATCAAAAAGAAAAGAGAAATGATGCAAATAAATAAAACCACAAACGAGAGAGGAGAGATTACAACCAACACCACAGAAATACATACAATTATAAGAGAATATTATGAAAAATTGTATGTCAACAAATTGGGCAATCTGGAAGAAATGGATGAATTCCTAGAAAAATAAACTGTGAAAACTGAAAGAGAAAGAAATAGAAAATTTGAACAGTCTGATAACCACCAAAGAAATCGAATCAATAATCAAAAATCTCCCAACAAACAAAAGTCCAGGGCCAGATGGCTTCCCAAGGGAATTCTACCAAACATTTAAAGAAGAGTTAATACCCATTCTTCTCAAACTGTTCCAAAAAGTAGAAATGAAAGGAAAACATCTGAACTCATTCTACAAGGCCAGCATTACTTTGATTCCAAAACCAGACAAAGAGACCACTAAAAAGGAGAATTACAGGCCAATATTCCTGATGAATATGAATGCAAAAATTCTCAACAAGATACTAGCAAATCGAATCCAATATTACATTAAAAGAATCATTCACACAATCGGGTAGGATTTATTCCTGGGCTGCAAGGACGGTTCAATATTTGCAAATCAATCAATGTGATACACCACATTAATAAAAGAGGATAAAAACCATATAATCTCAATAGAAGCAGAAAAAGCATTTCACAAAGTATCCATTCTTGATAAAAACACTCAACAGAGTAGGGATAGAGGGAATATACCTCAATATCATAAAGGCCATATATGAAAGACCCACAGGTAATATCATCCTCAATGGGGAAAAACAGGGCTATAGTCAAGAAGAAGACAGGGATGTCCACTCTCACCATTGTTATTTAACATAGTCCTGGAAGTCCTAGCCCTAGCAATCAGACAACAAAAAGAAGTAACAGGCATACAAACTGGCAAGGAAGAAGTCAAACTTTCACTATTCGTAGATGACATGATACTGTATGTAGAAAACCCAAAAGATTCCACCAAAAAGTTTCTAGAACTGATATAGAAATTCAGTAAAGTTGCAGGATACAAAATCAATGTACAGAAAGCTGTTATATTTCTCTACTCCAATAATGGAGCAGCAAAAAGAGAAATCAAGGAATTGATCCCATTTACAATTGCACCAAAAACCATACGCTATCTCAGAATAAACCTAACCAAAGAGGTAGAAGATCTGTACCCTGAAAACTATAGAACACTGATGAAAAAAACTGAAGATGACACAACCAAATGGAAAACATTCCATGCTCATGGATTGGAAGAACAAACGTTAAAATGTCTATACTACCCAAAGCAATCTACACATTTAATGCAATCCCATCAAAATACCACCAGCATTTTTCACAGAGTTAGAGCAAACAATCCTAAAATCTGTATGGAACCATAAAAGATCCCAAATAGCCAAAGCAATCTTGAAAAAGAAAAGCAAAGCTGGAGGCATCACAATTCTGGACTTCAAGATATATTTCAAGACAGTATGGTACTGGCACAGAAACAGACATATAGATCAATGGAAGAGAAGAGAAAATCCCGAAATGGACCCACAACTATATTGTCAACTAATCTTTGACAAAGCAGGAAAGGATATCCAATGGAAAAAAGTCTCTTCAACAAATGGTTTTGGAAAAACTGGACAGCAGTATGCGGAAGAATGAAACTGGACCACTTTCTTAAACCATATACAAAAATAAATTCAAAATGGAGGAAAGACCTAAATGTGAGGCAGGAAACCATCAAAATCATTGAGGAGAACACAGGCAGCAACCTCTTTGACTTCAGCCATAGCAAATTCTTACTAGACACTTCTCTAGAGACAAGGGAAACAAAAGCAAAAATGAACTATTGGGAGTTTATCTGATAAAGGGTTAGTATCCAAAATCTATAAAGAACTTATCAAACTTGACACCTCCCCAAAAACAAATAATCCCGTTAAGAAATGGGCAGAAGACATGAATAGACATTTTTCCAAAGAAGGTGTCTAGATGGCTAACAGACACACGGAAAGAAACTCATCACTCATCATCAGGACAATACAAATCAAAACTACAATGAGATATCACCTCAACCTGTTAGAATGGCTAAAATTAACAACACAGAAAACAGCAGATGTTGGCAAGCATGTGGTGAAGGGGGAACCCTCCTATGCTGTTGGTGGGAATGTAAACTGGTGCAGTCACCCTGGAAAACAGTACGGAGGTTCCTCAGAAACTTAAAAATCAAACTACTGTATGACCCAGCAATTGTACTACTGGGTATTTACCCAAAGGGTACAAAAATACTGATTCAAAGGGACTCATGCAACCTGATGTTTATAGCAGCATTATCAACAATAGCCAAATTATGGAAAGAGCCCGAATATCCACTGACTGATGAATGGACAAAGAAGATGTGTATATATACAATGGAATATTACTCAGCCATAAAAAGAATGAAATCTTGCCATTTGCAATGATGTGGTTGGAGCTAGTATATTATGCTAAGCATTATAAGTCAAAGAAAGATAAATACCATATGATTTCACTCATGTTGAATTTAAGAAACAAAATAGATGAACATAGCAGGGGGTCAAAAAAAGAAGGAGAGAGGGAGGCAAACCATAAGAGAACTATAGAGAACAAACTGAGGGTTGCTAGAGGGGAGGTGGGCATGGGCTAAACGGATGATGGGGATTAAGGAGGGCATTTGTGAGGAGCACTGGGTTTTATATGTAAGTGATGGATCACTAAATTCAATGGCTGAAACTAATATTACACTATATGTTAACTAACTAGAATTTAAATGAAAACTTGTAACATTAAAAAATATGATCAAATTAAACTTTTTTTTTTTTTTACTCTTCATGGTTCTTTTGATTGCCTAGAAGGTGTGTTTTCTACAACAATGAATATGAGTAGAGACTGTTAAATATAGGTGTCATATGAGAAACTGTGCTAAGCTGGTAACTTACAAATTTATTACTGACATATCCTGAAATAGGCATTCACATCATAAGGCTAGTTCATTCTAGTATGGATGGCAGTTAATGCTAGTTGGTCATTTCTTATTTCAAGAAGTATGAAGTATGATTGTCTAATAATTTGATAGTTGGGCACTCAAAAGCCAAAAAAAAACATCAAACCTACAGTAGCATTGTAGAAAACACCTTATTCAAAGAGGATGGTGTATTTCAAAGATGTTACATTTAAAGTATATACTATAATAGTGCTTGCTACATACAACAAAATATATCCTTTGAGGAGCAGAGCCTAGAATAGTTATTTCACCTGAGGATCAAAACAAAGAAACACAGAGGACAGCAAGAAGTTGAGAGAAGCGAATCAAAGGGAAGGTATGGGCATATATGGACAGAAAACTTATGGGAGACATTACTGATAAACTAAGCTCTACTGTATGTCATTAAGCTTAAGAATTTTTTTTATTAGTTTCAAATCAATATCACCATCTTTAATTTTACAGTCTAATTTTACAATTGATAGTCATAATTAGGGCTCTAAATCATTAAAGGAGTAAAATAGTAAAGTTCATAATAAAGGATCAAAGGACCTTTAGACTATTCCACAAATAGCTACTATGCTTTGTGTAAAAGGCCAATGTTTTCCAAGTTACCATTCTGTAATGGGATAGCTTCAACTTTAAATATTCTTTTCTGATCTGGAACCAAAATATGCTTTCCTCTCCCTTGCAATTGTTAGGGTCCTTTTTGCCTTCTGGAGAAATGAAAATATTATCTTCCTACAGCTTTTTTAAAATTGGAGATTACCTATGGTATTACCATGTGTGTTTTTCATTTTAAGAGTATTGATAGTTTCTTTACATGATTTAGCATTCTGGGCCCCTCAAGTCCTTCTAATCCTTTTCTGATCTCTCTGAAGTTCTGGTCTCTCTCAAGATTCTTTTTATTTTTTTTTTATTTTTTTTATTTATTTATTTTTTTTTTCTTTTTTTAAGATTTTATTTATTTATTTCAGAGAGAGAGAGAATGAGAGATAGAAGGCACGAGAGGGAAGAGGGTCAGAGGGAGAAGCAGACTCCCTGCTGAGCAGAGAGCCCGATGTGGGACTCGATCCCGGGACTCCAGGATCATGACCTGAGCCGAAGGCAGTCACTTAACCAACTGAGCCACCCAGGCGCCCTCTCAAGATTCTTTTTAAATGGTAATGCCAGTTAAAAACTACTAAAGATAACCTGGAAAATTCAATAGTATTTTCCTTTTGTTATCTAGATTTTCATTTTACTTCCATTTAAATTATGAGAAAACTTTAGTGTAATTGCCAGTTACAATAAACTCTTGACTCACATAATTATGGGCAACTAAAGTCCCAGCACTTTTTCAAAGAAAAGGCAAGAAGATGGAAGTTTCCCTTTCCTAGTGTTCTTTATGACTGCTAGAGAAACTGTGTGGGCTTTTAAAGAACAGCTGCTTCTTCAGCAGGAAATCCCCTGAACACTTCCATCAAAGGGTCAACACGGGATATAGCATTAGATGATGCAGAAATAATGAGATCAAATCTCAGGCACCACCACGGAAATTCAAAATAAAGCAAATGATTTCATCACTGAGCGTTCTTAGTTTTCCCGGGAACTTCTACGTAGGGCACTTCCTATCCAAAAACATGACAAGTTATATGCCTAAAAGGTTAAGATCTCGCATATAAAAGCAAACACACAGATTTTGGCCACATAACAAGACTGGACTGGTTACAGATTTCTCAGCCAGATCCTACAGTGTCCTCTTGGACCGTCAAAAGGCTAGTGGAACTCACCAATAAGGCCTTGCTATGTGATCAACCAGCGGTATTGAAGGTCTCTGTGCACTAACACAGAACTATCTGCAGAGAATAGATACTTAAGTAGCTGGAATACAGTGGGTCAAGTCAGAAAGAATATCTTACAGAGGACAATAGAGGAAGGGAGGGAAACCTGAATGGGAAGAAATTAGAGAGGGAGACAAACCATGAGAGACTCTTGACTCTGGGGGGGAAACAAACAGGGTTGCAGATAAGGGAGGTGGGTGGGGGAATGGGGTAGCTAATGATGGGCATTAAGGAAGGGGTGTGATGTGATGAGCACTGGGTGTTATATGCAACTAATGAATCATTGAACATTATATCAAAAATTAATGATGTACTATATGTTGGCTAACTGAATTTAAATTAAAAAAAAAAAGAACATCTTAAAAACAAACATTTAAACAGTTCTACTAGTGAAGCCTGCTAGAAAATTCCAATCCTTACTTAGCCGTAAGTGGGTAAGTAAGGATTGGAACATAGGCAAACAGGACAGCAAAATGTGAGGTAAAAGCGTAGACTCTAAGTCTCAAGTTCATTCATTATTTATAATTAAAAAAAAATAATAACAGACGAAAAATAAACTACTTGTACATTTTTGTCATCCCCTAAAACCACTCCTAATGAGGAAGGGCAAGGAAAGACAAATTCCAATGAATGGAACAATTACCAGTTTTTTTAAACACATGGCTTTCTAATATTGAAAATACAATGTCAAATAAAAATTCGCACGATAAAATATATCTTTCCTAACCTTTATGTAGTCAGCTTCTGCCAAAGAAAAAGATTATATTTCAAGTCATTCTTCACAAATGAAATATCCAGAGCTTTTTGGTTTCAGGAGAATGACCATTTGTTAACATGCCCCTCATGTTTTCTAACAGTTTGGTAAAAAATATATATAGTAATAATAATTCAGGAATTAAACACACACACATACACACACACATTTCTGGAAACTGTTTTCTCAAAAATTGTGTGTTTTGCCTATACATGTATACATACTATCGTGTATGTACGCATCTTTATTTAGATTCTAACGGGAGGAAATTTACTCCATTATGAAATAAAATTTTTTTACAAGAGAATATTGCCTCTGAGTCACCACCCATCTGAAATAGAAAAGTATGTCTTTTACTTAGGAGCACTTTTAAAATTAACTTCAAGTAAACTAGAACAATGTTAGTTTGTTTGCTTTTTTTTAATTGGAAACTGTCTGCATCATTATCACTAGAGCATATCATTTTCAAGATAAAGTTTTGCTTTCAACATTGCATAATGGAAAACAACAATGGAGACATCCCAACAATGACAGAGCAATTCAAAATATGAACTAGATTATAAGAAAAAAGGCAAGATTCTTATTAACATGGATTTTCTCTTCACAGGAAATTATTTATTAGAGTTCATCCATTCAACGAGCTATACTAAAATTAAGACAAAATATATCTAAGTGGCAGATTTTCTTTTATATTTGTTAGAAATACTAGATAAGGCAATCCATATTAGTTTCCAATTTTATAAAAAGTGTTTTATGTCTTATTGAAAGATTTAGTGTTCACTTCATAATATGTTCCATTTAAACCTCTTACCTTCTTGATGCTATGCTATATGCCTCCTTATGAGATATAACCATGATAAGAAACATTCTCATTAGTGGATAAGATTGCTTTTGGAATCAAATTAAGCATTTCAAGCACTTATAACTCATTCATTCATAGGTTGAGCCTATAAATTTTAATTGATGCATTTTATATATGATCAAATAAAATCAAATGTTAGTTACTGAACTGATTAAAGAAATAAAGCCCTAGTTACCACTGTGCTTAAAATCATTGCAAAATATATTCAAAGTCTAGCCTAGACGCTGGGTACTTTGGCTCTGTGTACCCAGAACACAGCTTATTTGTATGAGTCTCAATTTCTGTAAATATAGGTCTAGCACTTTTATGTTCTGAGATTTTATGTTTGTGGCTGAAATATTTTCCCACAAAAATCATTTCTTAATAGAGTTTTAATTTACTAAATTTAAATGTGACAACTTATTTTTTCCAGATTTACTGAGATATAATTGACATACAACATTGTGTAAGTTTAAGGTATACAAAGTGATGATTTGATACATGTATATATTGTGTGTTTATATATATATATATTTACGACATCCTTCCCATACATAATTACCATTTATTGTTGTTGTTATGATGAAAACATTAAAGTTCTACTCTTAAAGCAATAAATGTGACATACAATAGATTGGATTAGATTAGATTAGGAAAGGAAGTTGCTAGAGGTTTTCAAATTAAATATTGCTTCAATGGCTTCTGTTACATTCTATATCTTTTATAATCCATCCAATAAAAATCTATAGATCATGCACTTGAAATCACCTAAGGACATGAGAGATATATATCAAGGAAGTCATCAAGAGAATCACAAAAAATGATGGAATTGCCCCCGTGACATGCTATGATGCCAATTCATCTATAGAGCAATTGTGTATGTTTCTACTTTCTTGCAATGGGTCAGGCAGAAACATTTTGTAGCTGAACAGCATGCATGAAACTGAAAAAAATATCATATATGTATGATTTTTTTTAGATAACCTGTATAAAAGTGGCCATATATGTCTCTGTCTGGTTAAAAGCACAGAGCTGCATCCTTGATTGATCCAGTTTGGTTTTACCCCTGTGAGAAGTAAGAAGGTTAGGTACTGAAGTTTAGAAATGTAGAATGATGAAACAGTTTAGTCAACTGATTTAAAATGTTTAAAGTCACACACCTGTAAGTAAAAATTAGTTATATGTTTGAAAATACATGCTATATGGTTAATGCAAAGCAGTATCTTTGAAACACAGTAATAAGACTGAATATCATTCAACACAGATTTTAAAACAATCAACTCAACAGTTATATAATTCTTTTATTTAGGGAATGAATTTAAATACTATAATGTGCTAAGGCAATCTTTTGCATTCTGTTTGCTGTTTGTAACAACCATTTAAAAATAAGTGATTCTCAATACTAGAGTGGGTGACAGTAGGAGTGTGTAGTTTTTAAAAAGTATATTCTAAAATTAGAATTTCTTGATTTACTTTTAATTATCATATTTATTTAATTTTGACATTTCAAACAGCATTGAAGGAAAATGTTTCCAAATTCAAAATATAAAGAATAAGAACACTGATTCACATGTCAGACCAAAATTTCATTGTTTTTAGACACATAAATAAATCTAGTAAAGATGAAAGATTTTTCAAATAGTTTTAAACCAATCTGCAAAAAAGAAATGGTTAAGTAAAATTCTATAGAGTCTCTAGAACCCTCAATTTGTAGGGGGGTGGGGGGATGGGCTAGCCCAGTGATGGGTATTAAAGAGGGCACGTACTGAATGGAGCGCTGGGTGTTATGCGCAAACAATGAATCATGGAACACTACATCAAAAACTAATGATGTAATGTATGGTGATTAACATAACATAATAAAAAAAGAGAGAGGAAAAAAAATTCGATAGAGTCTTTTTTTGTTTTGTTTTGTGTTTTTAAGAATCTATGCATAAAAATAGGATCAAACCCAGCTTAATTGTATAATTAAGGTACAGTATAATTATAATTATACAATTGTATAATTGTAACTAATCCCTAAATCTTGCCAAACCACATGAAATTCTGGAAGAGTTTATCGTATTTTCTGAAAGCAATGATAAAAAGAAATCTAAACTGCCTTCTTGGTGAAGGCAATAACTGCCTGTTTGAGGAAAAAACTTCATAAGAAATCTAAAGAGAGACCAAATAACAGCATAATTAAAACCACCATACACTAAAAAGACATAAAATAATTAACCTTGATGACTACCAATATTTAAACTATTTTTTTATCAAATCAATAAAAGGAATGCGTTTTATAGCAAGTAAGCACATTTAACTTTCTCCAAAGATAAGGGCTTTTAAAATTAGAAAGACTGAATACTGAATAGACGAATGGGTGGATGGATGAATGAAGCAGTGAATCAGGTAAGCAGTATGAATGCCTGTTCCTCTGCCTGGGATATCCCTCTCCACTATACCCACTCAATGAAATGCTCTCCATCCTACAGCATCTGCCTCAAGCACCACCTCCTCTCACATGCCCTCAACCTGATAGAGTCTCTTACTCAGTGCATCCTCAATGGACCGGTTTATTATTCTGTTATGGATTGTGCTTTGTTCTAGTCATCTTATTGAGGTAGACTATTACTTAATACATCAGCATTAAAGAGGATTAGAAGCCAAATATGAACCAGCAAATGTACAATACCAGAAATCTTGATCCTTAATTGCAACATTATGGTCCATAACAGAAAATAATTATATTCCTACTCACATCTTGCTTTTCTATGGTATGTAATATGGTAGCTAAACCTTGGGGTTCATATTTTAAGAAGATCCCAGAAACATCGTGACTAATTAGCATCATTTCTTAATCTTTCAGTGTTTTAGTTATCTGTAAATATAGATAAATAATATCCATTTTCCCGGTTGTCATAGGAGGAAAGTTATATAATGTAAAGGAAAGTGGCAAGTGTGTACAATTTTTCTTTGGTCTCTTTGGTGCTTTCTTCTTTTGGGTCCTCTTCTCAAGCGTTGAGTTGCTCACTTGTCCTCTTACTGCGTGTGGTCCTTGTAGTGTAGTTGGTGCTGTGGTGCACTGCGCCAATCCCCCTTTCAGGCAAGCCTTGCCTTCCTCCAGCTACCAGCGGTGCTGGGGGCTGAAGGCTCACAGCTGAGTCCCAGCATGGGAATTGTCATGTGGAAGAGAGCTGTCTCACCCAAGGTTACACCTCCTCCCCTAGAAGGTTGGAGAGGGAACCTGCATCGGATGACTCATTGGTGGGAGCGTACAAAGGCCTGACCCCCGCGCTTCAATGAGGACTACTCCAAAGGGTCATCCTACTACCTACAGGAGATGCCCACAGGATCAGCAGAGGCATCTGCTGAAATTACAGAGCATGTCAATTTCTCCCTGTGCCCAATCATCTTGTTTTCCTCACTTCTTATAGGTGTTGTGTTGCTCCTGAGAATACTCCCCAGTAAATCTCTAACACACAGATTTCTCTCTCATAGCTGGTTTCCCAGGGAACCTGACCTCAGGCTGACTCCCTGTATATCCAACGTTTAATACAAATGAACACATAAAATCCCAACCTGTCTACAACTCTTGACTTCTCCTCTTTACTTGGTACCTATGTTTCCAAATACATACTGTTTGGCATCACTTGGCTATCCAGCAAACTGCTCATAAATAAGTTACCCAAATTAAACTTTGAATCTACTCTACCTTCTAAATTTTCTCCTCCTCCTACATATTTTTTAATAGCATTGATATTTATCCAATCTAAGATAAAACCTATTGTCATGAGTCAATCTGTATCTCCCAAAAGCGTATGTTGAAGTCTTAATTGGTACACTTGAATATGACCTTATTTGGAAATAAGGTCTTTGCAGATGTGGTCATTAGGGTGGGCCCTAATCCAACATAAGTAGTTGTCTTATATGAAGAGAAGATAGACACACAGGGAGAACACCATGTGATGATAAGGAATGCCACAGATTAACAAACCACCATCAGAAGCTAGGAAAAAGCAAGGCAGGATGCTCCCTAGAGGCTTCAGAGAAAGTATGGACCTGCCAAGACTTCCATTTGAGACTTTTAGAACCGTCAGAGAATAAATTTCTGTGTATAAAGCCACCAAGTCTGTGATACTTTATTATGGCAACCATGGGAAACTGATACACCCTTTGCTACAACTCAGGACTCCTATATCCAGACCCTGAGCCGCTACATATTAACTTGGAAGTAACTTAGAGTTTATCACCACCTGCCACCATCATTCCCTCGCTTGCTTGAGTCCTTATCAACTGTCCTTTGGATAAGTGCAATAGCTTCCCATCTTCTCATCTTTCTTCTGGGCTGGGCTTTATTACACCCCCAAAGAAATTTTCTTTAAAAGTACAAGTTTGCTTTTAACAAGGTATAACAAAACAAGACCCTAAGTTTCTTTTTTCTGTTAGATAAAAGAAACATATTTCAATCTCTTGTCATGGTACATCAAGCTGTTTGCTAGCTGGCTCCAGTCTACCTGGGTTACCTACTGCTTCCCACCAGGCCATCCTCATATGTATTTAATTGGCCTCTTTACATCCGAATGTTTCCACATACACTGGGCTTTTTACCTCTATCAGAAAGGTCTCTCACCTACTCTGAAGAAAGAATTTATCTTTTCACCATAAAACCTCCATTTCCTTTGTGAAGTATTCCAATTTATTTTTAAGATTAGTTATACTCTCCTCTATCCTGTCTGTATATTTTGTCTTACAACCAAACTCTGTTTTATTTCTTTTTCATATGTTTAATTATAATTTCTGGTTTCTCTATGTGTTTCTCCTCAAAGGCAGGAACCTTGCTTTACTCTTTATCACTGAAGACAGTGTCAAAGACAAAGACCGATAGCCTACATTTACCGAAGAAATGAGTGCACTAATGATGTGTTTTCCTAATGTCTAGCAGGAATATATTAAAAGGAAGGTGCTCAGTAAATGTGAGTTGAACAAATGAATAGCAATGGTTTATAAAAAATGTTCTCTAATGTATTCTTTTGCAATCCCCCCCCAATGATCAAAGTTAATGAGGGGTTTATTTGAAATTTGGTTCCTCATGGAACAATAAATTTTGCATAAATGTGTTTGCAGTGTTTTAAATGATATTCTCTTGAAGGACGGTAGTTTGATTATGTAAAATTTGAATATTTCATTGACCTCCTCTCTCCAAGGACCTCAGCTAGTTCCATCACAACTTTGACATGTTTTAAAACACTAAAGAATTATTAAGGGATGCCTCGGTGGCTCAGTCGGTTAAGCGGCTGCCTTCGGCCCGGGTCATGATCCCAGGGTCCTGGGATGGAGTCCAACATCAGGCTCCTTGCTCAGCAGGGAGCCTGCTTTTCCCTCTCTCTCCCTCTGCTTGTGTTCTCTCTGTCAAATAAATAAAAAATCTTAAAAAAAAAAGAATTATTAAATAAAGCTAAGTATCTGTCTTTGGCTTGAAGAGGAATGACTGGGGCATCTCTCTAGGAGGAAATGTTTACACAGAATATTTCCTCTCTGCTGAGTATACAATATGAGCAAATTCACTTAAGCAGCCTTGATAAGTAGATACATTTGTCAAAAGAGCAGTAAAAAATCCCCAGTACTTGGGGATTAGATTCACGGTGAATAAAGGAGCTTCTCTGAAGGCTGTAAGAGTCTGTACTACTTTAATATCACATGAGGCTGTTTTGTTTTTAAATATTTGGAGAAATAAATTTGGATTAATGTTTTCCTCTGAAATTTGCATACACTTCCAAAGTCTATTTTACAATTCTATAAGCTGCTTCTTTTTTTCATCTTTAGAGCAGAGAAGAAAGTAATCTGTAGTGATAGAAAACAAAGAGAGTGACTCTAATCATCTAAGAAAGAGCTCTCCATTAAAAAAAAAAAATAGTTTTTTAGAGTTTTACATTTTAAGACTTAGCACAATTTAGGAAAAAAAAACACTACAATTAGGAATTTAGTTAAGCCAGATGCCAATCACATTAAATCATTGCAGGTGGGTAGAATAATTTTTTTTTTTCCTCAGCAATTCTTAGCACAGTGCCTGGAGCATAGTTGGGCTCAATAAATATTTATTGAATGAATGGGTGCATTTCATGCTTCATTTGAGGCTCATAATAAGGAAGTACTTCATTGCTAATGGTAAAAATCTGTGCAGTGTGTTGCTAATGTTTGCTGCATGCTTAGAGGACCACAGTGAGTCTCAGCAGGAGGCTGATTTTGAGAGAGGTCATTAGTTCAGTGTCTGCATTCTGAGACGAAGGGACAAATCTTATTCTCATGGGTCCATGGAAGATAACAGTATGCCCTTCTCAATTCTGAGACAAACTATCTTGAGAGAAATGCTGATGATCTCCTGCCAATTATTTCCTCAGAACTGTTCACGATATTTTACTAACACTTTAATCTCATCTCTTTGGTCATCTTCTGGTAAGGAGTTTTATTATAAAATATTTTTACTTCATTCTGGAGTGTATATCAGGACAAGGACACTTGCCTATATGAGGTCTGATATTAGAAGAAGATGAAAAAGTCTCCCATCAAATATAATGGGAAAACAGAATGCTAGGCCACAAAAGAGTAGTTTTTTTGTTTGTTTTTTTGTTTTCTGTTTTTTTGTTTTTTTTTTGATGCAGGGGTAGGGAGAGGAGTCAAGGGTTAAAGATGTTGTTTCCCTCTGTTCAAAATGCAGATTCTTCAACAGACAAAGGGGGGGAAGATCCTCAGCCCCAGAATAAAGAAAATGCCATCCAGAAACCTGGGTCCAAACACGCTAGGGATGAAGTTAGGTTTATTTCCCATGCCAACTCAATCCATCACAGTGGTCACTGGGAACACCACTGATAAGGACTCTAAAGTTGCTTCCAGACTTAGGCAGAGAGTTCAAAGGATACAACCCAGATCTGGTGTTTGGAACAAGTTTCCTGTGTCTTTTACACACTAAAATTGTGAACCATTGATCTATACCATGCTACCTCTCTTGAATTTAACCTGTAGTAAGTAACTACTTATAGTGTTTATGTGGCCACTCAGTTCCATACCGATAACTGTTAATCAGGCACTTACTTTCCAAAAGACACATATCTGATTATTTACCTACATCATTTACTCTTCATTACAACTCTCTTTTGCTTATACAGAAACTAAAAAACAACAAAAAAGGAGTGGTTTTGTAAATTGCTCAAGACCATAGAGTTAGTAAATACCAAAGCTAGAATTCAAGGCAAATATTCTATTTCCAGAGGCTGTATTCTTAAACATATCCCAAGGTAGTGCATAAGACTTAAATAACCCAAATGTATTGAATCAGGCATTACTTTCTTTTGGGTAATCAAGATTTGCCCTTTGCGCAAGGTTCATCAAGAGTATGGCAATCACTCTTTCAAAGATACCCTAGGCATGAAAAAATTAGAAAGTTGAAAAGGAGGAAATAAGTAGTTCAAAAATTTGGGAACTCAAGTGGGAACTGAAGATTAGGGGAATAGAGCAGGGAGGTTAGCATGGAAGGGTAACAGAAGTACTTCTGATAAAGAAAACCTGCACTTTTTTAGTGGTTCAAATGGAAAAACAAAACCAAAACCAAGTCATAATGAGAAACATTTAAATCTCAAGCAGCTGAAGAGAAAGACTATAAGCATAGGATTTCACAGTTGGAGACAGCTTACTATTACCTCTAAGTTACCCAGCAAATTTCCCATAGATCTTGAACTTTTGTTATTTCTCAAGTCCAGTATAGTAAAGTGGGTTTGAATGTACCCACACTGTGAGATATGTCATGGGAAATTTTTATGAAGAAGGGCAAACATTCCAAGTCCACAATTTTAAATCCATAATTTTAGATGATAATAATGATGATGAATTCAATAATAAACACAATAGATGGCATTGTTTTAAGGCTTACCAACTCAAATACGGTGCTAAATGACTTGAAGCAATTAGCTTACATATTCTTTATTATAACCTATAAGGCAGCCCCAAGCTCCTATGTATTATACCAAATAAACCACAGATATGAAATAGTAAAAGTGTACATTTTTTTCTCATGTAGCTATGACTATAAATATAAAAAAGACAAGAATATTAGAATGTTGCCATCAAATGATCCTTAGATAACACAGTTTTAGGACACTAAATTTCATGCTTTTTAAGAAGGGTTTATGGGATAGGTGGCAGAGTAACTTTATGGGTGGTTATAGCAGCATTATCAACAATAGCCAAATTATGGAAGCCCAAATTCCACTGACAGATGAATGGATAAAGAAGATGTGGTATTAATATACAATGGAATATTACTCAGCCATCAAAGCAATGAAATCTTGCCATTTGCAATGACATAGATGGAGCTAGAGTGTATTATACTAAGTGAAATAAGTCAGTCAGAGAAAGATAAATACCATATGGGGGGCTTCACCAATATGTGTAATTTAAGAAACAAAACAGATGAACAAAGGGGGGGGATAAAAGAGAGAGAGGCAAACAAACCATGAGACTCTTAACAATAGAGAACAAATTAAGGGTTGATGGAGGGAGATGGATGCGTGATGGGGATGAAGGAGGGCACTACCCCTGAAACCACTTTTACCATATATGTTAACTAACTACAGTGTAAACAAAAACTTGGAATCAAAACAAAAATAGTCTATTTCAGTAATCAAACAGTCTATAAACTAAATCACTAATTATAAAAAAAGACAGCTGGCCACTACGACATCACAAACCTCCTCTGGATGCCACAAGGTATGTAAATTTTTCAGAAGCATGGCTCAGTACCCTAGAGGAGAACTACTGGATATTAACCCAATAGGGATGTGTGTTTTATCCCTGAAATGGACAAAGACAGGGCAAAGAAGACAGAAATAGGACTGATCTATGAATCACAAAACTGGGACTCTTGCCATGGCTCTGCCTTTGAGCTAGGTTTATAACTGTGGATAAAGTCACTTCCTCTTATTGAGCTGGCTTTTACCAAATGAGGTGCTAAATGGGCAGATCTATAAGATTCCCATCAAAAGTTATAATTAACATAGGAAGAATAAGACTTTTGCCAGCCATAGGAGATCCATTTAAGGTTAGCCACCAGTTTTGAGCAAAGGAAAAATGACCAGGTAAGAAATGATTCTTCCAAATATTAAGAAGTGTTTGATAAACTCTGCCAGCTACCAAACTGCCTTAACACCTGGAATCCCAAACTTATTCAGAAAGTCTACCAAGCAATTGTGGTTTTTCAATGATCTTCAAAGATCTCTGATCTTCATGAGCAGAAAAATGAGTAATTGAACTAGTTTCCCTTTCCACATGAGACTAGGCTCAGATTACTTCCTGAAAAGGCTTTTGTGGAATCTGATTTTCTACCTTCAAGCTGAAACAATCATACTTTTGAATTCTGGAGACAGTACTATTTCTGTGTAAAGGTTTTAAAAAATAAAAAATAAAAAATGTTACTCCTTACTTTGTCATCTTGGAAAGAATTTCTTTGACTACTTAGAAACACACAGTCTTAATTTATATAATCATGTATTCACTCAGTAAGTACTGAGCATTTACTATACACCCAGCACTGGTCATATGGCTAGGACACACACACACACACACACACACACACACACACACACACACACACACACACGTATGATCTTTATTCCAAAATCCACTAGAAATTCATGGAGTGCAGGTCTTAGAATAGGGTTAAGCAGATAGAAGGCATGTGATAAATGCCTGTCAAATACTTTCAAATGTGACCTAAAGAAAGGAGTAATATTTTTAACTGATATCTTTAAATTTTAAAGATATACCATAAAAATGCTTTGTCTGAAAACTCACTTATGGTTATTATATTCCACATTAATAAAAACACAGTTCAATTAATAAAAACAGTAAAAAAAAAAACACCCTGTTACTTTAATATGTACAACCAGGTGTGGAGAAAGAGGATATAAAAAAGTTTTGATAAAAGGTTCCCGTTTAGAGCACCATTTGATGCATACGATGATTTCTCCAAAAAAATAAAATATAAGGCTAAACAATAAATCCAGGAAAAGTCACAAAATTGGATAGGATTCAAAATGAGGAGTGCTCCTATCTCTCTGTGGAGAAATTAGGAAGGATGCAATAGCTACCACTTTTGAGCACTCTGAGTACTGTTCTAAGCATTTTGCCTGTGTTAATTCATGTAACCCTTATTACCCAACCCTGTGATGTAAGGCCTAATAATTTTACACATGAAGAATGTCTTAAAGGGGGGCGCCTGGGTGGCTCCTTCGGTTAAGCATCTGCCTTTGGCTCAGGTCATAATCCTAGGGCACTGGGATCGAGCCCTGCATCGGGCTCCCTGCTCCGCGGGAAGCCTGCTTCTCCCTCTCCCACTCCCCCTGCTTGTGTTCCTGCTCTCGCAGTGTCTCTCTCTGTCAAATAAATAAATAAAATCTTTAAAAAAAAATGTCTTAAAGGATGTGTATAGGATTTTGACTGGGGAAGGAAATCCCAAGCAGAGTGATACACGATGCGAGTGTTTGTGGTCCAGAAGGAAACCAGGCAAGCACTGGATGACACAGCTGGTCAGCTGGATGGGGCCATGGTGTGAACACTTTATCAACAGTCTGTAATTCCGGAGACTTGGGGGACCAAACATACTTCAAAGGAGTGACATGACTGGGATTGAATCAGAGTAAAATTAATCAAACAAGTGACCTGGACTAGATGGAAATGAGAAGCGGAGATACTAGTTGGGACTTTACTTGGTATGGTTTAGGCTAGAAGTAGTGAATGCAAAGGCAAACAAAGGTGATGAGAAGGAGCGGTGGATTCAACAGACAGGAAACTGTATGACTTTACAACTGATAACAAAAGGGGATGAGGGAAGGGAAGATTTAAAGGTACCTGGCGCTTTCAAATCTAGCTAAGTATGATTGCATCAATTGTTAAGAACCAGTAAGTTAAACCTTACTACATGAACCTTCAGCAAGTTGCTGTGTAAACTCACAAACGCAAGAAACTACCCATCAGTCTGCAATATTAGAAAGAACACAGCAAAATTTGAACTTTAGATTCATTTCACACCAATTAGTAATAGGAAACAATGTGTATGAAACAATCTTACCCCTTTGCTGTATTCACTATCTGAATCACTGCTAAGTTCCTCAGTATTCATATTTTCCAAATCAGATTCCCCAGGTGCAATGGGCACTGTCACAGTGAGGCTGGGATTATGAATAAATGATTGACAATCACTTTCTTCCATCAAGTATTTGTCCGCACCACTTCCAAAACCACTGATTTTGTCTTTTTCTTTGTGGAAATTGCGATCTTTGTTCATTTCAGCAATTGTGCGGTTAGAGATAGAGTTTTCCTTCTTACTATTTTGATCTTCTTCTCTTCCTGTGTCTTTGGAAATCTTTGGCTTTTTGGAAAATGCTTTGAGAATAAATTCATGTAAGGTTTGTTTCAGATAATTTATTCCCTTTGTAATTCTGCCCACTGCAGTCTGGAGGTTGTTTGCCTCCTTGTCTTCTTCAATTGCTGTAAGATTGTCTGAGCTAAATGAGCTCAATAATAAAGCCAGAAATAGGTTGAGGACCTACATCAGGATGGGGATGGGGTATGGGGAAATAGGGAGACAGGAAATAAAAAAGAAAATAAGCATGTTTTTCCGAAATACAGGCCAAAATCCAAACCAGCATCAAAGATCCCTGTACTTCACACAGAAGGAAGAACCTGTGATGGGACAGACACGAGGCCAGACTCTCATCACTATCCTATCATGTGTGTATCCTAGCTCCTGGAAACTCGGGGACAGAGGTCAGCCATACCCACGAAGGACTTAGCGCAAGGAGCAAAGAGAAGGCTCCCTCCCCATTACCATTATGCCATTCTTAAGTTCATTTCTGCAGCAGGAGTCCCTTGGCCAAATTCCCTTTTATGGGCATGAAAAGCCCTCCTAATGTTTACCTGTAATGAATATTTGTCACCTCTGAGAAAAAAGTAGAACAAGAAAATTGTGAGGAGTGTCTATGGTGAAGTAACCTACACCAAGCTGTGTGTTTGCTTTCCCCAGAAGATACATGTCAGTTCACTGCAACAAATGGAACATATAATACTTGCAAAGCTCCTGTAATAAAATATTCTGTCCAAGAATTGTGCCAGCTTGCAACTTAATGAGGCTTTTAAAGCATAGAAAAGGACCTGCCCACTGAACCCAATTCAAATGAGATAATGGCTGTTTGGCCTTGTGCCAATCATTTGGCCCTGGAAGAGATAATCAAAGAGGGCAGGACAACTCCTAAAATCCTGTTTGTGTGCAAAACCATTTCTGTTTTTCCTCCCTGAGGTAAGGGTCCAGGTGGACTCAATATTGTAAAAAAAAAAAAAAAAAAAAAAAATCTCACAGAGGGTTGTATTTAAATTTTATTTAAATTATATTTAAATATTGTTTTAGATAGGAAACAAAAGGTAATTGAAATACCCTTTCATGTAAGTTTCTTCATGGACAAAAACATCTACCTCATTAAAATAATGAAAATTAGGCCAAACTGAGAAGGGACTCATGCCTCAATTTGGGTCCCACCTAAAACAATTTTTCAGAGATGTAAGCAGAACAGCATAGTTTAAAAATGTCTATGTTAATATGTTTAAGAGAAGAGTCTGAGGGGGAGCAAAAAGAGAAAATCACAGAAAACAATTGTGATAAATCTTATGAAGGAATTCTGAAATAGTTTACTTTCATTTTGGTCTTTATGGTCAATGAGAAAATGTATTTATGTTTGTTTGTGTGTACGTTTTAACAGGAATGTTGTTGAGAAACCAAGGGCTCATTCTACAGCTTTAGTCTCCCTAATCAATGCAAGTGTTAATAGTCTTCCTTTTTTCCTTTCAAATTTGTAATTAACTTTATTTTTCCACATTTACTGAGATATAATTGTTATATAACATTGTGTAAGTTTAAAGTGTACAACATGTTGATTTGACATATTTATACAAAATGATTACCACCACAGTGTTAAGGAACACCTCTATCATGTCAAAGAATTACCATTTTTGTGTGTGTGTGGTGAGAACATTTAAGATCTAGTCTCTTAGCAACTTTCAAGTATATAATACAGTATTATTAACTATAATTACCATGCTGTAAATTAGATCCCTAGAACTTATTTATCTTATAGCTGCAATTTTGAACTTTGACCACCATTTCCCGCCCCCCCCCCCGCCCCCAGCCCCTGGTAATCACCATTCTAGTCTCTGTTTCTATGAGTTTGGCTTTTATAAGATTCCACATATTTCAATAATGTCCTGTTCTGTCACATCTTCATTAAGGATAATAACAGTAACTTTCATTCCATCAAAAATCATAATAGTATTCTACTATTTTATCAAAATCTACTGGTACCACAATTGAAAATGAGGTCCATTCTGTATCACACATCCATTATCAGATTAAGTAGAGAAAAAAATATTAATAAAATGTATGTCTGATTCAACATCATCCTGATTAATGTTCTTTCTTATTGTTTTTAACCATTTTAACTAATTGGTAGTAAAATTAACTAAGGAATAAGAGAAAAAAAGGAAGATCTGTTTAGCTATAACTCTTAATATGCAGAGGACTGTATCAGAAACATAATTTTTTGTTTTTCTTTTCAGATTCTAATTCTACATCATTGGTAATTCCTTAACCAAGAGTTGTTTACCTATTTTGTGAATTACACCTCTCTTGTTTTTCATTATCACTAGTAAATAATGAATAAATATCATCATGAGTCAGTCATTACCAGTTCTATATGGATTAAACATTCACTGAGATATCCCATCTATTTTTAACTATAAATTCATATTACTTTTCAAAGTAAACCATTACTGTTACACCTGTGCTCATGCTTAAATATTATTTTGCATATTGTTCAAAGACCCACTTTAAAATTCTTCTTTTAGTCACTATTTAGAACTCTCTTTTCTTCCAATGTGTCAAGAGCATCTATTTTTGCCTCACTGCTAGCACCTACCACTTCTTCTTTATCTGATAATTTTGTGTACCATTTTCCCATGTCCATAGATAGTAATTACCTTGAAGACAGGGACTAACTCATAGGTATATATTTTTAATCACCCTGCAATACCCAAATACACTTCCTTTCACAGAGAAAGTAATAAAAATATTGAATGAATAACTCGAGAGTGCCCAAGGAAGCCCCCTCACTTTATCCATGCTTGAGTGAATACCAAATATTTTAAATTAGTTGTGACTAATGGCTTTGATATGGAATGTTTTGACATCCTATATCTTATAAAGAGCTACATTTCAATATTTTTATGTCAAAATTTTATAAGAAGAAGTATATAAACAAATCACATTATAGGAGCTTCTGAATACAAATGTTAAATTCAGAAGAAGAACCAGATAAAGCATATGCATTTTACTTCATATTGGAAGGGATTTATAAGCCTTTATAAAACTAGTAAATTTATTACTACAACTAGAGGATGATCAGTAATTACAGAATTCTAACTCATGGTGTCTACATTTTGTGCTGTAATGATCTAGAATTTAGATTGCATAATTTACTCTGTATATGTCTAGCCATTTAATGGCACAAAACAGTACCATTTAGTATATGACTTGATGAATGTAGGTTTCTGTCTTAGGCTCTGAATTACTTTTGACATGGGGGCTGCAAGGGCAAAAATAATTAGCAACTTATTTTCAAGCCAGTTGAAAGTGAAAGTATTAAACATAGAGTTGTTACTATACCCCACCTCCTGGGACTCTTAATGAGGAGTCTGACGCCAAGGTGACAAACTAAACCAAGTCAACATGGTGGCTTTGAAAACTGAAGTGAGTGAGTCATGAAAGAGCATCTTATCCCAATATTCTCCTGTTCGCTAGCTTGAAAGGTTTTATGAATGGGTAGGTAAAAACAAACAAACAAACAGAGAAGGAGTACAAGCCAAGCAAACACTAATGGAGAAATAGAAGATCAATTGTGAAAGAGATGCTATGGAGCAGCGGTGGGCAAATCTTTTTCTGTAAAGGGAGAGATAAAAAATATTTTGGCCTTTGTGGGACATAGAATCTCTATGGCAACTACTCAACTCTGCCATTGCAGAGTAAAACAGACATAGACAACATGTCAGTGAATTATTAGCATGTCTGTGTTCTAATAAAATTTTGCTTACAGAGCCTGAAATTTAAATTTCATATAATTTCCATGTGTCATGAAATATTATTTTTCCTTTTATTTTTTTAACCATTGGAAAAAAAAACAAAAACAAACATTCCAAGCTTGCAAGGCCATACAGAAACAGGCAGTATGCTGGATTTGGCACATGACTCATAGTTTCCTGCTCCTTGCTATGGTTGCTAGTTTTATTATATATGACTATAGTGCAATGGGACCAGTCCTTTCAATTGCTTTGTTCCATTATAACTTCATTTTTGTTATTGTTAATTTAATCATATTCTATTCACTAGTATAACTTGGTATTTGAATGGACTTTTAAGAGATAGGAAAACCACAGATTTAATTCATATGACATCATTTTCAAAATGAGAGAATAAAGTAGAAAATTTTCCATTAAAATAAATATTGTGAAGGGGCACCTGGGCGGCTCAGTTGGTTAAGTGTCTGACTCTTGGTTTTGGCTCAGGTCATGATCTCATGGGTTGTGAGATGGAGCCCTGCATTGGACTCTGTGCTCAGCAGGGAGTCTGCTTGAAGATTCTCTCCCTCTGCCCTTCCCTCCATGCACACACACACACAGACTCTCTCTCAAATAAATAAATAAATCTTTGAAAAAAATAAAAGAAGTAAAATAATATAATCATTGTGAAAAATATGGGTTATCTGTCAGGGAAATTGAGACAATATTTCATTTTCTTTTCTGTACTTTCCCATATTAAAATGACCAATATTCTATTACAATTAATAGTTTTATGTGTAATTAATCCTAAAATTATAAAATAACTGATCTTATCATCATATAACAATTTTCTATGAAAAATTTTATACGTGTGAACCTCTGATTACGTACCACTAGGTTTCCAATGACCATGACCATCATGTACACAATAAGGCACATGGCTTGACCAGCGACCTCCATACAGTCCCACATGGTCTCTATCCACTCTCCACACAGCACGCGGAACACAATCAGGAAGGAGTGGAAGAAGTCATTCATGTGCCATCGTGGGAGTGTACAGTCTTCATTGATCTTGCAGACACATTCTTTGTAGTTCTTGCCAAACAGCTGCATGCCGACCACAGCAAAAATGAAGACGATGATGGCCAACACCAAGGTGAGGTTACCCAGAGCACCCACTGAGTTGCCAATGATCTTTATCAGCATATTCAGTGTTGGCCAAGACTTTGCCAGTTTGAAAACTCGAAGCTGAAAGGAAACACAAAGGTTAATATTAATTATTAAGAAAAGTGTTCAATGTTTCCAATCCCGAGTTCTGTCCCAAATTTTAAATTCTTAAAATATTATCATTATTACCCAGCTAAAATTAATTATTTCTATTTTTTTTCCTGTCAGCTACTTTCAATATTCCTGTTATTTTGTTATACTTGCCACAATATAATCACCATACATATTTTTGAAGGAAGTTCAGGATTACTATAAAAGCCTCTTATTATGGTTTCAGATATGATTCCCTTTAGAGTTGATAATTTATCCTTAATTCTCTTTTCTGATACTTTAAATTTTTTTAATTTAAATGTAGTCTGATACTTTTATCTACTTTTTCATGCTGACATAGGATAAAGTCCAACATGTTAGAGAAAAATGCTTTAAGTCTTTACATTTCTATATTTTTGATATCAGACAACAATCATTTTGGGGACAATAATTTGATCTTTAGTTATCAAACCCACAAAGTAATGAACATATTGTAGGAATTGAAATTCTGTAAACCATAAGCTTCTTACTGTGAAATAAATTACTGCCTACTGGCAAAGAAATATTTTCTTTACCCACTTCTATTATACTAGTTTATACAACTGAATATGTCTTCCAGATCCTAAAATTAATTCAATTACGACTGACCATGTTTTCAAGATGCTAAAATAAGAACATCCCTGTCATTTTTGAACTCTTTAAGAACTTTTGTGATGGAACGAAATTGATTATACTAGATACAAGACGTAATCTTGTCTTTTGATTCAATCCTCCAAAAGACTTAAATAATAATGCAGAGCCTTAGAAACACCCTTTTATACACATAATATAATGGTAAGTTTGGTCTATATTTACCAGTCTGAATGATCGCAGAACTGACAGTCCTTCCACATCTGCTAGGAAAAGCTCCACTAAACTTAAAGTCACAATAAGGCTGTCAAAAATGTTCCATCCTATTTGGAAATACTCATATGGATCCATGGCAATTAGTTTTAAAACCATTTCAGCTGCAAAGATCCCAGTGAAGACCTAAAGGAGAAATACAATGTTTTTTTCTGGTATTACTAGAAGTATAGAATCAAAGTAATGATGATTATGACTATTTGTTTAGCATCACTGTGCTTCAGGCAATGCACCAGATCCTCTACAAATGTATGTTATTATCTCATTTAATCCCATAAATCTGGTGACTATTTCTATAGCTGTAATACAAGCATTACAGGGATAAAAAGCTCTAAGTTTCCTGTCTACTCTCTTCATCTTTAGACAGCATTTTAGAAGAGCATATTAAAATTCCACATAAATAGGGGCACCTGGGTGGCGCAGTTGTTAAGTGTATGACTTGGGTTTGGCTTGGGTGGTGATCTCAAGGTTGTGAGATCAAGCTCCGAGTTGGGATCCGTGCTCAGTGTGGAGTCTGCTTGAGATTCTCCCTCTCCCTCTGCCCCTCTCTTTCTCTCTCTCAAATAAATAAATCTTTAAAAAAATTCCACATAAATAAAACCATGACAATTAACACAGTCACTTTTTTCAAAAAAAATTATGTGGGTCAATAAGTTATTCTGGAAGAAAATGAAAAGGAAATATAGATTGATACTGAAATTTTGAGCCAGTCTTTTCGTCTGGTCTAACTACTCTTAGGGTAATAGAGAATATGTTGACTCACTCTTTAAAGATTTATCAGTAGAAGAGGAAAAAGTATTTAATTGATACAGTGGAAGCTAAAGTAAGACTTCTAAAGCTTTGACACAAAAGTGCATCACAAAACATCATTAATTCATGACATCGGTATTAAAGGACGGACTTAAAAAGACAACAGTGAAGGACTTGTTTGTGAATCATTCAGGTTTGATTTGACTCAAAGAAGCTGATCAAAGAAGGCTCAAAGGGAAATGCTGAAGTCTATAAGTGCTGAGTCAATTTAAAAATAATGCAGCATCAAGAAGATAAGCAGAGTACCCATACTTAGGGTTGTGGCAAGAGATAAGAAACACAATAAATTCTTTTGGGCTTCACAGTGATGCAGTCAACTCAGCAAGAAGGTACTGATTTTCATGATCTGTACTTCCACCAACAATTAGAAACTAGATAGTCCTGTCTTTTTTTTTCAATTTAAATTTTATTAGTAGCAAACAGTGCAATATTGGTTTCTGGAGTAGAATTCAGATTCATCACTTACATACAACACCCAGTGCTCATCACAACAAGTGCCCTCTTTAATACCCATCACCTGTCTAGTCCTGTCTTTTTCAAAGAGAAATCGAAGGCAAGAAGAATGCTACCTCAAAAAGCACATGGGGTACATACATCTTAACTGAAAAAACGTGGGAGAGAAGAATGACTCAGAAACAAACTCTTTGGCTTCAAAATCAATTGTTTTGGGATCTAGGCAAAAGTAAAATTATCTTACACAGACATTCACAAAGACATCCAGAGTTATTGAAAATTTATGGAGAGTCATAAACTAGGATTCTTTGGCCATGAAATAGAACTTCTGCCTGCTTCACGCAGATTCTCAGAAACTAACACTTGTCATTTGCCCTAAGGCATTAATTAAGCCAAAATGTGACCAGCACTGCACATTTAAGAGATCACTCTGGCACCCATTTTCCTAATAGGATCCTCTGTCTATTTGAAGCCTACAGATCCCTTGAGTGTCCTTGTGTCTTCTGTGTCCATTCCTCCCATTTTGGTTTCTTCGTATCCTTATTCTTAAGGCTTCTTTCTGCTAACTGATTTAAAGCATGATGATGATAATAATAACAGTAACAATAGGTTTAATTTGTTAATGACTTATGATATGCCTGACTAATAAGTAGAAAGCATTTAATCCTCTCAACAATATGATAAATGAAGTGCTATTATTATATTATAAATAATGAATTATTTTTCTTATTTTATAAATGAGGTATTATAATTATTTTATAAATGAGAAAATTAAAGATTATAGAGATTAACACATTTGCCAAAGGTCATATAACCAGTAAGAGGAAGAATCAGAATTCAAATCCAAGACTTTGGGACTTCAAAGGCCCAGACACCTCACTTTTATGTCAAAATAAACCATGCATAATTTTTCTGAAAATATGTAGAGAACTCATAAGGAAGCAGCAATGTAATTATAAAATGGGTAAGAAAGTATCAAATTTTCAGAGTGTTGCTTTAAAGAAACATGGCAGCAGGAAAAAACAAAAACAAAAACAAAACCCACACACTATAAACTCCCAAGATGGTGACCTTTGGAAATAGTATTGTTATAGATCTCTATACTTCTGCAAAGTTATTTTAAAATAGTATCACCAGAAACTTGACTTTGTACAATGATTCATATTGTGAATTCTGGATATGGATAATTATGTAGCTACATACCCATCTGACTTAAAGAAAAGAAATGACAATCATGACAACCAAAGAGAAGATTTATGGGTACATAATACACATTGAGAAACTCACCAAATTTCCCACAGTGAGTACATTTTTGAATTCATCAGTCATTGGGTGATGCTCCATAGCCATAAACATTGTGTTTAAAACTATGCAAATGGTAATAGCAAGATCTACAAAAGGATCCATTACAATAAAATAGACAAGCTTTTTGAATTTTATCCAATATGGAGAACAATTCCAGATCAAGAATGTGTGTGCAAATCTGTACCACCAAGGTGGACATTTTTGTCTGGACTCTTCAAGTTCTGGGGAAAGAAACCAACAGAGAACATGAAGCCAATCATTTGTTTATTTTCTTCCTAACCAGGTATGGTACAAATCAGCAGTATACTTTAACACTGAAAAAAGTTTTCTGTTTAGACTTTGCAAATTTAACAGTACTTCTTCTATGAAAGCATAGCATATTACATAAAAATCTTATATCACAATGTTCATTTTACTAGAGCAAGCATAAGTTAGGGGAAGGCAGTGAAATTAATGACTCAAAGCAGATATGGGCAACTCCCAGAGAAACATACACCTAACATGTGATGGGAAACAGGAGAATCTATGGAGAAATATATATTTTCCACCAATATATATCCTTTCATAGGTGAAAACAATCTCAGAACCAAGAGACTAGAAATAATTTATGGAGTGACTCATTCAATAGATATGTCATACCATGAGCCCTTTTATTTCTCACCATTAAGTTTAGGAGGTGGGTGGAAGCTTTGTCTGAGGCCATCATGGAATGTGTGGGTATGAGGTAGTAACCCTTGGACAAGGTGGGACCTGGGGCATATTGTAGGGAGAGAGGGTGGAGCCAGCACATTTTAAAAGTTGCCACCCTTAACTCTCAATGCATCTCAGGGTCTAACCACTATTGTTCTCATTATGCTCTCTAAATTGCTTTCTCTAATGCCTTTTCATCATATTCTGAACAGACGTTACATCACATATTACCATTTTATAATTTCATTGAATGTGCTCAGAGGCAGCAATTTATAGACATCTGGAAGTATGTATTTTTTTTTTTGCATATTAGAATGATGATAAATTCAGAGAGATTAGTTTAAGTTTCTAAGACTATATAGTGAGAACCACCCAGCCCTGGGTTAACCTAGATTTCTTCATTAATTACCATTAAGCTATTTATCTTTGAAAAGTCCTATCATCCAATGTCTTTAATCACAAAAAAAACTTTATCAATTTTTTGAGCACATAAAGACCATTCCATTAGTGTCCATTGATTATCTTTACTATTGTTTATAACCATTTTTTATTCTTTGAATTCTTCCTAAGAATTTTATATACCTATTTAAGGCTGACCAGGATTTATCTAAATTCTGTTTAAAAATCTGTATGGGTAAGAGGGTATTATTACATACCTTCTACAGTGTTTGTTAATATGCTTACTCTACTCATTGCTCTTTGTCTCAGATTGGGATCATTCAACATATCTTCAGAAAGAAGGTAAGAACTGGAACGTCTTTTCTTATGTATTTGATTGGTTGTACCCTGAAAGAAAAAAGATGATTAATTAAAGTTCTAAGAATAGAATTCTTATAAATTATATGTGTAGAATAAAATCTTGCTTAGGTAGCTGTAGTGATTAAATAAAAGTAGAGACTAGGTTGCTGGGTTGGAATCATAGCTCTGCCACTTACTGGGTATGTATCATTGGAGGGTTACTTAACTCCTGTCTCAGTTCCATCACTGGTAAAATGGGGATAACCATAGTACTTGCCTCATATTCTTGCTTTGAGGATGAAAAGAATTAATGCTTAGGAAAATAAAAAATAAAACAAGTTGCTTTTATTGTTATAATCACTTTCATCATCTATCTTTCTGGGTCTTGAATTTATTCAGATAGTTTTACCACGTAAGAGTCCTACATGAGAACAGCTAGACATGTGTTGCAGTGATGTGTGTTAAAGGGGCAGAATCCTGGTATTCTCTGATAAATTTCTGTAATTATTCTTTGTTGAGGTAACAGCATTAAATGGCGGCGACTGTAATGTTTGCCTCATGAATTGCTCTGAGTATATGATGATAAATGACTCAGTTTGAAAAGGACAATGGAGACTGACGGGAACTGTAGCAAAATGGAGAATGTAAGCTCCATCTAAAGGAAGTGACCACTTTCCGCTCTAAAGGATTGCTGCCATGCAGGACTATGAGCTCAGTCTTACCAGGTACACTTATTTTTGTGTGAAAACGTCTTGTTTTGAAATCTTGGCAACTAATTCAAAGTTAAAACACTGTGCTGGTTCAGTGCAGGCCAATAATACATACACACACATACCACTCACACACATATACACACAAACAACTATACAACTCTATATGTATCACCTATCTATCTGCTTAGGTGTGGTATGTGTGTATGTATAAATATACACACACACCACTTTACAAACATATAAAGTTCTAGAGTTTTAAAGTTGTATAGTTGTTTAGATACAGTTATATATGTGTGTATATTACAACATGGACACATGGGCATAAATATATGCTTGTGTGTCTGTATGTGTATGTGCACAGACATACATGCACACATATCTGAAGGTGGCTTTTTGTAGAGCTCTATTAGATCCAATCTCTAATTTACTGACTTTCCAGAAAAGGCAATTTTTCTCCAAATCAAACAAGGATAACAGATTCTTTTTCATGTACACATTTTAGTTGTCAAAGTTATATTATTTATCATGCAGTTTTTTCATCTAAACTGAACAGTTTGCCACACTATTATGTTTATTGCATTTCTGTTGAATCCTAGAGTATCTACTAACTCCTCTAGTTTTGTAGTTTGTTTCAGGATTTATGGTAATACTGATTTTCCTATGGTAAAAGTAAAGTCTTAAATAAAATAAAAACATTTCATTTAAAGATATGAAATAATATCCAAATTTGATATAAATTCTGTATTTCACAGGTAATAGATCACTGAAAAGAAAAACACAGCAAAGATCTGATTCCATAGAAATTTAACATGCTCACTTGATACGGAAAAATATCTTGGCAGAAGGGCTGAAGCAATGTCATGCAAGCACAGAGGTCACACGTTACCTAAAAGCACATGCATTCATTCCAACTGAAATGTTTGTGGCCATGACTTTGATGGAACTTTATTCTCACTAAAAATACTATGTTGTCTGAAAATATGAATATATGAATAAGTAATATGAGTTCAAAGGTTGTTAGGTTAGTCAAAACCCCTGCTGATATTTGGTCATGCAATATAACATGGTGAGTAGTCTAAAGAGGTAACCTAGAAACTCCAGAAACCAGAAAGATCTCTTTCAAGCCTAATCAGACTCTTTTTCTAACCACTCAATTATTCCTAAACTCTTGAAATTATTGCTTTGGACTGGTTGTTTTGTTTTTGCTTTTATGTGTATATGTTTGTATTAATATATGCAGTTTGGATATTATATTTTTATTCATAGACTCCAGACAAAAGAGGGTTTTTTTTTTTTTTTTGGAAATTTAATGAAATGAAATGAAATTTTCATTTATGTACGGGGAAAAAGCGCAACTATTCTAAATTATTTCTAAGTTCAGAAGCCTAACACACACTGGAGAGAGAGCAAAGGTGTGGTGGGTTAAGAGCATAAGCTCTGAAACAGAGGGCCTCTCTTTGAACTTCAGGACTACTGTTTATTAGCTGAGTGAACTTGAACAAGCTGCTTTAGTTCTCCGAGCCTCAGTTTTCCTCTTTGTAAAACAGGGATAATAATATATCACCTTATAGGGCCATTGTAAATACTAAACACACGTTTGCTATTATTATTACTAATTTAAAAACTCAAGATTCCCTGCACAAGGAATAAACAGTATCTTGACAAAGATAGCAGGAGGTGGCAACTAATCCAAACTTCCTTACAGAAATGGGACCTATTATCAGTGAAGGAGATCAGCATTAGCAATGCATTTCCTGTGCTGACATATATGTATATATCTTTTATACATTGTTTTCTAAAGGAATGGTTTATAATATTCAAGTATAATTTCAACAGATAAGTTCTTTTTTTAAAAAATGGAGTTTTAAATATCTTTGCATTAGATGTCTACAGCATATGGGATGAGAATTCCACGAATGAGTTAAAGGTGTATTTCTACAGTAGAGGTATTGCAAAACACAGAGCCATTCACAGGACCAAAGAAGGCCCCTCCAGCAGAGAGACTGACTGATGCAAGAATAAGGGTGGAGCCATGCCTGAGCTATTTTAAAACGTCCTTACGCTGTCATCAGAAGTTGCCTTATCTATTATCACCTCTGGCAGAAGCTGTCCATTGGGGAGCATGAGGGCTGAGGGTCCATCAACCAGGGAGACCACACCATTGCAGTCCACGGCACTGTGCATCTTCCCATTCACTGGCAGCACTGGGGGAGACCTACTGGCTTGGCTGATGTTACTGCTGCGCCGCTCCCGAGGTCTGTGGGGCACAAACAGCGAGCCCCTCCTGCTTTCGCTGTCTCCAAAAATGCTATGCTCATCATCGGCAAATTCAGTCTCCGATCCAACATCTTTCCCTCGACCTTTGAAACTAAAAAGGCTTGTTCTGCTGCTGCGCCTTCCAGAAAACAAGGAGCCTCGAATGCTGAGCGGTGACTGCAGAAAAGAGAGAAGATGACATTTATCTGCTGAAGCACCTAAGAGTAGAAGCGCACAGAACTGCCACGGACCCCATTGAGCTGAGGCCAGGTGGCCTTGTGCTGGTTTAAAAGAAGCGTATTTAAAAACAAAGGAATTTGGCAGCAAGATAAACTCTTCCAAATCAGGGATGAAAAGACTGGATGAATCCATCCTTTCAGGACCAGGTAAATTGTTTATTGCCACACAGGTCTTTCCTACTCTTTCTGGCCTAGAGTGACAGCTCCATTCTCTCCATTGTTTCTATCCCGTTCATCTTGCTACAAAGAACATATAAAAAACTTTTGGTATTAATACCTGTTATTTAGCTTTTCATGTATCAATCCCCAAGTTCCAGAAGTAATTGAAACTTTCTCGAGGCCAAAGGCCACGCTGTATGCTTCTTTGCCTTCCATTGCCTGCAATTCCACTTTACATATTGGAAGCTCAGTCATGGCCAGGATAAACTGTGTCCATAAACCAAACTGAATGTTTATTCTTTGGAAGTACCTAATTTAATACATGTTAGTGCTTCCTATGTAAAGGACAAAGTGGCAGGCACTCTGAATAATGGAAAGTGAGTATAACCAAGTCTCTGCCTTAAAACAAGCTTGGATTGCTCTTGTCCTATTTCCTTTTATTGATATCACATGTATTCAAGTTCAGTCTCCCCAGCTAAATGATAACATCTTTGAGGGCAGGGGCTCTACCTTTTATTTCTATGTCCATTTGGCAGCATCTTACACACTTAAGTAGTAGACATTTTCAATGTAGACATAAATGAGAAGGATAGTAATTTCTAAGCAGGGCACCAAAGAGCAGACTGGAGAAGGGAGAGGGCAGAGGCAAATGTGCTGGGCAAGCGGCATCTGAGCTAATGAAGGAAGAACAGGTGCAACTACACCAGGTGGAAAACAAAGAAGAAAATCATCCCACTTAGAGAACACCACACGTACTAAGTAATAAAGGTACAGGGCGTGTAGGTAGGAGTGAACGATCATGGTGGACTGAGGGTATGTGAAGGTAAAGAAAGGGGGGAAATGAGGCTGAAGCCAGTCCATAACGTGGATAAGATGTGGGTCTTGTTCTGCAGACGGTGATTAACACAGTCGGGATTTATTTTTGGGTTTTGTCTTGTTTCTTAAAGTTGAACCAAGGCACAGCTTTGGTTTAGAAAAATGATTTGGGAAGGTTGTGTGATAGAACACAAGGAAATGTTGAGGAGAATAGAAGCAATTGTTCTTCTTGGAGGTCTGTAGGCAGGGAAATCTGAGATATGGAGGTTTCCGTGGAAAGAGAGGGAAAAAAGCAAGAGAAATTTTACACAAGCAGAAATAACAGACTGTGTGACTAGATGTTAGTAGCTGAAGCAGTTGGGGGTGGGGACTGTCCAGGTGTCTCCAAACTTTTCCAGCTTGGCTGACTGATATTTAGGCAGTACCATGACTTACAGTGGTGAAGAAAAGTGGAGAAACTAATCTAAGGTTAGTTTTTAACCACTGAGGCATTAAGAAATACAGACTAGATAAAAATGTAAAAGTTAATATATAGTGTAAATAATTTTTTCATTTCTACAACAGTTCTCATGAATACTTTGTTTTTAAAATTTGTTTATCAGAGAAGATAATATGACAATGCTGAAACTATCAGCTCCTTCAAAAATGGTCAAACTTCAATGGAAAACTATGGACATCTACGTTCTTTCCATAAATGTCCAATGATCAATACGTTTTTACCCAAAAACATACTGATGAAGTCATTCACTCTCCTCTCCTGAGATCCCATCCTTCAAAATAAAACATTTTTCTCTATAATCCTACCCCTGGCCATATGCATTCGATAGGTGCAGGGGTACCTGATTAGGGGTAGACAGTCTCTTTTCACGTGCTCGTCTATGACCTTCAACACCAAGGTGGAAATTTTGTCTCCTGATACTCTCCTCTGACTCTGATTTGGACAACTTCTCATTGTCTCCCTTTTCTTCCCCACTGGAAAGCTTCTTTTGATTCCTTTTCTTTCTTCTGTTTCTTCTTTCTTTAGCACTTTTAGAGCTCAGTTTGGATGTTTCAGAGGAACTCTCAGAGAAACCCATCATTCTGCTTCTCCCAATACTTGTGTATTCAGCTGCTGCAATTGCAATTGCCTGTTGGACCAAGAGGCCACACATACAGTAAGCCATTTCCAAAGTCTGGGAAACCCTATGATGGGGCACCTCTCTGCCATGAATGTAATTACACTATGCACATAATCATGTCCCTTGTACATGAAGTGATGCCGTTTTCTTTGCACTATGACCAGAGAGCTTACAGAGCACTCTTGCTTTGTAATAAAGCCCCATTTTACTTTGGAATTAAGCTATTACACACTATTACTATATTTATAGTAAAACAATTTAAAATAGTATATATGAAGGTTTTACTCGGTAATTTTGGAACATAAAACTCACATAAATCATACAATAAGAAAATGTGTACATCTCATTCAGGTAGTTAATTCAATATTATCAATAGAGTCAGATACTCAGTTTAATGAAGACTGAATTGTCTGAAAATGAAAATGAATTATTACAAAATACATCTCAAGAAAATAAGGGACTTCTAAGGGTTTCCTATTAAATTCCTGGGATGACCTAGTGTTAACCCTTTATTAAAAAATTATGTTTTTACTATTAAAACAATCCTTGTAAAAATTTGAAAAATAAGGACATAGTGAATTAAAATTAAAAATCACTCATAGTCTTACATCCTGGAAATAATTGGTGTTAATATTTCTTCCAATCTTTATATGTAATTTTTAAATGGTTTGCGTATTATACTAAATTTTGTATCTTACTACTAATACATTATATTAACACATTTCACTGTTATAATATTCTTAAAACACATAATTTTATGGCTGAGTAATACTCTGAGACACAAAAATATCATAATTCTATTAACCATTTTTTAATTTTAAAAAATTAAATGCTTTCTGATTTTTAATATTTTCAGATACTGCACTGAACATCTTTCTGCATTAAAGTTCTCTGCATGACAGATTACTACCTTCCCCCTAATAAGTTAGATACTTTGAAGATATTTAACTAGTTGAACCATCAAATAAATTTTAAACTCTTGCAGAATATTTAAATTTGTGTTCTCTTAGTACAAACCTTCTCAAACTTCTCTACTGAAGTGCCCCTCTGGAGAGGAGAATAAGGGAGAATCCTCAAGAGTTTGTGTCTTCGCCTAAAGTGGCCACAACCATAAGTATAGGTTTTCTTAACAGCTCATGTTTTTTATTTTGAAAGTGCCTGCCACGTTAACAAAAATCGATGCACATTTTGCTTTCTACCCCATAGAGTATCTGTTAACTTAAACATATAAATAATTTTCCCTAAATTCTGTACACAACTGTTACTCTGGTGAAACATACCATACCTGTTCTGGGACTTTGCATAATGTTATGCATACTGAGGCATCATGGATAACAGGTTTAGGAGGAATGGCTTAGAACATTCTCTGTGCTGGAATGAGCTGGTTATGGGGAAAGGTACAATGGGACACATGCCGATTCTTTTTTTTTTTCTCCTTAAATTTTTTTATTGTTATGTTAATCACCACACATTACATTATTAGTTTGTGATGTAGTGTTCCATGATACATTGTTTGTGCATAACACCCAGTGCTCCACGCAGAACGTGCCCTCCTTAATACCCATCACCAGGTTAACCCATCCCCCCACACCCCTCCCCTCTATAACCCTGTTTGTTTTTCAGAGACGATGGACTCTGCCGATTCTAACTCAAACTAAAATTGGTTCCTTTGACCACACCAGAATGAAAATTCTGTTTATATTTAAAAATCCAGTAAGGAAAATCTCCCTGGGGAAGGCCACAGAGCCTCTTTGGACTTTGATTTCTAGGAAGAATTTTAAACCAAATAATAATACCTCAGCTTCTTCTTGCTCTTTTTTAAGACGATCTAACATCTGCTGAAATTCTAACTCCTTTTGCTTCGCTTCCTCAATGTTTGCCTGGTTCTGTTCTTCATAGGCCATGGCAACCACAGCAAGGATCAAGTTTATTAGATAAAAGGAGCCCAGAAAAATCACCACAACAAAGAAGATCATGTAGGTTTTCCCAGCAGCACGCAGTGTCTAGGGAAAAATGGAAATCATTATTTTAGGAACACAAAGATCTTTGGAAAATTATTTCAACTTGAATGGCATATTAGGCATGAAGAAGGTGGGGAGGTTTGGTATAATCCCATGTTATCAAAAATATAAAGGAATAAAGTTATACCTCTAAAGAAAACAAACACTTTTTCAGTACAAAGGATGTAGCCATCTATTTAAACTTATATTAAAATTAGGTACGGTTCTTCACTATTTTTAAGACTAATAATCCTGATTTTTTTTTTTTACCCATAGTCTGAAAATTACTCAAAAACTAGCTGCTCTGCTCATTTTCAAATTAGAGGACCAGACCTTTTGCTGATAAAATTCCATCTTTACCAGGAAGTATTAATGATGATGTGTTATGTTCACACAAAGTAGATAGCTTTACTGAATGATCTTATCTGCTCATCTACTCTTATATTTACTTTTCATTAACATGTATTAAAAATTTCTGAATGCAGTATATGGTAAAAAAAATTCAAATGGTATAAAAAGCTATTACATGAAAAATCTCTCTCTCCTATCTCTGATGCCTCCTCATTTCCCTTTTCTAACAGTTATTGTTGTTACAATTTCTTCTCTTTGATAAAGTTTTAGTAGTGGTTAGTGGGTATACTCGTTTTCATTTTCATAGGAGTTCTGTGTTGCATTCTGCGGTGGTTCCCAGCAACGTGTGAGGAAGTCTGCCTCCCCACATCTCACCCAGACAGCATCTCTCTTTTGATCTCCATCATTCTAACCACTAAGAAATTAGAGGTCACTCTAGTTTTAATTTGCATGTCTTTAATTTTGAGTAAAACTGAGCATCTTTTCTATACACTTAAAGTTCTCTGTATTCCTTTTTTCCTCTGAAGTATATACTTATAGAATTTCTATATTCATTTATAATATTATCAGAAATGAAGTAAACATAAAACAGGCTACAAGAAGAATCTGGCAATTAGGAGAAAAGTGATTCATTTTTATATATAACACAGAATAACCATTTTCATCTCCTTCCTCTTGGGGTTGGGTGCTGAGAATATGTAAGGTTGAAAAGATGCAGCCCACAGGCCCAAAAGGATCACGTCTACGCTGGAGAGATGGCCATGTGAATTAACAATTACAGCACAAATGATGGATAAACTGAGGAATATTCAAAGGGCGTGGAGACCTAGGGGAAGGAGCAAATGAGTTGGGACAGGTACATTTAGAGAAGTGAACTGAGTCTTCAATTCTTGTATTAGTTTTCTAGGGCTGCCATAACAAAATACTACAGACCAGGCAGCTTACACAACAGAAATGTTACTTGCTCGCAGGTCTAGAGGATGGAATATCAACGTGTTGGTGTCCTGGATTTCTCCTGAGGTTTCTCTCCTTGGCTGGCAGATGGCGACCTTCTGAGTCCTCACGCAGCCTTTTCTCTGTGCGTGGGCACATTTCTGGTGTCTCTCAGGTCCTAATCTCCTCTTCTTATAAGGACACTAGTCAGATTGGATTAGGACCCACCCAAATGCCTCATTTCAATTTAGTTACCTCTTTAAATCCCTCACTCCAAAAATAGTCATTCTAAGGCACAGGGAGTTAGGACTTTACCATATGGATGGGAGGGGATACAATTTAATCCATAACAACTGTACCTGGGAATTCAAAAACTAAAGCACGATGAACCTAGGAGAGCCTGGTGTTTCGGGCACTGCAAGCAGGGCAGCATGGGCAGATACCAGCGTGGCCAGGAGAGCTACAAGGGCCATGATGGTGTATTTCCTGCTATTTACTTAGGACCCCATGGGATGCTATATTCAGAAAGGGGGAAAGGGAACTGGAGATCAGAGAAGCCAAGAAAGGATAAGACAATAATTTATGATTTTAAGAATTATCCACTCGACTAGTGCTGGAAGTAAAACATGTCTCATTTTAGTGATAAGATAATAGGGTCTTGTCCTTTCTAAATTGAATAAAACATCTCACATAAAGTCCAGCAAGGAACATTCACCAGTTTTTATGCCATTCAAAAATGCAATGAATGTTTCTCTTGGCACTCACCTGTTGGTAAAGGTTTTCCCAGTAATCCTGGGTCATTAGCCGAAACAAGGCCAAGAAGGCCCAACTGAAAGTGTCAAAGCTCGTGTAGCCATAATCAGGGTTTCTGCCTGCTTTCACACACCTGTACCCTTCTGGACACTGACTACATATGAAAAAGAACGTCGCAAGTTAGAATGCTTCTAGGATGCAGGTTAAAGAGTGCTACAGAATAGTTAGACATCCCAGGTTCCTTTTCTAGGGGGACAGTATTGAATAATGATTAAGAACACATTATTTGGAAGCAGGAAGAAGGGGGTTTGAAGCCCATCCCTATGATTTACTAGTTGGTGACTGTGCCAAATTACTGAACTTCTCCAAGGCACAGTTCACTCCTTCTGTGAGAAAAGGATAACACCTACCTCAAAAAGTGAAGACTGTTGGTTAAGTTTAAAAAAGATAATACATGTAAATTACCTAGCCTAGCTCCTGTAGATATAAAGCATTTAATAAATGGCACCTGCTATTAGCATCATCATTAAAACTTGGAAACTTCCACCAGATGCCAAATAATAGTTCTTGTATCAAAAATATTGATAAATAGGCCTCCACCAAATCTGGGTTCCCCCAAATTATTCTTGGAGCGAATCAGAATAAGAAATAGCCTAAACAGAGCAACTGTGTAAGTTCATAAAGATTTGTAGCTTTCTGATATTTTTCTAAAATTGGTGGATTGATATCCATGATGCTATTGAACAGTAGTCTGAGCTGTCTCTGGGAGCAGCAACCTTATTTGTTTAATGTTCCCAGTATACACAGAGTCTGGTGAAGAAATATCTGGTCAGGAGTGCCTGGGTGGCTCAGTCGTTAAGCGTCTGCCTTCGGCTCAGGTCATGGTCCCAGGGTCCTGGGATCGAGCCCCACATTGGGCTCCCTGCTCCGCGGGAAGCCTGCTTCTCCCTCTCCCACTCCTCCTGCTTGTGTTCCCTCTCTTGCTGTGTCTCTCTATGTCAAATAAATAAAATCTTAAAAAAAAAAAAGAAAGAAAAAGAAATATCTGGTCAGGGGCCCTGCAGCAGAAATGAAGTTGGTGTATAGGAGAGACTGCAAGATGGGTATTTCGCATAGAGAGGAGATTCTTAAAATATATTTATGCAAGTCCATGGGCTCCTTTTGTTTAGAGTGGCCAAAATGTCACTGCATTCAGTCATTTATGAGTCATTCTTGATTGGAAAAAGAGTAGAATTTGGGAACAGGACGTTGATTCTGTCACTCTTCCTTCCAGAAAGAAGAAAGACTTGAAACTATCCAGCCAACTTTTGGTAGGGTTTTCCGGAAGTAACTTTCTACTTTCTTAAGATTTGTATGACTTGTGTCTTGTTTCACTTCAAGCACTACCTCCAAGTTTTGCTTTCAGAAAGTATGCATTAACCATAAATGTTTTAAAGTTTGGGCTCACTGTGGGACATAATAATGCCATGAAATATATGAAAGCAATATAAAATCAAAGGTTCTGATTTTTAAAAAAAAAGCTGATTGGATATGCTTTTCCCCTTTTTGTAGCCTTTTGACTAAAAACAAATACTACTTACCCTGAATCTGTGCTCAAACCACAAAGGAGAGCATCCTTAGATCCCTCCAAGTAATAAAAATATTCTGTTTAGGAAGAAATTCAACAATATAACATTAGACAGTGACACAGAAGGTAGGTTAATTAGTATAGACATATTCACACACCTTCAGGCCCAGTCTCGGGCAATGTGCATTCATTTATTTATTATATTCTCATATATTCTCCCTCAAATACTTATTGATAACCTCTTATGGGACAGGCACTGATTATAATAATAAAACCATGATAAACAAGATCATTAATTTTGTGTATCTTTCTTTACATATAGGTAAGGGTGGAAATTGGGGACAGAGAAGGACAAGTAAATAAGTAAGTAAATAAATCAATATACAAGGTATTTTCAGATAGTGATAAATGTCCTAAAGAAAATAAGACAATGTGACAAAATGTGGTCAGGGAAGGCCTTTCTAAAGATATGACATTTGAACTGGGGCCTAAATGCTACAAAGAAGCCAGCCATCCAAAGACCCTGGAGAAGAGATATTTTTGGCGGGGTGAAGAGCAGGAAGGAGCAAGGGCCTTGAGGCAAAAGTGAAGTTAGTGTATGGAAGAAACAGCAAGATAGGCAGCCTGGCTACAGTGTAGTTTGTGGAGAGAACTATCGTGGCAGAGGTAAGCAGGTGTCAGATGATGTCAGCCTTTGTATGTTATGAAAGGAAGTTCGGATTTTAAGTATGGTTACAAGTAATAGAAGTGCGAGGTAGAAATGGGCGGTAATCACTATTTGAAAACGTCACTGGTTGTTTTGTGGACTGCGGCCCTATAAGAGAGCAAGTGTGAAAGCAGGAATATGACTTAAGTGACTATACTGAGAGGTGACGTGGCTAAAACTCAGAGTAGCTGTGCACATGGAGAGAAGGGGATGAAAACAGCGTGGAGGGGACTTGCCGCCGGAGTCGGAGTGGAGGTAGAGGGGGCACACAAATATGACCATCAGGTAGGTAGTTTTCAAAGCTATGGGCCTTGAGTTACCCCAAAGAGAAAGTGTAGGTCAGAAAGGGAAGGGGAGAAAAGAGAAAGCAGGGAGACCCTAACTGAGCCCCAAAGCATTCTAGAAGGGGTGGAGCCAGCAAGGCCATACTATAAATGGACACGCCTGTCTTCTGAAATTCTCTTGTTTATTCATCAATCAGCATTTATGTAGGACTTATGGAGTTTCAGATATTGAGGATATGGCAGTGAACGGAATGCACATTTCCTCATCATGGTACCCTCTGTGTCCATTTTCAGGCATAAGAGATCCCATAATCTCTTCCTCCCTACACTCTCAAGGCTTACTGTTAAGACAAAGAGCTGATCCAATCATACACAGTAAACATACAAAGAACTAACAAATATCCATGCTTCTTAGTAAGGGTCCATCTTCCCGTTTGGCTCAAATCAAAGAAATAAAGATGTAATGATTAGAAGGCCTTTGGAGTGATAGCAGAAGAAAGACTGAAGTCAGATACACTTGGATTTGAATGTTGCTTCTACCCTTTCCTATGTAGGTGAATGATCATACCATGTGAATGGTTAGCCACTGCCACTGCATCTGTAAAATGTGCTTAGAATGCCCGCTTTGTAGAGATGCTGGAAGGCATAAAGAGGATATTGCATGTAAGGCACTTACTGCAGTGAGCCACACATTCTACACAGTTGCTCAGATGCTCAGAGAGCAGCAGATGTCATTACTAAACTACTAGACAATTCCAGAGAAGATTAACTGACTGACTTACACACCATTTTGTCTTACACAGAAGATACAAATCTTAGAAGACACAAATAAAACAAAAAAGCCTCCTAGTTTGAGGTGAAAATTTAGATGAGAATGCACATGAACAACTTTTTGGAAAAATTCCTGTGCCTGAGGTAGGGCAGGCATGACGTAATGAGGACGGAGGAGGTTAAGATGCAAATTTTTTGTACATAAGTTTCCAAGATATTTTTGTAGTGGAAGGATTACTTTAGAATTATCCTTTAAAGTAACTCTGGCTCACATTTACCAACCACTGAGGAGCTGCTTTATAAGAATGGGCTCTAGAGCTGCCCATACTGGCGCATGGCAAGGCGAACAGACTCAAGTCAGTACAAGAATGATGAAAGGTAAAGCAATGGCAGCAGTACACGCTGGTCTTATAGAACACTTTAAAATAACCCCTAAACAAGCAGACATTAAATTATTAGAATAATTAGCCTCAAGAGTATTAAGGTTAATATGTAAAGGGAAAACATAATGCAAAGAGAAATAAAAACATGTCCATGGATCATATGACCTCATTGAAAAGAGGAATTCTTAATCTCGGGAAACAAACTGAGGGTTGCTGGAATGGTGGGGGCTGGGAGGGATGGGGTGGCTGGGTGATAGACACTGGGGAGGGTATGTGCTATGGTGAGCGCTGTGAATTGTGCAAGACTGTTGAATCACAGATCTGTACTTCTGCGACAAATAATGCAACATATGTTAAGAAAAAAGAAAAAGAAGAAAATAGCAGGAATGGAAGAATGAGGGGGAGTAAGTCAGAGGGGGAGACGAACCATGAGAGATGATGGACCCTGAAAAACAAACTGAGGGTTCTAGAGGGGAGGAGGGTGGGGGGATGGGTGAGCCTGGTGATGGGTATTCAAGGGGACACGTTCTGCGTGGAGCACTGGGTGTTATGCACAAACAATGAATCATGGAACACTACATCAAAAACTAATGATGTAATATATGGTGATTAACATAACAATAAAAAAAATCAGGCCACACATTGACCAAGGAGTCCGCAGAAAAGCATCCCTAACCCGCAGGAGGTTGCCTCTATTAGAATTTTGTACCTCTGAAACAAATAATACATTATAGGTTAAAAAAAGATGATGATAGCGGAAGGGAAAAATGGAGGGGGGGAAATAGGAGGGGGAGACGAACCATGAGAGACGATGGACTCTGAAAAACAAACTGAGGGTTCTAGAGGGGAGGGGGTGGGGGATGGGTTAGCCTGGTGATGGGTATTAAAGAGGGCACGTTCTGCGTGGAGCACTGGGTGTTATTATGCACAAACAATGAATCATGGAACACTACATCAAAAACTAATGATGTAATGTAAGGTGATTAACATAACAATAAAAATTATAAAAAAAAATAAATAAAAAACACCTCTAAAAAAGGCTTTGCCGTAGGCACTAGAAAACACTTTCAGAACATATTCAGGATTTCTTCGTAGGCTGCCTTTACCATTGTAATTCTTTCATCTCTTCAAGAATTCCAATTCGTTTACTTCCCCATTTTCTCATAATCTATCAACCAACTCCTGGGTTCACGTCTTTCCTTGTCCAGTTTAGAATCCAATAGACACTTGTTTTCATCATCCTTTTACAATTTCCACAACTTCCAAGTATTTCTCTCAGTCTATCATATTAACCTGGCCCAACCTTAACCCTACATGTAATCAAAATAAAAAAAACTGGTAGTGATCCCAGTGAAAAAAGTTAAGCTTGAGTAAGTATCGTAAACCGATTATTAGTCGTAAATGTGAACAATTATCCATAAGATATATTACTTTCATAGTATATAAATTAAGGAATAAAATTCTTTGTACATTGAAAATAAAATTTAAGATTATACCAATAAAAATCAGAAACTTAAAAAATAAGTAAAAATAAATCGGAAGGGAAAATATGCTAAATTCCTCATCAAACACGGGTAGTAAAGAAATGTTACATTAAATATTTTACTTGAAAACTTTCAGTTTTCTCATTTTAGGCTTCTATATTTTTTTTTGTTTTCTTTATTTACTGTCTTTTACTATATTAGCTAGGTTGTATTTGCTTTTATCTTCCCCAGTGAGTGGGAGAGTATACATTTCGTAAAGTAAGAAAATGATGTATATTCTTCATAATCCAAGGAGAATCCTGACCTTTACTCCATGACCTTACTCTGTCAAAGGCATATACACTTGGAAGGTTGTATAAGTATCTTGACGTCCCCACCCCCACTCTGGATCTAAGTATCTATTAAGGTTTATGGGTTCATGTGGGCAGCATCATACAGACACACTGCAGGTGTTAGAAAGCACAATCTTGTTTGATCTCATTTTCACCCAAATTCATCAACAGCTCTGGCAAGAGAAACTGTGTTAGGGGACAACTGTTCAGAAAACATGCAGTTCAGGCTTTCTGTAAGATATTCTAAAATACACTTGTGAATTAAGAAGACTTCGAGACTGTGTGTACAGATCGACTCACATGTTTCCTACAGAACTAGTTCTGATGAATTAAACTTTGATATAATGCCACTGGCTAGACCGAGGGAAGCCCTTAGAAAGAGCTGTGAAACTCATCATTGATTATAGGGATAGTGCTGATAAGCTGAGTAAACCCACTCTGCTTTATACAAATCTTCAGAAATACTATCAAGCAGACATTTTAATATATGATAATTAATATGATTGTTATACTAGGATTTACACAACTGTATGTTATAGATATAATACAAATGTAAAAACATAATTATATTATCATATAATAAATAAATTACCCTATAAACCTAAGTATGAATTATACAATAAAACTATAGTATATAAAACACATAATATGTCTTACGATGAAATGTAATGGTTAATATTAAGTCATAGCCAAATGTATTTCTCTAGAGCAAATTTATTCATTTTTATCTTAGAGAAATTGGGTATTATGGAACTATATCATGTGTCTAATACCAGAACTGCTAGAAAGCTTAGAACCAGGGAGATTTATGAAAATATAACAGGATCCAAATGCACACTGCGGCAACTTTCTATATACTCGAGCAATTTTGAAATAATTAAAAGGAAAGCAACATTTCATTGCTAAAAGAGAACAATCTTATTTCAACCTATTAACAACTTCAGGGACATTCTTACTTTTATAGTCTTCTTCTTCAAGGGTATCTATTATGCTTTCTAATGTTTCATTATTTTCCAGCGGATCCCGCAGGCATTTATGCTTCAGGTTGCCCATAAAGAGCTGCAGCCCAATCAGGGCAAACACGCTCAGGCAGAATACAGTTAGGATCATGACATCAGAGAGCTTCTTCACAGACTGGATCAGAGCTCCCACAATGGTCTTCAGTCCTGAACACAGGGGGCAAAAAAAAGTGTTCCTAATGAAATAAAGCCTCTGAATGAGAAATAAAAACAAAACACAAGCTTGCCTAGAAATGCATGCACCATATTAAATCAGTGACCTTAAATAACCTAGTTTGAAAAAAGCCTACTAGCTCAAAAGGGTCGATTTGCTGTTTTTTATATATTTTTTGTTTCTATATAGTACAGCAAATGATAAAAATTGTAAACTGTTTCCAAAGAGTAACCAAATCGTCAAAATGAATAATTTGGTTGCTCACACCATACCCATATTCGCTTGTAAAAATAATTTTTAAATTAGTAATTTAGTAAATGCTTGTCAAACAAACCATCTTTCTATAAAGACATTAAAACAAAGAGGCTGAATTGCAGCACAGAGTGACAACTTAACTAATTTTCAGTTAAGAAATGGTTTGTTGTGGAAAGCTAAAAAACACAGTACGACATGCAATACTCCCATGCTGATATTTTTTTTATCTCTTTTCCTAACTGTATGAAAAGCAATAAAAACAAATTGAAATTTTCATTCCCGGCTAAACAAAATGGAAAATGATCTGTTACACAGGAGGGAAAATTTCAAGTTGAGATATGAGCCAAACGGCCATCTTTATCCTCTAAGACCCATGCAGTTGATTAAACTCAAAGGCTGACTTTTAATAATGATTGTGAAAAACATAAAAAAATCAAACTTAATTAAAATGGCATAAGAGAAAGTCGTTCTTGTCTTTCCTCCAAACGGTCAAAGTCAGCCCCGGTGTTTAACCCCACTCTCACCTGGAATGACTGAAATTGTTTTCAGTGCTCGGAGAACTCTGAATGTTCTCAGCGCTGAGACATTGCCCAGGTCCACAAACTCTGTCACATATCTGTAATAGGGAGTTCACACACAACACAGTGACAACACACACACAAACAAACGAAGAACAACTCCCAAATAGTTGGAGTTATGAGTGGCCTAATGCTTCACACCAATCACTCCTTACCTGGAATTACAGAAATAGTTTTCAAAGCTCTCAACACTCTGAAAGTTCGAAGAGCTGAAACATTGCCTAGGTTTACAAATTCTGTTAAATACCTGTAGAATTAAATCAGAGTTATTCAGAATTTAGATAGAGTCTATGATACTTACCTGTGCCTTTACTCAAGGTATTGCCTATATTTGGAAAATTCTTATTTAAATGGACAGTTCTGCAAGCCCTCTTTTTTTTTTTCACCTATCACAACTAATTTAATTTGATTAGATTTGATTTGACCCCTTTTACATGAGCAAAATGCAAATATATTATTAAAATTGTTCCATACACTTAAATGCCTAAATAAACAATCAAATGCTTCAATTATCAGACCTCAACATTATGGTAATATAGATACTTAATATCCTATAAAATGTCAGCAGCAAACCTTGAAAACTCTATGCTAATTAAAAGAAGCCAGACAGAAAAGGTCACATACTGTATGATTCCATTCATATAAAATGTGTAGAATAGGCAAATGCCTAGATTCAAAACATTGATGAATGGTTTCCAAGGATTAAGGGCAGAAGGGAATAGAAGTGACTTCTTTTGGGGATGATGGAAATATTCTGGAATTATAGATTAGTGTTGGTTGCACAGCTTTTTGAACATACTAAAAAAAACCACTGAATTTTAAGTTTAAAAGGGTTAATTTTATGGTATATAAATTATATCTCAATTAAAATAATGAGACGTCTGAGAAGAGGCAGCCTTCTTTGACACAATGTTGTCTTATCAGCAGGTGGCAGGTACAGCTTGCAGCAGTCACATGACCATGAAAGAAGCGAGGCTGATGGACAAGGAGGTGGGCAGGGTGGTGAGGGAAGGGGAAACTAGAAATCTTAAGACTCTTCTCTATTGTCTAAATTCCTCCAATGAACATGCATTACTTTTAAAATTCAAGATGACAGAGGGAAAATATTGTATCCAGGTTTGAGATTTCAAAAAAACAGGGGAATATTTCTGGCAAATATATTTGTGAAAAGAACAGCAGTGTGAATTAATTTAAATTATATTTTAATGTAATATTTTTCCCTTAAAAATAAACTGTGGCTGCAGATGTAATACACATACAATTCACTGATGTTAGGATTAGTATGCAGTGTTAGGTCTTACAAAAAGATTTACTTCTATATTTTAATATACTTATTAGCTCTTGAATAGTATAGGTTATAATTAAAGGCCCGAGCTTTTTCTGTGATACTTACAGGTTTTATTAGTTTTTAACTAAGACATGGAGAAAGATGTGAACCTTACTTGCACTGCATAGACTATCCATCCAGGTGCTGAGCATGGAGGAGAAGATCAATCTTAATGATGTCATACACTTTCGAATGAGAAATGCTCTTTCTCAAAAATTAATATTTGCCTATCAATGACTAGCTTTCACAGAGTATCCTTTAAATGCAACCTTTACATACAGGAAAAGTCAGACCCCAAAGGCTTGTTCTTACTGGACTACTGTGCTGTCTGTCATTCTCACGAGTTTGCCATTTCAAAAAACTGAATGTACTTACGCAAAAACAATGACGACAAAATCGAGCCAGTTCCATGGGTCACGAAGGAAAGTGAATTCTCCTACACAGAAGCCTCTTGCAAGGATTTTGACAAGTGACTCAAAAGTATATATTCCAGTAAAAGTATACCTAGACACAAGAATCCGATGGGATATTAAATATGAGGAGAATACAGCACCATGTAAATCTTTATTTTTTCTGATCAACCAAAGAAAGGCATCTATTGGAGTGTGGCTGTTGGCTTATGGATCCACTCTATTAGAATAAACTACAGTAAAGGTATTTCCAGAAAATCTTCAAGTGTCCATATTAGAAATTCTTACAGAAAGTAGAGGTATTCAAAATGACTAGAAGATAGGTATTAGATCTGCCTGGAAAAGTCCCACATTACTCCTATCAGAAAGACACATGTCTAAGAACGAGGCAGGACACCTGATATTTTCTTTCTTCTAGAAAAGACCGTAGCATCTGATTATTCTATTTTACCGGTAGCAGGTTAATACCACAGGAAGAAAAAATAACTGAAAGAAAAGCAACCACATAACATGGGAAGATAAACACAATTTTTCAAGCTGCAGTAACTTTGTGGCAGGAAAGAAGAGGAATAAAATAACACAGAGACGATATTAAAATGTATTTATACCCACTTACTCTACATTCTTGGTCCAATCTGGAGGGTTACTCATGGTCATAAATATGCAGTTCGTCAGAATAGTGCACATGATAAGCATGCTGAATAAGGTAGCTTAGAATCAAGGAATATGATAAGAGAACACAGTGGGAGCTTTGAATACTTGATAATGACACTTGTTAAAATGCTAACAACTTTTTCCTAGAAAATAATTCTTTATGAGTTTATAACTATTCTTTTAATCTCTTTAAACAAGGGAGTCATATATAAAGTAATTTATCCTAAAATGCTAAAATTGCCATTCTCCTAATTTTCTCGGAGACTTACACCAAATTATATTGAAATTGGTAAACTAAAACCAGTCTTTTCAGGAACAAAAGGACTAAAATCTATATTTGAATAAATAGCAAAAACCATATTTTATTTATTTATTAAGATTTTATTTATTTATTTGAGAGAGAGAGAGAGAGAGAGAGAGCATGAGCAGGGGGAGGGGCAGAGGGAGAAGCAGACTCCCCGCTGAGCAGGGAGCCCGATGTGGGGCTCGATCTTAGGGTCCTGGGATCATGACCTGAGCTGAAGGCAGACACTTAACTGACTGAGCCACCCAGGTGTCCCACAAAAACTACACTTTAAAGAACCAATGCTAGTAATCATTTAAAAAAGGATATGAGTGTACTAAAATCTTAATAGATATTCTTCTTAGAGGACTGAAAGGAGACAGCATGTACAAAGCAGGGGTGGCATTGAAACGGAAGATTGCTTTCCCTTTGTTCAATACTATGAAAGTCTGTGGGAGAAAAAGAAAACAGCATGAAATTGAGAATCCAAAATTTCACCCTAGCACGTTTATATGAGCAGTTTACCGCATGTGCACGTGGTAGGGTCATATTAAAGAAACACTGCCATCAGACTCAAGCAACGTGATACCACTGCCATTAATGGAGCTGTTTAGGTCACACTGGCCAATGAACTAAATCCATTTCTTCTTAGTAAACTAAGAAGTGAGCCATTTGTGAGCATGAATTGCCTAGAGCTCCCAAAATAGAGCATCTTCTCTTTTTCATATCCCTTTAACACCCAAATCAGTAACAGTAAGTGTGGCTACTGGTATTAGTTTAGAATACAATTTCCTTCTATCATTTCAATGCATTTTAAGCAAACTAAATAGAAACTAGCATCTCTGACTTTTGCCATAACACCTTGAGGATTTTAATACTTGTTGGCTATTATCATGATTAATAGCAAGTGTTCCAAATATGAGTCCTTTCAAAAACACATTTTCATAAATTTAAGGAATATTAGAGTTAAAAGAATCCTATTACCCAGTTCAATTTTCCTATTCTAGATATAATTCTAATAACAGCTAAAATAAATGAATACAAAGTAAAGGACTTGCTTGCTCCTACCCACAGTAATTTTTAAAAATAATACAGATGAACCAAATATTCTTGAAAGGTGTTATGTAACCATTGCACAATAAGGGACAGTCTCCATGGCTTTGGTATTTAGTTAAAAATTTAAAAACCCAAACAAATAAACAGCAACAACAAGAAAACATTAACGCAATTTAGGAAGACTAAGTTCAAATCTTTGTCTTAGTTTTCTATAGTTGCTAGGCAAAATACCTGTGCTATTGAGAAGACATTGACTTGGTCTTTTGTTGTTGTTTAATATGAATTTTATATAAGTTTATGAGTGGGCTTCTGGAAATAAACATTTTTCACCAAATTGGGGACCTAAATTCGAGTATGTTGCTTTTTAATTGTTATGTGGCAGTGTTGTCAAGAAAACAAATCAGAATCTACTATTTTCAGATGTCCTTTTACAGTCCTGGCCACTTTCACTATACTGGTTACGTCTAAACATAATTTAACATAAAGTTCACTTTTACACTGAAAATTAGTTTTAAAATTAATATCTAGTCATTGAGTACAACCACTGCTTTTTTAAATCTTAACACACTGTGCTTTTTAAAATTCATTCATCTATTATTTTCTGCAATTGTGTAGCGAGCAACTACGGCATATGAAGTAATAAAAGGCATTTGAACATAAATGAGGCATGAGTTTTGCATTCAAGAAACTTCCTAGAAAAGTCATGCATATACAATAACTCGAATACAAAGCAAGATGTGACAAGTATAATACAGAGAAATACAAATGGAGTGTGACAGTATGGAGGAGACAGGGTCACACGTGTGTCAGAATTATTAGGGAGACATCCTGAACCAGAGGTCAGCTGAGCTAACGTGAAAATCACAACATTGCTGCCTAGACTTGGCCAGATCAAGTTACCTTGTGCTTGAAATTTTTACAAAACAGAATTCATTTGATATTTTTAATTTTAAATGTCCAATGTTTATTTAAATCGAAAACTTCTCTAGGAATATCTGGGTTTACACACACTCAGGAGTTAATTATAGGTAGGAAAAATAAGTAAGCCTAATGAAATTTGAGGGATCAGTATAGGTCCCTTTAATAAACTCTAAAATCCTACTACAAAATGCATAGATGTCAAAGTCTGAATAAATTCTTTTAATTTTGCTCATTTATTTAAGAATTTGTCGAACATAAAATTAGAAAATTATGGTGCCTAAAGAGCATATATTTTTGTTTGGACAGATGTGATTCTAAATATCAGAACCACCGTTTAGCAGCCTGAGAGCCAGCATTTAGTGCCTGTAAAGCTTTTTAAGTTTCTGGCACATTGTAAATTCTTAGTCAATGTTGGGAGCAGCTGCTGAAATTATAGGCAACATATAAAGCACAGAAGATAATGAAGATAACAAGACATTGTACCTGTCTTCTTAATACCCATAGCAGAGGGTGATTGGTAATTTATTTTTTCTTAAAGACACAAACTTTCATTTACAATAAAAGCACTGCATAACACTATTGAAAAGTACTTATACATTAATCACACATAAAAATGAAGCCCTAACTTCTATCATTAAGTGTTCTTTGTTTTAACAAAGCATTGATAATTACACTCAAATGCAAATTAAAATCTGAGCCCAAGTCAAATTTGGGGTCATTAAGATTTTAATCCAAGCAATAATTATAATGTAGCAGAAATAAAGTTTTCGTCAATTAGTATGAATAACTTGAAACACAAAGTTAACCCTAACGTTGCAAGCAAAAGTCAAAACTACTTTTACCAAGAATGTTTGAGGAGCTCGGCATAACATTTGATCATCTAAAGCTCCAAACCAAAAGAAAATAAAAAGACTTGGCTATCCCATTAGGTATTTGTTCACATGACAAGAACAGAGAACCATGAAAAATAGATTACTTTGACCTAGTTCAACTCAACTACACTGATGCTAATGTGGGTTAGGCTTTTGATGAGGCTGCTGTTTACATTATCTGAAAGGAACTGGGGACTAGGCGAAGGGTTGGAGTCCCATCCTCAATGTTCTCTATTAAATTAGTCTGTCAAATAGCTAACATTATTCCATTAGTTAATAAGTCTATAATCCTCCATTCAAAGGCAAACATCTTCTCCTAACCTCCCAAGTCACTTTAAGCCAATATTAGTGTATATCTCTGACTCCCGGGTTATCCCGGAAAGATTCCTTTCCTCCTTATGGCGGGAGCGGGGCGAGCTGACTAAATAATATCCAGGCCCCCTTTGGAAATAGGAAATGTAGTAGGTATCCATGTTGAGCCAGGAAGTAATAAGTAATAAGTAAAATGAGAAGGTACTTTTTATTTTGCCTGTCTCATTATTTACTCATCATTATTTCTTTCACTTTTGTAAAGTTGTTAGCATAGTGGTTGCTATACAACAGAAACTAAATTATACTAAGAGATGTTGCCCAGCATATCCCGATAGGGGAACCAACTTGAATTTTAAAAATCTACAACTTCTATGGTCTAACATTTTGCACATTTCTTAATTTCCCCAAGCCCTCTCTCATCTTAAAATAGGATATTACCCCCTTTCTCACAGTATAATAAATGTGTGCTAATTTATATAAAAAGTCCAGTGCCTGACACAGAGATCCTTAATACATATTAGCATTCTTCCTTTCTGTGTCAGAATACTGACTGATTAATTAGCATGCTGTGTAATATTTCAAGGCCTTCACAGGTGTTCTATTTTTTATTGTTGTGCTGCTAACTTGTTGAGATGCTGGTTTTAATATGAAGCAAAATATTAGGTATTGTTATTCATGGCAACTACCACTGAGGTAGATGTGTTTCTACTGTCAAAATATAACTTATATTTTATATCTCTCAAGATATTTAAAATATGTTCTATTTTATCTTACTTGCTAGATGTCTTATGAAGAAATATTCCCTTTTAGGGATGCCTGGGTGGCTCAGTTGGTTGGGCGCCTGCCTTCGGTTAGTCATGATTTCAGGATCCCGGGATCAAGCCTCGAATCGGGCTCCCTGCTCAGCGGGGAGTCTGCTTCTCCCTCTCCCACTCCCCCTGCTTGTGCCCTCTCTGTCAAATAAATAAATAAAATCTTTTCTAAAAAAAGAAAAAGAAATATTCCCTTTTATTTATATTTTAAACAAATCAAAATGTTTATTATTATTATTTTTTAAGATTTTATTTATTTGAGAGAGGGAGAGCACAAACAGGGAGGAGGGGCAGAGGGAGAGGCAGAAGGAGAAGCAGACTCCCCAATGAGCAGGGAGCCCAACGCGGGGGTGGATCCCAGGACACTGGGATCATGACCTGAGCCGAAAGCAGATGCTTAAATGAATGAGCCACCCAATGGCCCAAAATATGTTTTTAAATGGACTTTATTCTGCCTTTCTTGACCTTTCTAAGTCTATAGGCACTATATTGGCAAAGCAATGTTGGAGAAGTTATGGAACTGCTGATCTAATCCCTTACAGACTCCTCTTAGTCAACTTCAACTTCAACCTGGTTGTGTCTGCTACCATGTCAGAAATGGTGTACTCATTTTCTCAAGGGAATAAACTTTACAGCAGTTGTTCCCAACTTTCTCCAATTTTCCTAATGTAATAAACACCTTCTCAGCTCTGCTACTCTCAGCATTTGACTCTCAGAGGACAATTTCCATTCCTCTGCTCTGGAAAATAATGACACCAGTTAACATGGATTTCCTCTGATGTGCCTGCATTTACTTCATGACTGCATTACTTCAACATATCAGGACTCAAAATCCAACTCTATTTGCCCCTCAAGTCTCTCCACTTTTCTAACACAAATACAAACCGACCCATAGGCTTGTCTTATCTGTTAACACCTACAACATTATTCCAACCCTCTGTATTTTTCTCCTGAGAATAATTTTTTCTTTACTTCCAAGGTGCTATTTACACCCTATGTTAAAAAGGTCTTCAATTTATTCGGTGCCTCAAGTGACCATCTTTCTGGTAGAAAAAACTTCAAATTTCTCAGCATGAATGCATTACTAGTTGAATGATCTTATATATTCCCATGGATTCAGTTGTCACCTGAATGCAAATGCATTCTGGACGTATGCCAGGTCTTAGTTCTCAAATTGACAGTAATTTTATTCCTACAGGTATACATCTATGTCACGTCCCAAAAGGCAGAACATTATATTGAATATTTTGAAAGATTAAGGATATCAAAATAATATGCCAGTGACAGAACCGTTTTGATGAAAAATTAAAAGTACCTATTCTGAATATCCTATATATGCACTTAACTGACCATATTTGTCATGATGTGGTTTTTCACTAACTTCCACTTAATCTCAATTTAAAATATCTCTCTGAACAAAAGAAGCAAACAGAGACTGCACTACTGCAGTCACAATAAACTCACTTTTTTGTCTGCATAGTAGGGGTCCAGGTCCTCCAGGGGCTCTGACACCATGCCTGGGGGGATGTCCCCATAGATGAAGGGCAGCTGTTTGCCAGCTTCCAAGTCGCTGCTTGGCCTCGGGCCTTCTTCATCATCATCTTTCTTTTCTTCTTTGGGTTCCTTTGTTTTTCCTTCAGCAATACGTTGTTCAATGAGGGCAAGAGACTGTTTTGTAAAATAGACAAAACTCTGAGGTCCTGGGGGAGGCAACGTTGCCATCTTTTCATCCTGTATATTTTATTTCCCCTTCAGCTCCTTACATAAGAGGCCTAAGTGGAAAAAAAAGAAATAAAGTGTTAAATGCTAGCCAGAAATGGCACATTAAAAATAATAATAAACAGATTTGGGGGCACCTGGGTGGCTCAGCTGGGACTCCTGATTTCAGCTCAGGTCATGATCTCAGGGTCATGAGATGCACTTGCCTCTGGCTCCTCATCCAGCAAGGGAGTCTGCTTGAGATTCTCTCTCTCTCTCCCCCTTTCCTTCAGCAACCCCCCACCACCCTGCCGCCACACCGCACCCCTAGTCATGTGGTCCTGTGCACGCGTGCTCTCTCTCTCAAATAAATGAATAATTTTTTAAACATATTTTTGGTTTCAACTATAAGAAGCAATGTGTTCACAGAATTATTATGTTGAATTAGCATTTACTGACTACTACGCGCAAGATTTATTTCCCACACTCTCTACCATCTTTATTTAAAAATTTGAACTTAACACTTCCCAGCTTTTAAAGTGAAAAAGTCACAACTTAATGAAAAAAAAATCTATTCCCTTTACTTTTCATTTGTATTCACTTTTAGTCCAATTCAGTTAAACTTCCTCATTTAAAATTCTTTACAACAGTGCTTCTGATAGTACCACTCTCTAGGTTCTCTTGCCTCTCTGATCACCTGATCCTCTTCTGTCTCAATCTCAAAATATGCTCACAAACTTCTGCTTCTCTCTTGGAGAAACTCATTTCTTTGAAATGAGGTGATGGAAAGATTGTTTTATTCTATTTTGCATATTTAAATTTTCTTACAATTACATATCCCTTTAGAAATCAGAAAAAAATATATTCTCATTTTGAATTCAAGACAATTTGGGAAAATAATTTAGGAAGAACAAAGAAAAGAAATTTGGAACATATTCAGGATAGATTCAATTTAAAAATTAGAAAAAAAAACCAAAAGGATATGCATTCAAACTCTACTTCCCTAAATAACTTATATATGTATACAAAACCTGTAGAAAAAAAAACAAAATAAGAAAGTCAAGTTCCATATATTATTATCTTGGAATGTTGTAAATAAAAAAGCATAAAAATAATAGTTCTTATTTTATTTTATTGTATTTTTTTAATTTTTATTTTATTATGTTAATCACCATACATCATTAGTTTTTGATGTAGCGTTCCATGATTCGTTGTTTGCGTATAACACCCCGTGCTCCATGCAATACATGCCCTCCTTAATACCCATCACCAGGCTAACCCATCCCCCCCCCCCCCCCCCTCTAGAACCCCCAATTTCTTTCTCAGAGTCCCCAGTCTCTCCTTGTTTGTCTCCCCCTCCAATTTCCACCCCTTCATTTTTCCCTTCCTCCTATCTTTTTTTTTTTTTTAACATATAATGTATTATTTGTTTCAGAGGTACAGGTCTGTGATTCATCAATCTTACACAGTTGACAAAGCTCACCATAGCACATACCCTCCCCAATGTCTATCACCCAGCCACCCCATCCTTCCCACCCCCACCACTCCAGGAACCCTCAGTTCATATCCTGAGATTAACAATTCCTCATATCAGTGAGATCATATGATACTTGTCTTTCTCTGATTGCCCTGTTTTGCTTAGCGTAATACCCTCTAGTTCCATCCATGTCGTTGCAAATGGCAAGATTTCGTTTTTTCTGATGGCTGCATAATATTCCATTGTATATATATATACCACTTCTTCTTTATCAATTCACCTGTTGATGGACATCTTGACTCTTTCCATAGTTTGGCTATAGTGGACATTGCTGCTATAAACTTTGGGGTGCACATACCCCTTCGGATCCCTATATTTGTGTCTTTGGGGTAAATACCCAGTAGTGCAATTGCTGGGTCATAGCGTAGCTCTGTTTTCAATTTTTGAGGAACCTCCATACCGTTTTCCAGAGTGGCTGCACCAGCTTGCATTCCCACCAACAGTGTAGGAGGGTTCCCCTTTCTCCACATCCTCGTCAACATCTGTCGTTTCGTGACTTGTTCATTTTAGCCATTCTGACTGGTGTGAGGTGGTATTTCATTGAGGTTTTGATTTGGATTTCCCTGATGCTGAGCGATGTTGAGCACTTTTTCACGTGTCTGTTGGCCATTTGGATGTCCTCTATGGAAAAATGTCTGTTCATGTCTTCTACCCATTTCCTGATTGGATTATTTGTTCTTTGGGGTGTTGAGTTTGATAAGTTCTTTATAGATTTTGGATACTAGACCTTTATCTGATATGTCATTTGCAAGTATCTTCTCCCATTCCCTCGGTTGTCTTTTAGTTCTGTTGACTGTTTCCTTTGCTGTGCAAAAGCTTTTTATCTTTCATTTTTGCCCTTACTTCCCTTGCCTTTGGCGATGTTTCTAGGAAGAAGTTGCTGCAGCTGAGGTCAAAGAGGTTGCTGCCTGTGTTCTCCTCTAGGATTTTGATGGACTCCTGTCTCACATTTAGGTCTTTCAAACATTTGGAGTCTATTTTTGTGTGTGGTGTAAGGAAATGGTCCAGTTTCCTTCTTCTGCATGTGGCTGTCCAATTTTCCCAACACCATTTGTGGAAGAGACTGTCTTTTTTCCATTGGACATTCTTTCCCACTTTGTTGAAGATTAGTTGACCATTGAGGGTCCATTTCTGGGCTCTCTATTCTGTTCCATTGATCTATGTGTCTGTTTTTGTGCCAGTACCGTACTGTCTTGATGGTTACACCTTTGTAATAGATCTGGAAGTCCGGAATTGTCATGCCGCCAGCTTTGCTTTTCTTTTTCAACATTCCTCTGGCTATTCGGGGTCTTTCTGGTTCCATACAAATTTTAGGATTATTTATTCCATTTCTTGGAAAAAAGTTGATGGTATTTTGATTGCATTAAATGTGTAGGTTGCTCTAGGTAGCATTGATATCTTCACAATATTTGTTCTTCCAATCCATGAACATGGAACGTTTTCCCATTTCTTTGTGTCTTCCTCAATTTCTTTCATGAGTATTTTATAGTTTTCTGAGTACAGATCCTTTGCCTCTTTGGTTAGATTTATTCCTAGGTATCTTATGGTTTTGGGTGCAATTGTAAATGGGATCGACTCCTTAATTTCTCTTTCTTCTGTCTTGGTGGTGGTGTATAGGAATGCCACTGATTTCTGTGCATTGATTTTTATATCCTGCCACTTTACTGAATTCCTGTATAGTTCTAGCAGTTTTGGGGTGGAGTCTTTTGGGTTTTCCACACAACGTATCATATCATCTGCAAAGAGTGAGAGTTTGACTTCTTTGCTGATTTGGATGCCTTTTATTTCTTTTTGTTGTCTGATTACCCTGGCTAGGACTTCTAATACTACGTTGAATAGCAGTGGTGACAGTGGACATCCCTGCCGCGTTCCTGACCTTAAGGGGAAAGCTCTCAGTTTTTCCCCATTGAGAATGATACTGGCTGTGGGTTTTTCATAGATGGCTTTTATGATATTGAGGTATGTACCCTCTATCCCTACACTCGAGTTTTGATCAAGAAAGGATGCTGTACTTTGTCAAAAGCTTTTTCTGCATCTATTGAGAGGATCATATGGTTCTTGTTCTTTCTTTTATTAATGTATTGTATCACGCTGATTGATTTGCAGATGTTGAACCAACCTTGCAGCCCAGGGATAAATCCCACTTGGTTGTGGTGAATAATCCTTTTAATTACTGTTGGAGTCTATTGGCTAGTATTTTGGTGAGAATTTTTGCATCCATATTCATCAAGGATATTGGTCTGTAATTTTCCTTTTTGATGGGGTCTTTGTCTGGTTTGGGGATCAAGGTAATGGTGGCCTCATAAAACGAGTTTGGAAGTTTTCCTTCCACTTCTATTTTCTGGAACAGTTTCAGAAGAATAGGTATTAATTCTTCTTGAAATGTTTGGTAGAATTCCCCTGGGAAGCCATCTGGCTCTGGGCTTTTGTTTGTTGGGAGATTTTTGATGACTGCTTCAATTTCCTTAGTGGTTATAGGTCTGTTCAGGTTTTCTATTTCTTCCTGGTTCAGTTTTGGTAGTTGTTACATCTCTACGAATGCATCCATTTCTTCCAGGTTATCTAATTTGCTGGCACAGAGTTGCTCATAATATGTTCCTATAATTGTATTTCTTTCGTGTTGGTGGTGATCTCTCCTCTTTCATTCATGATTTTGTTGATTTGGGACATTTCTCTTTTCTTTTTGATAAGTCTGGCCAGGGGTTTATCAATCTTGTTAATTCTTTCAAAGAACCAGCTCCTAGTTTCGTTGATCTGTTCTACTGTTCTTTTGGTTTCTATTTCATTGATTTCTGCTCTGATCTTTATTACTTCTCTTCTCCTGCCGGCTTTAGGCTTTATTTGCTGTTTTTTCTCCAGCTCCTTTAGGTGTAGGGTTAGGTTGTGTATTTGAGACCTTTCTTGTTTCTTGAGAAAGGCTTGTATTGCTATATACTTTCCTCTCAGGACTGCTTTTGCTGTATCCCAAAGATTTTGAACAGTTGTGTTTTCATTTTCATTGGTTTCCATGAATTTTAATTCTTCTTTAATTTCCTGGTTGACCCATTCATTCTTTAGTAGGATGCTCCTTAGCCTCCATGTATTTGACTTCTTTCCGACTTTCCTCTTGTGATTGAGTTGTAGTTTCAAAGCATTGTGGTCCGAATATATGCAGGGAATGATCCCAGTCTTTTGGTACCAGTTGAGACCTGATTTGTGACCTAGGATGTGACCTATTCTGGAGAATGTTCCATGGGCACTAGAGAAGAATGTGTATTCCGT